>NC_047663.1:5597782-5897782 GCF_011762505.2 Arvicanthis niloticus
GGCTGGCTTTTGAGCATCTGTCTGTTGCATCTGCTGGGAATAAAGGCATAACACCGCCCCTGACAAGCAGTCTGGGTTTTGAAGTTAATGGTTAAAATTTGCTTCAAATTTAAAGGGCTTCCATTTTATGTCAAGGCAGTTTAATTTGTACCACAGATTCTGTGACACTGCCTACCTACCATGGTTTCCAGTCCTGTAGTAGGACCTGGAATAGAAAAGCACCTGACTGCATGTAGTACCAGAAAAGGTGACTTGCATTGGCCACTTATACCACTAACTGGTATTTGCTTTACAGTTAAAATTTCCAGACTGTCAAGTCATTTTTTTTTTTTTTTTACTTAAGATTTATATATGTGAGTATGCTGTCACTGTTCAGATATACCAGAAGACATACCCCATTACAGATGGTTGTGAGCCACCATGTGGTTGCTGGGAATTGAACTCAGGACCTCTGAAAGGGCAGTCAGTGCTCTTAACCACTGAGCCATCTCTCCAGCTTCAAGTCATTTTGTTTTTTAAAGTAATTTAAAAACATGAATAATTTTCCTAGTTCAGAATTTCAAACTTTGCCAAACTAACCGATTAAATACTACAAAGCATGAAGGCACAGCAATATAACCCAGTATTCTGGTAACTGGTTACCTCTAAAACAGCTTTGCCTGGCAGAGATGTTCTGTGAAACCACAGGTATTGGGCCAGGACTACAGCACAGGGCCAAACATACATCCCATACTGGACATGCAGGACCTGCAAAGAAAGTTAATCATTGACATACATTACCATGACAGTCCTGCTCTCTAGTCCAGTTTCTAGTTCTGAAGCCAGTGCTTTTATTCCAGTGTAGCCCAGGCTGGCCTATATCCTGCCTTATTCTCCTGAGTGCTAGAATTATAACCACACCTAGACCCAGGTATTGTGTATGGGTTTTGTCTGTATGTATATGCACTAGCATGCCTGGTGATTCTGAAGCTAGCTTAGGTCTCTGCAAGAGCATCTAAGCCATCTTTCCAGCCACTTCACAAGCATTTAAAATGAGAATCAGGAACAGAACTTTGGACCAGAGTATACACCGTACATCCCACATACTGAACGATGATGTGCCAAAAAAAAGGGTATCTGGTAATAAAGGCTACAATAAAAGCAAGCTGGTGTGAGGGTGCAGCAGCAGGAGACAAGGTTGCTCAAAGGAGTGCCTTTAGTCTGACTACAGCCCACAGGCATAACTGAGTGGGAGACTGGAGTTTTATTGGCCACAGAAGTTAGAGTTTTTACCTACAAGAAGATACTGGAAGTTTTCTTCTAAACAAAAACTAAAATCTTTGAAACCTTGCTTACATTTCTTTGTTGGAGGTGGGGGCATATGTAGAAGTCAAGACAACCTGTCAGTTGTCTCCACCATGTGGGATATAGGGGTGAAATTTAGGTCAGGCTGTCCAGCTTGGAAGCAAGCGTCTTTACTTAAGCCACTCTAAAGCCTTATTTGTTTTTGTTTTTCCAAGACAGGGTTTCTCTGTTTAGCCCTAACTATTCTGGAACTCATTCTGTAGACAAGACTGGCCTCAACTTCACACAGATAAATGTGCCTCTACTTCCCAAGTGCTGGAACGAAAGGCATGTGCCACGAGCCAGGACTGCCCAGCTTATTTGTTTTTTTAAGGCAGTGCTCTCTTGTAGCTCAAGCAGGTCTCACTGTGTACCTAGGATGACCATAGGCTTTTCATTTCTTGGCTCTACCTGCTAAGTACTAGGACTGCAGTTATGTGCCAACACACCCAATTTTATGAAATGCTGGGAATCAAACCCAGACCTACATGCGTGCTGACCATCTGAGCCATGTTCCTATCTCTTATCCCTATATCTTGTAAGATTTTCAACGAATGCAAAGGAGCCTTTTAGAATGTGGTTGTACTTGTAATCCTTATACAGGAGGAAGTAGCATTGTCAGTTCAAGGCCAACCTGAACTACATACAAGCCAAAGGGCAGCCAGGGCTAGACTTCTAGATCCTGTGTGAAAACAACTAAAACTCCAAAAGCAAACAATTAGAACCTGGGGGCCGTTTAGAGAAGAAAGATGCTGTGTCAGTGAGCACCCCTCTCCCCCAATTCCAGATCCAGCTGTGTGATTTCACGTGACCTACTTGTCAGGGCTTCAGTCTCCCAACTCCAGATACTGTCTCCATAGGGTAGTAATATGCAATGCCAGGCACAAAGCACTGCACATTAGCAACAGAAGTCTAAGCTTCCTGTCTTCTGGAGGAGGAAAGGTGCCCCTGATAGACTGGCAAACAATGCAAAGCTTATCAAAGCTATAAAGGAATCAGAGGGCCAAGCTTACTCATTCAGTCACTATCAGTGCATGGATGGGTATGGAGGTGCACTGGTCATGCCAGCACTGGAATGAAGGGGGGCTGACAGGAGGGCCCCAAACTCAAGGGCAGTCAGGCCAAAATGTCATGACCCTACTTTAAATAGCAATAGTAGGAATTGGAAAGAGGTTTCCTTTTCCAGAGGACCAGGGTTCAATTCATCACCTATATGGCAGCTAGCAAACATCTGGATCTTCTGTTCCAAGTACCTATCGGGCCCTTTTGGCCTCTGAGGACACTCCATGTAGGTGGTCAATAGACACACATGCAAGCAAAACACCCATAACCATAAAGAGCCTATGTGGTAACACTCCTCTTTAATCTCAAGACTTGAGAGGCTGAAGCAGGTGGGTCTCCATAAGTTCAGTCAGCCAGGACTGCATAGACTTTGATTCAAAAGAGAATGATAAACATAAGAATAAACTTTATTAGGGAGCAAGGAGAGAAGGTAATGCTGAGGGGTGGGGGAAGAAGTATAAAGAACACTGGAAAATGAATGATGGGAAAAACCAGAGAAACACTGTTTTGTTAAAATCTCCCTTTTTAAGACAAAGTCACTATGTGGCTGGGCATGTCCTAGAACTGGCTGTGCAGACTATTCTGGCCTTGAATTCCAGTGATCCTTTTGCCTCTGCCTCTTGAATGCTGGGATTAAAGGAGGGATTAAGGGCATGGGCAAAAAATTAATCTGTAAATTAAAAAAAAAAAAAAAGCAGGGCTAGGCGGTGGTGGCACACACCTTTAATCCCAGCACTTGGCAGGCAGAGGCAGAGGCAGTCAGATTTCTGAGTTTGAGGCCAGCCTGGTCTACAGAGTGAGTTTCAGGACAGCCAGGGCTACACAGAGAGAGACCCTGTCTCAAAAAAACAAACAAACAAAAAAAGGCAGAAGTGGGCTAGTCTCTGGTAGTTCCAGAACTACATAATGAAATCCTGTCTCAAAAAACAATTATCAGTGGCTAAGCATGATACCCTGACTCAATATAACATATATACACATGCCTATGACACAATGGACTGGGCTTTGAGTAAAGGCCTGGCCTGGTAGACTTTACCTTTGAGTACAATAAAGGCCCAGAGAAGGATGTTTCTAGAAGAAATGCAGATTTTTGTATAAAAAGAAACTGGGATTCTTTACTCATAGGGAGTATCTTTACTCCCTAAATTTGGAAGGAAATTCAAGTTTTTGACATGAAGACATTTGGAGGCTACAGGAAACAAGTCTGTTTTGGTCTGCCTCTTATGCTGTGTTTCCCCTGTAACACTGAACTGCTGAGAAAGGACAGATGGACAAGGAAAGATAAAGAGTCCATAGGAAAGTAAAGAGCTTCTTATCAGTTGGTTGAAGTCTCTCACCAGGTGAGGGTCAAATTTTAGTACAGCTAACACAATCACTGTGAAGTTTGTCTACAGAAGAGCAAAGTTCTTGATACAGAGCTATTTCAAACCAGAATGTTAAAATAGCAAAGGACCAGCAGGGAATGGTGATACTATATACCTTTGACCTCAGCTCGTAGGAAGTAGAAGCAGGTGGATCTCTATGGCTTCAAGACCAGCCTGGTCTACAGAGCCAAGTCCAGGACAGCCTGTGAGACTCAAGACCACAGAAAGAAAACCCCTCAAAACAACAACAAACAAGCTTCTTGTGAAGCTGTCTGACCTTTGAATGTAACCTCACAGCCTTCCCAGCTGTATCCTGCAACTTTCTGAGAATCTCACAAGATTAGAAACATGTCAACACCCTTAAGATCTAGTGTAAAGTCTCCTTTGACCCTTGTAGCATATGGTTTGGGCACCATCACTGTAACCCTCCTGTCCAATCCACCTCACTAATCACCCTATGGTCTTATTTACTAAAAGAATCTTAGAAATCTGTTAAACAATTTAACTTCAGATGTAACCAAATCATGCATATGGCTATTAAGACACTTGAGTGCAATATTCTGACTTGTGAAGCCCATAATTTATTACCTTGTGTTTTTTTCCAAAGTGTCTGTTAACTCCTGAACTTAAATCCAGGTTTTAATATTAGCATCTTCCAACTCTGCTTCATACTGATTTGTCCTGAAATATTTTTCTGTAGTACACAGCTAAGATCTCTACTCTAATGAATGGTAGAGACTGCGTTGAGGGAAGAGTATAGTACACCTTTAATCCCAACACTCCAAAGGCAGAGGCATGCTGATCTCTTGAGTCCAGAATGGTCCACAGAGTGAGTTCCGTAACAGCCAGGGATAGATATAGAAATCCTGTCTCAAAACAAAACTAAATCTTTGCTTCACTTGTGTAGAAGTCTTTGGAAAACGCGGACTGCTACAGATGGCAGCATAGGGCTGAACCTTCTGCTCCCGCTACTGCCAGGAACACCTACCTACCTATGGGCCGGCTGCTAAGGTTAGAACACGAAAATCCTTTGTAAAGCCCGACTATCCTGGAAGAGTTATTATTCAGTATTAGGGTAGCTATAAGAAACAAGCCAGGGCTGATGTCGAAAACTTTATTGGGGTGTTGGAGACCGGAATCCCTGGTCCCAAAACGTAAACCAAGAGAAGATTACGGGGTTAGATATAAACTCAAAGGTACAACTTTCACCTAGCAGGTATGGGTCTTGGGTTCGAGCCCCAGCACTGCTCAAACCAGCATGGTGGCGCACATTTGTAACCCAAAGAAGCAGGAAACGGGTTCAAATTCAAAGCCTACCTGAACTCAGAAATAAAACAGAAAAGGAGTTAGGGATATCGCTCAGTGGTGGAGCACTTGCCTAACCGGCAGAGGTTTAATCAAGAGTACCCAGAGGTGTGGGGGTCGGGGGCAGGGAGGTGGTTCAAAGTTAGCATCACAGGACAAGACAGCCACTTTCCTGGGAGAATTCAGTGTCTCCTTCCTGGCACGGTCCCTCAATGTATCACATTTAATCCCTCACCGGGCTTCATACCAGACCTGGTGCTAACGAACGAGGCCGAGAACTGAAGGATTCCCCGCTCCCAACGCTCCAACCAGGGGGCGCTTCCACGTGGGTGCCGCTGCACGCACCTGCGGGACGCGGACCTCCAGCTCCGCCCCGTCGGACCCGGGGCCTGGCTCCTCCCGGAACCGAAAGCGCCGGGCCCCGGCCATGAGGCCACGCTCGCACGGAGGGGAGTCCAGGGGCGCCGGGCCGGACGCTGTCCAAACCAAACACAGGAAGCAGAAGGCCACAGCGGGCCCGGCCGGAAGCAGACCTGGGGAAGCGACGCGCAGCCGGAAGTGTTGCGCAGGGCGGGGGCAGGGCGTCAGCGACGCGACCTTCCCAACATGGCGCCCAATTGGCGCGCGTGAAGGCGGATCTGGCAAGTCGCTGAGGCCAATGGCGGACCGCATGAGGCGGTGGGGCGGGGAGGACGGCCGCTGTTCGCCCAACCCGAAGCCCCGGTGGTGGCTGGGGAGTGAATTTTCTGGAAGGCGACTTTAAAGGCGCCGGGCCGGAGCGAAGGGCGTTTCGGTGCCGCGCCAGCTGGGGAGGGCTCATTTGGTGGCAGGAAGCGAGCCGCGTCGAGGTCGTGGCGGAACCGGACGGCGAGCGGCTCACCATGAACCACAAGAGCAAGAAGCGTATCCGCGAGGCCAAGCGGAGTGCGCGGCCCGAGCTCAAGGACTCGCTTGACTGGACCCGGCACAACTACTACGAGAGCTACCCGCTGAGCCCTGCGGCCGTGCCGGTGAGCGGGGCGCGGGACCCCCACTCGGCGGCTGTCCGCCCTCGGTGCCCGCAATCCAAGGGCCGCTTGCCCCCCGACGGGGCCCCGCAGCCGGGCTGTCAAAAGTCGCTCATTCGTGGGAGCTTCGGCCCCTCCCTCCCTCCCTCGGAAGGGGTGGCTCCGGGTGCGACGTGCTCACTCTCACGCACGTGGGCCTCCCTCCCTCCCCCCCTTCCCCCTGGGGGAGCAAAGGCTCGTTCTTTGCCAATGTGTGTCATTGCTAATGTGTGTCTTTGCTAATTGGCCCCGTGGGACACCTTTACCCGCCACTGGACTTCTTCCAGTGTCTTAACGGGACAGGTCTTTTGTTGTTCCCCCAGGATAACGTGGAGAGAGCTGATGCTTTACAGCTGTCGGTGAAAGAATTTGTAGAGCGGTACGAACGGCCTTACAAGCCCGTGGTTCTACTGAATGCCCAAGAGGGCTGGTCCGCACAGGAGAAATGGACTCTGGAGCGCCTCAAAAGGAAATACCGGAACCAGAAGTTCAAGTGCGGTGAGGATAATGACGGCTACTCGGTGAAGATGAAGATGAAATACTACATCGAATACATGGAGAGCACCCGCGACGACAGTCCCCTTTACATCTTTGATAGCAGCTATGGCGAACACCCCAAGAGAAGGAAACTTTTGGAAGACTACAAGGTGCCCAAGTTTTTCACAGACGATCTTTTCCAATACGCGGGGGAGAAGCGCAGACCCCCTTACAGGTAAAGGTTTTTTTTTTTTTGGGGGGGGGGTGTTTCGAGACAGGGTTTCTCTGTGTAGCCCTGGCTGTCCTGGAACTCACTCTGTAGACCAGGCTGGCCTCGAACTCAGAAATCCGCCTGCCTCTGCCTCCCAAGTGCTGGGATTAAAGGCGTGCGCCACCACCGCCCGGCAGAGTATTTCGCACCAAGTTTTCAAAAACCTTCGACAGTGACAGGCAGTGGTAGCACAGGCTTTTAAACCCAGCAGTTAGGAGGCAGAGACAGGCAGATCTCTGTGAGGCCAGCCTGGGCTTCAGAGTGAGTTCCAGGACAGCAAAGGCTACACAGAAAAACCGTCTCAGGATAAACACACACACAAATCCAAAAACCTTCCAGAGTGTAAGGTTAGCAGAACTCTGTCTAACCTTATAAAAGCAATGAGGGTCTTTCCTACACAGTGACTTGTTTATGGTAGTACTTGGGAAGATGGATTCCATTGGTGTGTGTGTTGAGGGGGTCCCTCCAGACATCTGGATTCCTCAAACTCACTCTCCAGGGCATCTAGCTTTTTTTTTTTTAACTTCATTCTTGTGTATGTACCAGTGTGTGTGCCTGCTGCCTGTGGTCAGAAGAGAGGGTCAGATTCTCTGGAGCTGAAATTACGGATAGATGTGAGGTGCTTTGTGAACCACCGTGCTTTTGCGAATTCGTTGCTCCTAACCTGAGCCAATTTTCCAGCCCAGCACCAGGGCATTTTAGTGGAACCACTGTTTTAGCAAGGAAGTTTTATTTATATTTTTACAAGCATGATTTTTTTGTACTGACTGTCCTGTAATTCACTATGTTACCAAGCTGACCTTAAACTCACAGAGATCTGTCTACCCCTGCCTTCTAAGTGGTAGGCATTAAAGGTGTTCAATATTACACCCGGCTTGGTTTGGGTTTTTTGAGATAGGGATCTCTGTGTAGCCTTGAATTGACTGATCCACCTGCCTCTGTCTCCAGGATATTAGGATTAAAAGCTTGGGCCACCACACCCCGCAGATGGATAAAAGTCCAGCAATAATTTGCATCAGTGGTTTTTTTTTTTTTTTTTTTCTGTTAGACATCAGCTCGTATACAGTTCACTTAATGTTGTATACCAGAATGTAGAGTCTCTGAAGACAATATAGTGCATGATGGTGTATTATAGAGACTTTACTTTTATGTCACACACATTTCAGATTAGCTCTCATGGATTCATCTTTGCATCCTATAGGTGGTTTGTGATGGGGCCGCCACGTTCTGGAACTGGGATTCACATTGACCCTCTGGGGACCAGTGCCTGGAATGCCTTAGTTCAGGGTCACAAGCGGTGGTGCCTGTTTCCAACAAACACACCCCGAGAACTCATCAAGGTGACCCGAGAAGAAGGAGGAAACCAACAGGATGAAGCAATTACCTGGTTTAATGTCATTTATCCCCGGACACAGCTTCCAACCTGGCCACCTGAATTCAAACCCCTGGAGATATTACAGAAACCAGGAGAAACTGTCTTTGTACCAGGTATAAGATGAGCTAGAAGAAACTACACTCTTCCCAGCTCCAACTGTTCCAGACCTGTACTATATTTCAATTTGGAGTAGAATCATAGAATGAGACAGATGGTGCCTTTCTATCTGCTGGGTGTGTGCACTCCCCTGCCTCCCCCCCCCCAATAGAGTTAGGGTCTCAAGTCCATAGGGAGAGCACCTCCATGCCCCACATGCCTGTGTAGAGCTGGGTGGGTGCAGTTTCCAGCGGGAGAGTTAAAGGCTAGGGGTCCTCCTAGAACTGCTAGGTTACCAGGCGGCAAACAGTCTGTGTTGCCATTGCTCAGCTCTGCCTAATGGGGCCTGGAAACAGTGGAGAGAGTACAAGCCCGCCTCTGCTGAGTGAGACCCCAGGGTGTGTGCAGGGCCGACCCTCACTGAGTGAGACCCCAGGGTGTGTGCAGGGCCGACCTCACTGAGTTCTTCATCTGTTGGATTCCAGGGGGCTGGTGGCATGTTGTCCTCAATCTTGACACCACCATTGCCATCACCCAGAACTTTGCCAGCAGCACCAACTTCCCTGTTGTGTGGCACAAGACGGTAAGAGGGAGACCAAAGTTATCAAGGAAGTGGTATAGGTGAGAAACTTTTCATTCCCTTCTGCTTTGTTCCCTTCTCTCCCCAGAGATGAAAAGGGAGGAGCTCCCTGCTGCAGTACTGTCGGAACAGCTGGGGCTCATAAACCTAGACAGGGCCTGAGGTCAGGGCTAGTCGGCAGGGTGTCTGCTGGCCTCCAGGTGGCAGCGTGCGGCTGGCTCTGCATGTGTGCTCAACATCACAGTCAAGACATGGCCACAATTGAGATTGTTGCTTACTTTGTTTTCATGCTCTGTTTTCTCCTTTTTTCTTATTCTTTTTATTCTTTTTTGTTTGTTGTTTTTAAAAAATAAAAACTAGCACTAGCCAAAACAACAAGAACAACAAAAGCCTTTGTTGAGGTTTTTATTCTCCCCGGAAACATTCATTTAAACTTACTACCTTCAGTTCTTGTGAGGTGACTGCCCTGGAGACTTAGCTCCTCTGTTTATCCACAGAACAGATACAGCACGGGCAGCGGCAGTGCAAGCCACCCCCAGCCACCCCGTGCCACTGTGTCCCAACCCTGACCTGGAGGGACCAGCTCTCGGGGTAAGAGAGGGATTCTGGCTTGCTCAGTGCTCTGCCTCCCTGCTGAGAGGCCAGCAAGGGTGGTGGCTGCTATTCCCCTGGATCCTCGGGCATGAGGCCTATGTACTCTGCCCTATAGGCTGCAGTGAGGCCACTCCAAGGCCTCAGCATCCAGCAGGCCCTTTGTCACTGGTCACAGTGGATGCCAGGTTAGGTTGCTGGCTGGGGAGGGCTTCTACTCCTAGTCAACTCGGTGTCTCTTCTGAGTGAGGGGTGCTCTCTTATGTGACATCTTATTTCTTAGGAACCTAATTGTTTCTGCTCTTACTAGTGTAATCTAACCAGCTCCCACCCTCCTCACTAGCACCGTGCTTTGGGAAGGAAAAGCTTTAAAAAAAAAAAAAAAAAAAGGAAAAGGAAAATGAGCCAGAAAAGGTTTAGGGAGAAAAGTAGGAAAAGGGGCTGTTTCTCTCAAGGGAAAAATCTTAAGGACCCCCCCCCCCCGCAGGAAACTCGGCCTCCAGAGGTGTGTGGCTGGTGCTCACACAGATGTGTGGCTCTAGAATGTTTTGTCCTTCGGTGAATGAACAGCCTGTGTGGTCTGTCCCAGCCCAGTCGTGCCACCTGGAGCCACTCCAGCCAAAGCACTAGGTGTTTCCAGGTGCTGTAAGCAATGGAGGCCTCCACTTTGTGTCTGTGTCATTTTGAGTGGGTATTGCCACCAGCTGTCACAGCCTTGAGAACAATCCTCTTGCCCTTCAGGATCCTGAAGCAGGAGCACCCTGAGCTGGCCGTCCTCGCTGATGCCGTCGACCTCCAAGAGTCCACAGGCATTGCTTCTGACAGCTCCAGCGACTCCTCCAGCTCCTCCAGCTCCAGCTCGTCAGACTCAGACTCAGAGGTGAGGCCCTCACCTACCCAGGCCCCCTCAGTCTGAGGGCAGTGGAGCACAGTGTCCTCATTCAGGACGGTTGCGGTCCCATGACGGCACCCACTTACAGCGGTTCACACATGCGAGCTCATCTGCAGAGGTGCCTGGGGTGTGTGAAGGGTTGTGATCACACGGTCCGGATATAGAGTCTTTATTCTGGCCATGCACAAAGCCGTTGTTAAAAAATTTTCCCTGTGGATGATAACACATAAGTCTAGAAACAAGCAAACTCGGTGACCTGCTTTAGTTAACACCAGCTCAAGGTGAGAAGGTCGTCTTCCCTGACAGAAGGATTTCTGCTGGTGCCACTGTGCTCAGGTGTCTAGCCTAGGAAGGCCCTGTGCAGGATGTTCAATAATTTAGAAGAAAAAGGGAAACAAAACAGGTTTTATCTACATGGAATTCTTGTTTTGTAGTTTCAATTTTGATTTTTGTTGTTGTTATATTTTGTTTTTGTTTTTCAAAACAAGGTTTCTAGGTCGGGCAGTGGTGGTGCACACCATTGATCCCAGCACTTGGGAGGCAGAGGCAGGAGGATTTCTGAGTTCAAGGCCAGCCCGGTCTACAGAGTGAGTTCCAGGACAGCCAGGGCTATACAGAGAAACTCTGTCTTGAAAAACAAAACAAGGTTTCTCTGTATAGCCCTGGCTTTCCTGGAACCCAGTCTGTAGACCAGGCTGGCCTCAAATGCAGAATGAAAGGCATGGAAGACCAAGTCTGACTTGCCTTTATTTTATTTTATTTTATTTATTTATTTATTTATTTATTTATTTATTTATTTTTGAGTCAAGGTCTTTGTATATATTGCTGGCTGTCTTGGAACTCATGATGCAGGCCAGTCTGGCCTAAGACTAACAGGCATTCACCTGAATCTGCCTTCCAGGTGCTGGAGTTAAAGGGTTTTTTGTTTGTTTTTGTTTGTTTGTTTGTCTGTTTGTTTTTGAGAGTCTTACGCTGTGGCTGTCCTGGAACTCACTCTGAACCAGGCTGCTCTTGAACCCACAGAGATCCACCTGCCTCTGCTTTCTGAGTGCTGGGATTAAAAGTGTGCATCCACACAGTCTGCCAGGTCTTTTCTATTACACCATTTTGGTTTGCAATGTCTTTATGAAGAACATTGTTCCTCTGTAGACAAACTTGGTAGTGGATTTTGTTTAGAAGAGAAGAAGTGCTCTTGGCTACTGAGCTCTTTTCTCTAGCACCTACAGCTTCTGATGTTCCACTGACTGATTATGTGTGTGCCTGTGCATCTCAATATTTACCGTAGCACACACGTGGAGGCAGAAAATGAGGGAGTTGGTTCTCTCCTATCAAGTGAGCCCCAGGGATTGAACTGAGGTCATGAAGCTTAGCATCAAGCCTTTATCCACTGAGCTGTCTCCCGGCCCTGAATTGTTTTTCCTCCCTATGTCCAGTGTGAATCTGGGTCAGAAGGTGATGGGACGACACACCGCAGGAAGAAGAGGAGGACTTGCAGCATGGTGGGAAATGGGGACACTACCTCACAGGATGACTGCGTGAGCAAAGAGCGCAGCTCCTCCAGGTGACCACACGTGGCCGCTGTCTGCAAGGATGTGCTCGCAGCAAGGCTTGGGGGGGCTGACACCCAGAGAACAAGGACACTCAGATGAGAGTTGGTAGCATTTGGTACAGTGGCTTTTCTCCGTGGTCATGTCTTAGGAACAAAGGTGTGTGGATGGTGCCAATGAAACCCTTTACCTATTTAATAAAAACAAATACATTTTACATTGTGGACAGCTGTCCTTTGGACTATAGTCTCCCTGTGCTTCTTTCCTGTGGGGTGTGTGTGTGTGTGGGGGTGCCTGCTGGTGTGTGTTCTGTTGGGGGGGACTAGAGCAGTTGGGGAAATATTGGATCAGTTGTCATCTCTGAAGGCTGAACAGGCTTCCTGTATAATAATCATTTCTCTAGACTTGATTTTCTGTTTCTATTTTTAAACAAGATTGTTTTAAGTAAGTCAGGTGTGGGCAGTGGGTGTAAGTGTTTAATCCTAGCATGCTGAAGGCAGAGGCCAGCCTGGTCTACAGAATTCTAGGACAGCCAGGACTACACAGAAGAAACCTGTCTCAAAAGAGGCAGAGAGAGATTGGATTTAAGTTAACTTCAAAACCAAAAACCATTTGCTGGCTCCTCTCCTTTGCAGATAGTGACAGCCCACAGTGAAAGGTAGATTTACCCTGTGTGTGCTGGGGAGTTGTGGGAATGCATAATGAAAATCCAGGGTCCTGTTTTTTTCTACGTTCTCTGGTGTGACTTGAGTGGAGAGAATCAGGTTGTCTCTTTAGTTGAATCTATGGGGCTGGTTGTCCTTTCCACTGCCGTGTTCACATGTGTTCTCTGTGAGTCATGTCACACACCCCCATCTGTGCTTGGGAAGTGACAGTAGGCTGTAATGTGAAATCTGAGGTTTTGCCCATTTGAGGTAGGGACAGTTGAGATAGTATCTGATTATATAATCATGCTGGCTTTGAACTCTTGCTTCAGCCTCTTCAGTTCTAGGATCATGCTCCACCAAGTTGCTTCCTGTTTCATTTTCAAGACAGGGTTTCTCTCTAGCTAGAACTCTGTAGACTAAGCTGGTCTTGAACTCAGATCTGCCTGCCTCTGCCTCCTGAGTGCTGGGACTAAAGGCGTGCGCCACCTTGCCTGGTGGGGTTCTGTTTTATTGTTGCTGTCTTTATTGTAGCTTTGGCCCAGCTGTGCTGTCTACCTGCCAACTAAAGGCAGTTGTCTAAAGGCAGTTGTGCTTTCCTTGGCAGGATTAGGAACCCCTGTGGAGGCTGTGCTCATCCTGAGCCAATAGACTCCCAGGGGGTTCCTGTGTAAGCTGTTGGTTGTCAAGCCACCTCAGCTTCAGTCTTCTGCTCCTACCTATTAACCTCTGTCTGTCTTTGACTGTGCCTCTTCCTTCTCTGGCCCAGGTTCTTTGGGGAGATGCTGGTCTTACTGCTCCCTTAGAGTCTCCAAGGATGTAAGCTCCGCTAACACAGCCACGCTGGCACTAACTGGGTTAGAAGGCTCTGCCGTTGTAGTTGAGCATGCAGGGTCTCACTATAATTCAAGAGCCATTCAGGGCAGTGACCCTGCCTCGGGCCCTGTGCCATTGCTGATCTCTCTGCACTGTATTAGAATCGTTCTGAGCAGGGGAGGCTGAAGTCTCAGCGTGGTATGTTTTGGAGAACAGTACAAGACATGCTTGGGCCTCAAGGCAGGTGTTCCTGGAGTTGTCATCTCAGAACTTGAGTTGTAAACAGGCCAGGTTCTGATGGGTGGGTTCCCACAGGTGCTAATGCCTGTGTCCCCATCCATGTCATCAGGATGTATCAATAATAGCTTGTTCATGCAGGAGAAATCCTGGGCTGGAACTGACACACAGTTCAGGATCTACATGGGTCCTTCTGAATCACTCTGGTGGGACTGGGTGTTGCAGGATATTTGATCACACTGTGAACCCCCAGGTTGTGTCATTTACTGAGAAACCCTGTTTCTAGATGTGGTGTGGCTCAGTCCTTACTACACACCTTTAATCCCAAACGATGAAGGAAAGTTAGTTTGTAGGAGGAAGCACCCATGTTTGACAGTGATGTCTAATTGAATGGTAGACAAAGTGACAAATTAGAGAAAGATTGGACAGAACAGAATGTGCCCAACTCCTGGTGGTGTCCACTACCCCTGCACTTGATGACAGTAAGGATGGCTGGAATGCAGTCTACTGCCCAGGCGGAGTTCACGCACCCCAGCAACAAGACTGAACAGAAAGCAGAACCACACCTCAATTCCAGTTCTAAGGAATCAAGTACCCTCTTCTGGCCTTCAGGCACCAGGATTGCATGTGTTGCACAGGCATACACGAAAGCAAAACACTCAAAAGTAAATAAATCTAAGGAACAGAACCTGGGGTCCGGAGGGTGCGGTAGCTTACATCTGTAGTCCCAGCATTGGAAGGGATCAGTGTCTTAGCCTACAGTATGGCTCATACACATTGCAGGTCCTGTAGGGGTCAGAAGGCAGGAGCCTAGAGACAAAGCCCTTTTGTATAGTTGAGTTTTTTCATCAACTACCACTAAGAGACATATGCTGCCCCTTAAGCCCAGAGGCTGTGGTTATAGGATTGAGCTCTTCCAGCTGCTGGGGGTATAATGATCACTCTGCCCAGTAGGATGTGGTTCAGTGTTAGGACACTTACCATTGTGTGTGTAAGTATGTTGGTATGCTTAGGATTCCTTCCCCTCTGCCACAGGCCAGCAACAAAGCAACTCTGGGGCTGGAGAATGGCTCAGCAGTTAAGAGCACTGACTGCTCTTCTAGAGGTCCTGAGTTCAATTCCCAGCAACCACATGGTGGGTAACAACCATCTGTAATAGAATCTGATGTCCTTTTCTGGTGTGTCTAAAAATAGCTATAGTATACTCATATAAATATAATAAATAAATCTTAAAAATTACATTTATAAAAAAAAAAAAAAAAAGCAACTCTGGCCTAGTGTCTCACCAAAGCTGGAACCCCATTTTGTTGTGTGAGCTGAGACTGCTCAGGTTGGTCTACTGGGCTTTCCAAATAGCTGGGGTTATAGATGTGCACCATCATCCCAGGCTGACGTGTTTGCTGTCCTCACTGTACCGAACTGGGCCACTAGTCTGTGAAGTGGATCGAGCTGCCACTGCTGACCTGGGAACTGAACTGCTGATTCCTGACAACACAGATGGGAGCTGCTCCAAAGAACCTGTGACGGTTTGTATGTGCTTGGCCCAGGGAGTGGCACTATTAGGAGGTGTGACCTTGTTGAGTAGGTGTCACTGTGTGCATAGGCTTTAGTCCTAGCTGCCTGGAAGCCAGTCTTCTGCTAGCAGCCTACAGATGAAGATGTAGAACTCTCAGCTCCACCAGCCCACATCTGCCTGGATGCTGCCATGCTCCTGCCTTGATAATGGACCAAATCTCTGAACATGTAAAGCAGCCCAAATTAAATGTCATCCTTACATTCTTATAAGAGTTGCCTTGGTCATGGTTTCTGTTCACAGCAGTAAACCATATGACAGAACCTTTCTAAACAGGTCCACTGCCCTGCATCCTTTCTTTCCCACTACCTCTGGTGGGTGGTGGGCTACAAGGGAGGTTAAAGTGTTTAAAACCATCATTAAAAGTAGAATTTGAAAAAGGTTAGTTACATGTCCCACTCTAAATTCCTCGACTTTAGAGGGAATTAGTGTTCAATTTCCATGAACCTTCTTGAGCTTGCGTCCACACAACCCCATGGTGGCCAGATCACCAATATACTCCAAGATGAGCATTGTAGTGTGTGGTGTGTGTTGAGACGAGAACTTCTATGGCCCAGAGGTCATTGTAACTGAGGAGGACTTTGAACTCCTGATCCCCCTGCACCCATCCACCTTTCAAGTAGTAGGATGACAGGTTTGCACCACCGTCTCTAAATGCCCAGGGCTGAAACGAAGCTCATCTAAAGACACGGAACAATGAGCCTTTCACTCCACCCAGCAAACCTGAGCTGAGATGGTGCCTCAGAGCGTCAACCAGCGAGCTTTACAGCGCCTCCCAAGGTCCGAACTCGGCATCACCCTGAGGGTGCGAGGGGCGTGGCCTTGACGATGCTCTGCCCCTGGGCGTGGCCTGGTGGCGGGGCGCGGCGGGCTCCCTTGGGGTCCGGGTTGGCGGACACTTGGCGGCCACGCACGATGGAGTCGCCGGTCGAAATGCTGGCCGTGCTACCCGCACTGGTCACGGCGCTAGCGCTGCTACTCGCCTGGCTGCTGCTGCGGCGTGGGGCGGCCCCGGTCCCGGAGAGCACCGCCCCGGCCGAGGCCCCCGGGGCTCCTGCGCCGCCTGAGCCTCCCGAGCCCTGCGCCCCGGAGCCAGCACCCGCGGGACCGTGCCAGTCCGAGCGCGTGGCGGAGCCGGGGGAGCCCGAGACGGAGGAGCCAGTGGCCGAGGAGAGACAGGTACGCACCGAGGTCGCCGTGGGGTCCCCAGGAGGGCACCTACAAGCCTGCTGGCCGGACCTCCCCAGGAAGGGCCGAGCCAATGGCCGGCAGGAAAGGAGGGTTCCTGTGGCTGGGACGCTCAATTCTCCCTCAAAGTGCCTCTGAGTGCCTTGCTTTGGAGCTGTCCTCCCTTCCTCCCGGCCCTGGCCCTCCCGGGCCTCCCAAGGCCCTTGACACTCTGCCCTGTACCCTCCACTAGCCCCGCTACTGCCCACCATTGCCTAAATCCATGGACACGTGTCCTACTTCAAGGTCTGAATTTGAGTTAGCTTACTCTTGACAACACAGTACTTTGGGGTGGGATATACAAGGAGAGAAGTTGCCTGTCTTTTAGGTCAACTTGAATCCAGATTCCAGAGTCACTGTGGGCATTTTGTGAGGCTGAGAGGACAGGACTGAGAGGAAGGCACTTACTGGGACCACGTTATTGTAGTTTTCAAACTGCTTGTAGGCGTTGACATCCCCCCCCCCCCCCCATTCCCCTCCCGGCTTGTATGGAACAAAAGGTGCAAGAAGAAGCCCTCCTGTTTCACAGCTGATAACCCCAAACTACCTTCCCTACTTCCTAGGAGCCGACCATCAGCTGACCAGCCTTCAGGGTACCCCTCACACGCTCAGTCTCTGAGATGCATCTTTGTAGATTGGATCCGTGCTTGCCTGGGATACTGGGACGTCACTGCACTAGGTCAGGCCACCCACTCTGGTCTCTGGTCAGCTTTCAATACTTTGTTCTGCTTAGTGGTGCTTGGAGGGCGGGCCGTTAGCATAGTGGAGGCTGTAGGCTTGCCGCTTTGGTGCGCGGTCAGCGTATCTACCGGTGCCCCCTTCCCTTGCCAGATACAATGGTTTACCCTGGAGTGAAGCTCTTGGGACAGGAGAGGCGGCAGTGAGACTGGGCTCAGGCCTTTCTCTGTGCTGACTCTGCCAGCCTCCCTACTAGCCGGCTCTTGGCTTGACAAGTGGGTGACTAATTGTGTCATTAGAGTGGCTTCTAACTGGCCCTGAGTAGAACTATTGTGTTCAACCCAGGGAGAATGGATATTTCTGGGGGCTTCCAGACCTGGAGGGAGGGCGGGGGTGGGGGGGGGGAGGTTGGGATTCCTCTCAGGCTCCATCAGCCTATTGCTCAGCAGCAAATTCTAGACCAAAGTCCAAGGTGTCTGTCTTTAAGCAGAGCACAGCCCTAACTTGGTCCTTTGGAGTAGAGCAGTTTCTTTCTTTTCTTTTCTTTTTTTTTTTTTTTTTTTTTTTTTTTTGGTTTTTTGAGACAGGGTTTCTCTGTGTAGCCCTGGCTATCCTGGAACTCACTCTGTAGACCAGGCTGGCCTCGAACTCAGAAATCCGCCTGCCTCTGCCTCCCAAGTGCTGGGATTAAAGGCTCGCGCCACCACCGCCCGGCTGAGTAGTTTCTTAAGGGACTTTCTACAAGGTGTTTCTTCACACCCATCCTCGAATGGGGTTGTAATGTTGAAACAGGGACCTTCACATAATTTACCCAAGTGGGCACATTGGATTTTCCTGGTTTCAGTTAGTTGGTTGACTGAGACAGATTCTTGACACGTAGCTTGGGCTGACCTGGAACCCACTACCCAAGACTGACCTCAAACTCAAAATCCTCCTGCCTCAGCTTCCCAAAACCTGTGGGTTTAAGTTGAGTGAGCCTGGCGACTCTTGCTTTTATTCTAAGCACTTGGGAGACAGAGAAGAACAGGTCTCTGTGAGTTCCACTCCAGCTTGGTCTATATAATGAAACCCCCATCCCCCAAAGAACAAAACAAAACCCTAGGATCACAGGATGCAGGGCGTTCAAGATGGCAGCTGGGCTATAGTGAGGGAATCCACCCAACAGGAAGGCAGTTTCAACATTTGGAGATCAGGAGCATCTCCTGTGAGCATGCTCCAACTCCCTCTACTCCTGCCCTAAATGTCGAGTGGCCAGAGTCCCAGGTGAGGGCCTGAGGGATACAGTATCTCTGTGTCCCTTCCACTCTGGTGGGCTCAGTGTTAGGAGCAGCTGCTTAGAAATTGTCTTGAAATAGACTCAGGCATCTCCAAGTGTTTCCAGTGCTTTCTCCCGATGATCATACTGCCTGGGGAGAGGAGGGAAGAATGCTCCCCTGGGGAAGATAACTCCAGTTGGGACAGGAAGCTGCAGCTGGATGATGCCCTCAGAGAAGGCCTCCTTCGTGATCCCCAAGAGAAAGACAGAGGCTGGGGATCAGGGACCACCCCACCCGCTGTTAGTACAGAAGCCTGAGAGGCTTGCCCGTGCCCTACAACCCCAGTCTCTTCTTCATTTCCCATCAGCTTCCTTCCAAACCCAGTCTGCTCCTTCCCTGGCTAGGCCTGGGCAGCCTGGGGCAGCTGCGCCTCTGACTCACAAAGCTGATTATTGAAAAGGATCGGGGAGGCAACCTTCAGCTGCTGCTGTAGAGCGCTTGGGCAGCATCCGCTCCTGCAGGCCGGGTGCCCTGAAGGCTGGGACCAGGTGGTGGGCAGAGGCAGTTATAGTCTGAGGCCCTGAGTGGAGACTCAAAGATTGGGGGGTGGGGGAGGACCAACCTGAAGTCAGGCAAGGCCGCCTTCGCCTTCTTCCTCACTCTCTAGCAGGTTACAGCCTGGGCTGGGAGGAGTCTGAGGGGAGTTTGAGAGGGCAGAAGATTATTATTACTACAGTGTGCTTTCACCTCTCTGGGGGCAGGCAGATTACTTGGGGCTGGCAGTGCAGGAAATATGCTGAACACACCTAGCTCCCTCAGAGAATTATGAGGCAACAGGGTCCAGACAAAAGCTGGACCTTCTTAAAGCCAGGGAATAGTTTTCTTGCTATTTATTTCTTTTTGTTTGTTTATATTTCTAGACAGGATTTTTCTGTGTATCCCTGGCTGTCCTGGAACTCACTCTGTAGACCAGGCTAGCCTCGTAGAGATCTGCCTGCCTCTGCTTCCTGAGTGCTGGGATTAAAGGTGTATATCACCACCCTCAACCCCCAAATAGTGTATTTTTTAAAATTATTTTTTATGTGTGAGTGTTTTGCCTGTATGTATGTGCAGTACAGGAGCCAGAAGGCGGTATCAGATCCCCGCCCCCCTGGAACTAGAGTTTCAGAGGGTTGTGAGCCATCATCAAGTGGATGCTGGGAACAGAACTCTACAGAAGCAGCAAGTGCTGGAACCACTGAGCCGTCTCTTCAACCCTAGAAATTATTTTCTTAAATTTAATGTGTGTGTGTGTGTGCACACATGTGCCCACGCCTGAACGTGTGTGTCTGTGGGCCATGTGCATTCGAGGGGCCTCCATAGGTCAAGAGAGAAGACAGATGCCCTAGAACTAGAGTCCCAGAGGGCTTTGAGCTGCCACATGTGGACTGAGAATTGAATCTTCCTCTGGAAGAGTAGTCAGTGCTCTTAACCACTAAACCATCTTTCCAGTGCCGTAGACACTATGGGCACCTGTCACTGTCACCATACCCTTCCCCAAGCAGCACTCACCCTTCGCTTGACAGTAGGTAACAGATGGTAGAAGTGGGCCAGCAGTGGGGTTCAATGAGTAAAGGTGTGTGCTACCTAATGACCTAGGGTCTATACGGTAGAGAGAACCACTTCCCACAGTTGTCCTCTGATCTACACATGCGCGCGCGCACACACACACACACACACACACACTAAAAAGTTGAATTTTTTTTTTACATTTAAAATTCTTATTTAAATGTATGAGTGCTTCGCCTGCAAGTGTAGACCTGTTACCCATTTGCCATCTGTACCTTGTGCCCTTGGAGGTCAGAAGAGGGCACTGGATCTCTGGAGCTGGAACTGGAGTTTAGGATAGGTTGTTAGCCACCATGTGGGTGCTGAAAACTGAACCCATGTTCTTGCAAGAGCAGCCAGTGTTCTTAACCTCTGAGTCATCTCTCCAGGCTCTAACATTTTCTTAATAAAATAATAATAATAATAATAATAATAAAGCAGAGACTGAAGAACACCCAACCATGGACAAGGGGGAGTTCCCGGAATAGTTTTCTGCCGTGTAGATTCTTAGTTTTTGAGAACTCAAGAGTTTGGAGATAAAAGCTCAAAACGCGGAAGTCCCTCCTCCTCCAGCACTGTTGGCTGCTGGTCTGCAGCAAGCCTCGGTCTGGCTCAAACCACCCACATCTCCCACTCCTGGGGAATCCAAAACTGGCCTACACTCCGGACGAAGCCTTGAAGAGATTTTAGAAGCCGCCCACCTGTCGTTCCTGTGTGCGAGCGTGTGTCAGCAAGTGGTCTAGGCCCAAACTTCTGTTAAGTTTGTTTGTCAAAGCCATCCAACCTGGGTTTCCTGGATGAATGACAACATTCTCCGACCTTCTTAGGTCTGACTTCCCCAATCTCTTCTTGATTTTCTTCTCTATCTTAAATCTGTTTATTCTGAAATGTAGCGGGTGGACTTCAGCCCGGCCTCTGACCCAGGGATTGGGTAGAGTGCTGATGGCTGCCCACAGGGCTTTTGTGTGTTTGTTTCATTCTGGTTTTATGAAGCTGGTCTCCTCTAAACCCTGTCATGAGAGTACTACCCAAAACTGTTAATCTGATGGGACTGAGTCTGTCATGCCTGTTCTCTTTGGAGTGGGTTTGCTTAAGGCTGGCAACTGTGCCCTTGCCTGGACTATGTACTTAGAGCCTGGAACAGGGTAGGGGTCAAGGGTGTGGGTGCTAGCCATAAAACTGATGAGTTGGTCCATCTTGCACTCTCAGTCTGCCCCCCCTTCATTCCTCTCCCACCCTCCCTGCATAAGCTAGTTTCTTACCCAGCGCATACATGCGTGTAAGCATGCCCTCATGCTTAGAGACTCTCCTCCCCCTGTCCCTCTCCTTCTCCCTCCCCCTGTTAGAAGGTTCATGTCTGTAATATCAACTGAAGGGCTTAAGGGTTCACCATTGCTGTCCTGTAGAGCACTTGGGCCACCATTGTCCTGATGATAGTGAGGGACAGCCATGTCCACTCATGAAGCCCTCTCCCATCTCCCATGGTCACCCATCTTCCTCAGGTGTCTGTCATAGTCTGCTCTCCCCACACCCACCCCTAATTTCTCCTCCTCCTCACTGCTCCCTACTGAAACCCAGACCTGTCTTGCCGTCCTCTTTTTTCTGCCTCCAAGTTTTCTTGCCTGTCTCCCAGGGCCTACTCCCAAAGGACCAGCTCCCCTGTAGCCTTGCTGGCTGCTGTTCCATGCTGGGCTCTTGCAGGCTGCCTGCTAACCTTTCCCAAGGCTCCTGCTGCCCTGGGCTGCCCAGTTCCACCACCTCCCAGCTTGCCTTTCATAACCCAGAAGCCACATCTCAGCTTCCTTGCTTGAAGGGCTTTGTAGCTTCTGCAGGAGGGTTCGGGAACTCCATGATGGACAGTTCTCCCTGTTCTCACTGAGCCCACTGCTGTCTTCCCGGCGCTCAGGCCTATGTCCAGACGGTCATGTGTCGACTGACTGCCTGGTGTACCCAGCCTAAAGCCCTGCTTGCATCCTGTCACCATGTCCTTGACCACGTTAGCAGATATAAATCTCTCAATCTCTCTCTGTCTCTGTCTCTGTCTCTGTCTCTCTCTGTCTCTCTGTCTCTCTCTCTCTCTCTCTCTCTCTCTCTCTCTCTCTCTCTCTGTGTGTGTGTGTGTGTGTCTCACATCATCCTGTTTGGCTCTCCTCAGAGCACTTAACCAGCATGAGGTCATCTTTTATTTTTGAACACATTGTGTGTGCAGAGGAATGCTACACACAGGAATGAGAAAAGGCCTTAAGTCCATGGTGTTCACCACCCCTTCCCCGCTTCTAGGACAGACCTACCACACACCAGGCACCCATGCAGTCTTGAAAATAAAGAATGTGTAAAACCCACAAAAAGCAAAACAAAACCTTGCTGCTGGTTCTTCTCTGAAGACAGGCTCAGTCTCCCTGTCTCTAACCTCAGTGGGAGCAAGGCATTTTCCTTCTCTCCCTGCCTCTGGCCTAGCTGGCATCCCCCTGCTGCAGAACTTACTCCCACGCTATGGTTTCTGCTCACCCCCAGCCCCTAGGTAGACTGCTCTGTAAGGAGTGAGCTCCCCAGTACAAGAGTTGTTCAAGGAGAAACTGACACCTGTTTTACAGTGTTTTACATTGGGTTCTGTCCATATGATCTGTGGGTTCTGGTGTCTGCTGAAGTACTAAGTACTTCTCTCCCTCTTTGGCCTGACACAGAGCTCAGAGCACAAAGGCAAAGAGAGCTTCCCCATACAGGGAAGCCCACTTACTGTCCTTCAGTTCCAGGGTCCAAAACAGCTCTGAGCTGTCAGAGCCTGTCATCTGGGAGACCTCTGGCCAGACTGAGGGAGTCAGGACCCAGGAGTGAATGACAAAGGACAGATCACAGACCCTAAAGAATGGTGTACTTAGCTGGTGCCATATGCTTGTAATCCAAGTACCTGGGAGGCAGAGGCAGGAGGATAGAAGCTTAGTGTTAGCCTCAGCAAGTTCGAGGTCAGCCTGGGCTACTTGAGACTCTGTCTCAAAAATAACTTAAAAACTTGTTTTCGGTTTTTTAAAAGATGGCTCCTTGGTTAAAAGCACTGGCTGCTCTTCGAGAGAACCTGGGTTTGATTCTTAGCACCCACATGGTGGCTGACAACTGTCTGTCACTACAGCTCCAGGGGATCCAATGTTTTCCTCTGACCTCTGTGGCACTGGGCATGCCTGTGGTACCAGACATACACACAGGCACACATCCATACACATAAAACAAAGAATAGAGACTATAGCCCAAAGGATTGCCTAGCGTGTTGTCAAAGTAGGAAAAATTAGAAGAGAAGAAGGCCCAGGGCCTCAGGAAGGCCTGAGAGGGCCAGCAGAAAATGGAGAACACGGTGACTCTCAGGGAGGGAGGGGAAGCGTGGGAGTCTGGCTGGAGTCTTGTCTGAGGCAGTGATGTGAGTGTCCAGAAAATGATGCTATTGCCCAGAAAAGCTGGATGGGCATAGAGGGGCAGCTTGGGACAGAACAGATGGTTTGGTTTCCTTGCCCTAAGGAGGATGTATTCCCATCGGTGGCAAGTACAGACTTGATGAGTGGGTCCAAGTGTCCCCCAGAAGCATTGTCTGGGGACAAGGAGGTGGCCAAACTGATCTGCTGGAAGCTTTGAGAAGGGCTCCAGGTTTGAACTGGCTGGTGCTAGCCAGCTCTGCTTTCCGAACATACTGCCTATCTTCCACCCCTCCACACCACCATTCAAAGACGAAAACTGAGCCTTCTGTTAGGGGAGAGACCTGCAGGCGACCTCCTCCACCCCCAACTGCCTTGCCTTTTCTCCAGGAGATAACCCCTGAACAGTTGGGACCAGCTAGCTGGGCATGGTGGCACACACCTTTAATCCCAGCACTTAGGAGGCAGAGGCAGGCCAACGTCTGAGTTCAAGGCCAGCCTGGTCTACAGAGCTGTAGCCGCCCGCGGCCACAAGTCAACTGGATTCACCTGAAAAGGGGGCTGGGAATGAAGGGGGAAGGAGGGCGAGAAGAGATGAGGCCAAGACAAAGTTCTCTGATCAAGGCCCAAAGCTTTAATGTTCGGCTCTCAATTTAAAGGGGAAGACCCAACCCACAACCCCTCCTGGTTTCAGATGGGTGGGATAATCCATAGTCCATTCCAGGTCACGACCGGAGATGTCTCAGGGCAAGCCCAGGGGCAGTTCTGCTGTGTTCCGGGCAGCCAAGGTGGGTAACTCCACCTAGATCCCGTCACTTGACCTTGCTGTGGCAACCAAGGTCTCAGTCCTGCTCATGGGGGGAGAGTACAGTTTCCCCCGTTTTGGTTAACTTAAAAAGAAAAGAGAGAGGTGAAACAGGAATAGGGTCGTCGTCGTGATATCTGGCTACTTCCTGCTGACATTGGGGGCGACGTGTCTCTAGGGGGAACCTAGAAGAATGGGTATGGGGGATATAGGAGAGTCGGCTGTGTCCTGCTGTCCAGGGTTTATGGAGCCCATCTGAGGATAGGTCAGGAGGAACAGGTCCAGTAGAAGCAGCTGTGTGGGGTACACGACTTCATCCCATCTGGGGTACGAGTAGCCGGGCTTGTTGGGAGAGATCTTTGTGTGAAGGCAACTTATCTGCTTGAGACACAAGGTTCAAACAAGGTTAACAGCAATATGATTATCCAAGCCGAGTAGGAAATAAGGTTGAAAATGGAACTGTTTTAGTATCTAATCCAACTGCTGGTTGACAGAGATCAGATACAAAGTCTATGACTACTCAGGCTGGTAGATATCAACAAAAGCTGTCTGTTTACAATAATTTATAGCCCTCTGTTTCAGTGTTTTTCCATGGAGACCTAAGACTTAGAGCAGGCAAGTAAGCCAGGCCTATTGCTGAATTTTAGGCTTATAGCTGATTTTAGGCCTTCAAAGTTAAGCAGGGCTGTCCCTGAAGTCTCCTCTCTTTTCCAATTATAGAAGGACCGTGGCAATTCTCATCTTACCCAGGCGGGGATAGAGGCCTGACCTCCAGTAATTAAAGGGAACCTTGTAATGGCTCCAGTCCTCCTGTCGTTGTCCAGTAAGGCCTGAAGGTCATACCCGTCCTGATGTCTTTTTCCTGGAGAGGGGATACTTTTGACATCAACCCCTATGCAGTCAGGCTTGTCCCTCAGGGAACCCAGAAACATATTTTTAACTTTTATTTATATTCCCCTGCAGTGCTTAGCCTCGCAGCCTTAGCAAGAATTCAGATTGCCAGACAGAGGGGGTTCTGGGTGGCCCCTCTCCGCTTGGGGCGGAAGTCCCCTCTTTTAGGTTGGATGGAGATGAGACTTGGGAACACCCTGGATAGAGTAACAACCTTATCTAGAGTCTTGGGTCCTCCATGGCTAACACATGATAATGTGTCTGACTAAATTTTGTCATCAGATTCTTCATTATCAGAATCATAATTATTAGGCTCAAGATCTGTGTCTACTTGACGGACCAATCTTTCAGGCAGCCGTCGGGCTCCATTTTCTTTTTCTGAAAAAATACAGACTGATCCACGACCCCAAATTAAGACAGGGTCAGGACCATTCCAAGAATTAGTTAGGGGGTCTCTCCATTAGACCCTGGAAGTGACTGGATGCCAGTGGCAATCTGCTGCAGACTGACCTTTAACATCAGTTTGCAGAAAATTTAAAAGAAATAACACAAAAGCAAGATGTGCTTTTGGTGATCTTGGAGGGTATAATTCTCCCCCCCTTTTTAGTTTAAAAAGCCAACCTTTTAGAGTATTTGTAAAATCAGGGAAGAAGCACCAATAGCTGTTTTTCCCACACTCAGAGAGTTATAAAGATATTAAAGTCTCATAACCTCTTTCACAATTTTGAGGATAATAAGGAATTTCAATATTAAATTGTCAACAAAATCTCTCAAATGTTTGACTGTAGTCAAATAACTGCAATAGCCAGTTCCATTACCTATCTTAGTCTGGTATGGAACACCAAGCACAGGGAAATAATATAGGTAATAAATAACTAATTACATTTTTAGTTGCTTCTCTTGTTAAAGTAGTTGCAACTAAAAGGCCTAAAAAGTGTCAAGTCACATGTACATATTTTAATTTTTAAAAATCAAAATGAGTAACATCTATTTGCCAAAATTGATTACATAAGACCTCAAGGTTTAACACCAAAATGAAAAAATTGATAATACTGAAAACAAGTTTTTGCAATTTAACTTGCACATTTTTTAGAAATGCCAAATTATTGTATCAAGATGCTGTAAAGAATAAGATAGTATGGCCAACTATTTGTGAGGCCTATAATCTGTCTAGTATACAAATCTGCTCTGGCATTGCCCTGGGGTTCAGGCAATCCAATGAGCTTTTAAATGTTTTATAAAGTTCAGAGACAGTACATGTTTTAAAAGTTAAGCTGTATTTTTATAAATAACTATAAAATTTGAGAATTAGCAATATCTAAAAAAGGAACAATTTTAAGCAATTATAAATTATGAGCCATTTACTGGCTATAAGTATATAAATTGAAAGCTTGATTTTCTAGTATTTTAAACAGTGGCTACAACACATAATTTAATTATTTGTGCTCAAGTAGAGAAAACTCAAGAAAATAACTGCCTTCTCAATAGATGAGGCATCTGTAAATACAGTAAATGTCTTTTCTATGAGCTGCATGCGTAGTAAATTTCAGGAAATATAAAAGCATGCAGAGAAAAACTGTAACAACTTTTGGATAGTGATCACCAAATTTGCTTAAAATGTTTGCCATAATAGGCCAAATATCATTTTTCAATAACCAATTTAATTGCTATTTGGAATAAGGAATAAACATTTTATTGAAAATGTTTTTAGGATTCTATCTTACAATCTTTTATTAACACAAACTTTAGAAGAAGAAGGATGAATCTACATTAATGGTTTTTTGTCAAAGGGCTGCTGTGGACATATGAGTAATAATAACACAAACAGCCAACAACTTTCATAGTCTATATAATTTATCTGTTGATAACTAACAGCTTACTCTACTTTCTGCAAAGCTATTTTTCCTTTAGTTAATTGTCAAGGGGAATTAAGACTTGTATCTCCCTTGAGAATATCAAACATAGGTTCAAATCCTCGTATGGTAAGCTTAAGATGAGGTTTTAGCCAAATAATATCTCTTAACAAATTTTGAAAATCATTAAATGCAAATGAAATTAAAAGCAAACCTTTCCAATAATGTGAGAACCTTGGATTCTCAATTACCAGCAAATCTACTAAATGCAAACCTAACACCTTACCAGAAATGTAAAGGAATGGTATAAAAACAATCTTCTAGATCTATAATAAATATATACATATTTACTGAAATGGCAGCTGGAGTAGGCAAGTCAGGCTGTGATGCCCCATTAGTTTTATAAATCTTAAGTTTAAACTTTGTTTTGGATTAATTCAATAACCAATCTTTTTTAGCTGAGTGAGAGTATCAGATGAATGTCAAGCTGAAGGCAATCTTCTAATTGTTACTACAGAACTTAAGATTAGGTCTCTTGCTAGTGATAGACTGAACCCAATATATATTAGAGGAACCAAAGCCATCTTGTCCTTTCTCTTTCTTAACAATTTGGAAGGAACTAGATGCAAAGGAACAAAAAAACAAGTTGAACAATTCTTTTTCCAGCAGGTAGTTACAATGCCATGGGCGGAGCAGCCATTATTTAAATTTCTCCAGCATAATCATTACAACTCTTGGCCCTGAAGCTGACCCTTCCAAGGAACAAACAAGGCAATAAACAAATTCCAGAAAACACCCTTCAAGGGGCTGGTCAGGATGACCAAGGCAAAAAGAGTATTTGTCACACAGACTTCTGCTGCACCCATTGTATATCAACTTAATTCAGATGTAAATGTTTTTAATCTTGGCCTATATCCTGAGGCCTAGCCCAGAGATTATCTTTCCTGCACCAAGGACAAATTTCTGTCTTGTGACAGGATTATTTGCTGGTGCGTGTTTTTGAGAGTCATTTTAAAAATGACTTGAATCTCCACATTTTAGAAACATCTTTTATCTTTACGGTTCTGTGCAAGCATTGCTTGTACAGTGGTCCCTTGTAAGGCAGACAGACCCTGATGGTAAGAGGGCCCAATTTTAGCGCAAAGACGAAGTCTCCAAGTAAGTCTGTCTTTGCTTTGTGCAACAGGCTGCACTAGCATTCTCATAAGCCAAATGAGTAACAAAAGGAATTCCTGTTTGAGGATCTCCAAAAATTCTACCAGCTGCTTTCAGCAGCCTGTCTATGAATTTCTGGAATGGTTCCTCAGAACCCTGTTTAATACTGAATAAATTTCCACTAAGATCCCCTTTAGTAGGTTTCAAGCACAGCAGGCAACCATTGCAACCTATGTATGCAATCCTGTAGGCAGTTTAACCTGATTTAGCATTACCTTCACATTAACCTTCTCATAGAAGCATGTTAAAATCCCAATCTGCATTGCCTGCCTGGGCAATCATCATGGCGGTTTTCTTACTGGTATCACGCCATTTTGAGCTCCAAAGCAAGTAATCTCCTCCTAACAAAGTAGCCTTACATATAGTTTTCAAATATTTGAGCATTAAATTTGCTTCTACCACAGTATCCAATAAAGCTTGTGTGAAGGGGTCATTAGACCCATATTGTGCCACAATTGTTTAACTCTTTTATTTAACTCTACCTGCTATAGCCTTTCTTCTATAAACATAACTGAGTCAAAAAATTTTCAAGCTCACGATTCCTGTCAGCTGCAGCCAAAGGAATGTTGGCAATTAACCACATTTTTAAGCTTCCTTTGCAATATTAGCATAACCATAATTTTTTGAAACAAAACCAATTTTTAACAATGTAAGCAATCTATTTTCTCTAAAATCAACACCAAGTGGATTACCTTACAAAGTTTGGCTGCAGTTCTTATATATGAATGCACGATAGTGCAGTCTTTAATATCTCACTAAATAGACATTGCTTTTATATCTTTTATACATCTGGTCTTTGAATGACTAACCCTGTGTTACCAGTTTTAAGCCAACTTTTTGTTACCAAAGTTGTAAATTTTTAATCAAACCCAATAACTTATAGGCCAATAATTTATAACCAAGACATGAACATATTTGTACCTTAAAACCAATTACAAACAAAAATGAAGTAACAACACATCTTATATATTTAAACGAAACAAAATTTCTCGCTTTTTCTAGCCACAATTCTAAAATAAAAGCACCTTGTCACAGAGATTCTTCCAGGACAAACAACTCTTAACTTCCTTATTTAATCCAAGAAACCTGCCTGTCCCTTAAAAAGCAGCCTTTCCAGCTCAGCTCAGCTCCCAAACTTTTAGCTACAGGTGTTAAGCAAACTTAGCTGCTGCTCTGCATATTAAAACTGCCTTTGAAAACCAAGTTAAACTAGACCAAGTGTTGAATCAAGCGATTTTAACGATCTTTTAAACATTAAACATAGAACATAAAACATAGACGACCAATCATTCATACAACGAGGCATGTGGACAGAAAACACAATGAGACACACGTGGACATTGGTGCACCAAGGACAAGACAATAAACAAAGAAAGCAGAACTAAGGATTTCTCTTACTTTCTCTTAGTCTAAAACGTCTCCTGAATTTTCTCTTGTTCCTAGGAGAGCTCTGAAACAGCCTTTCCATTCTTTTTGCTGGCATAACCCAGAGAGAGAACAACTGCTTTTCAAAACCCGTTCTCTCTCTGAAGTTTAAGATCTAACACTTTATCCCTTTCTTTAGGAGATGTAGCTGTGGCTGCTTTTTTAGTTTTCCAATTTCTTCTAACCCTGCTCTTTCTCGTCTGAGGCAGCTCTTGAAGGCTGCGGGCATCTGCCAGTCTCCTATCCCGAATTCACTGTCACCCCTAGGCAAAGTAGGCATCGGGTCAACACCTATTTGACCTAGACCTATACCTATCCCTCACAACGCACTTCCTGCAAACATGGCCTCCTAAACTTACCTAGCGCTAGATTCAATATTGTTTGCTACTTCCTAAGTGCGCGGGATACATTCTTTTATTACCTTTTTCCATGGGGCCCCACCTAAGACAGTGTTTCCTCAGCTGGTACCCGTTTTCAAGTCCCACGATGGCGCGCCAATCTGTAGCCGCCCGCGGCCACAAGTCAACTGGATTCACCTGAAAAGGGGGCTGGGAATGAAGGGGGAAGGAGGGCGAGAAGAGATGAGGCCAAGACAAAGTTCTCTGATCAAGGCCCAAAGCTTTAATGTTCGGCTCTCAATTTAAAGGGGAAGACCCAACCCACAACCCCTCCTGGTTTCAGATGGGTGGGATAATCCATAGTCCATTCCAGGTCACGACCGGAGATGTCTCAGGGCAAGCCCAGGGGCAGTTCTGCTGTGTTCCGGGCAGCCAAGGTGGGTAACTCCACCTAGATCCCGTCACTTGACCTTGCTGTGGCAACCAAGGTCTCAGTCCTGCTCATGGGGGGAGAGTACACAGAGCTAGTTCCAGGATAGCCAAGGCTACACAGAAAGGCCCTGTCTTACTGTCCCCTTCCCCCAAAAAAGAGTTGGGACCAGACTGAGCTCCACCTGCCTGGCAGAGCTGCCATAATCTAAAGCCAGTCCAGATAAGCATCACACCTGGGTTAGCTTTGGTGGCTACCACAGGGTCCTGCTGATCTTTTGGTAGAGTCATCTCCTGGGACAACATATGTGTACATACTCTACTGCACGGATATGCACAGACACACATACATATACAGGCATACACACGGACACAAACACAGACATACACACACAGATACACACACAAAGACACACACACATACCACACACAGATACACATACCACACACAGACACACATACAGACACACACACAGACACATGCACACACACACACACACACACACACACACACACACACACACACACACGCTTTGCATTGATCTAATTGTCCAGAAGCCTGCCTGTTCCATCCTCTGCAGCACTGGCTGCCTGGCTGCCTGGCTGCCTGGGTCTTTGGGGATGCTAACTGGAGACTCTGTCCTCACTGTCTCTAGAAGAAGCTAACCTGAAACATTAACTCAGAACACAAGCAGTTAAAACAAGAGCATCCGTCCAGTTCTACCGCGCTGAGGCTCAATGGGATGATTGGCGTTTGCTTTGTTTTGTTTAGAAAGCACGCAGGTTTATTTAATACACTGCAGAGAGCAGCAGGCAGGCCAGCAACAGAAACGCCTGCGAGGTGATTGGCTTTGAGCCTCAGTCAGGCCTGCTGGGGGACCAGCCAGGATGACATCAGCCTGTGTTGCAGTCTCTAGTTTCCCCCAGGTTGGTTTACTGTCACCAGAAGCCTGATGTATGGGCCTGCCAGAGTCACTACAGTAAAATGCCGTGGGCCGGGGACCTAAGCAACGGCAATGTCTTTTCTCATAGCTCTGGGGTCCAAAGTTCAAGACCAAGGTGCTGACAGAGTGCATCTGTCCTGGAGCCTCTCCTTGGCGTGCATGGGTCTTTTGTGTGTGCTGGTGTGTCTCTGTGTGTGTGTCTGATAAGGATGGTGGACCTTGGATCAAGACACATCCCAGAGACTGGGCAGATAGCTCAGTGGGTAAGAGCCTTGCTGCACATGCATGATTGAAGACCTGAGTTTGAATCCCCAGCACCATGTAAAAACAAAGTGTCCACATATACCTGTAACTCTAAAACTGAGGGGATCAGAGGCAGGAGGATCACTGGGGTGTAATGGCTGCCAGTCTAGCTCCAGGTTCAGTAAGAGGCTCTGTCTGAAGGGAACAGAGCAGAGAGTGATGGAACACAATACCTGACATGCTTCTCTGGTCTCTACACACACACACACACACACACACACACACACACACACACACACACACACACATCTTTCCTGATGGCTTTATTTTATTTTTGAGACAGAGTCTTGCTATGTAGCTCTGGTTGACCTGGAACTCACTAAGTAGATCAGGCTGGCTAAGAACTCATAGCCATCCTCCTGCTTCTGTCTTTGAGCATTAAAGGCTATGAATGGATGCCCAGCTCCGCTTTCTCTTTTGAGACAGGATCTCTCACTGAATCCAGAGTTCCCAGGTTGCCTAGGCTGGCTAGCTGGTCAACCCTGAGGATCTGCCTCTGTCCAGCCCCCACAAACTCTGCACTAGAGTTACTGACACACACAACCATACCCGTCCTTTTCATGGGGGTCCAAACCCAGTTCCTCGGACTTGTGTGCTTTGCCCATCCGCCCAACTCCCTTTTAATTCTTCCTGACCCCTCTGCACAGTCAGCACTCGCACACGCCTCCTCTGAATTCCCTTCGAGGTATACGTGCCTGGTGACTTTGGACTGGTTGATATTATAGCCAATTGATGTCTGCCAGTCTCTAGCGCTGCTGTATGGAATCCCAGATAGGTGGCTTCAGTCTAACAATCCCTTTGGAACGAGACCCCTGTATCACCTGGGCTATCTCCCTTCTCAACCTGCTCACCTCCCGTAGCCACAAAGATACTTCGCTGTGCAAAACTGGAGAGGTGTCTGGTCCCCCAGGACACAGCCTTGTCAGTGCTGGGCAGTGCAGTTTCTACACAGCTAGGCACCAAGTCTTCAAGCTGCTAAGTAGTGGGCACTGGCCCCATGTCCTGAGGAGCTCAAGGCCCCAGAATTCACCGCTTGGGACCCATTACTTGTGAAATCTTTGTTTCCAGGCTCAGCTTGCTGTTCTGTTTAGGGCCTCCCCCTGTACAGGCTGGCTGCTTCTCGAGGTATTCAGGGCACCCCAGACCTGCACCAGTGTTTGTCTCTACTGCGGCAGTTCAGTTCCACCCACGGGCTCCCCCTCAAACCTCAAGTCTCCACTCTGGCCCGCTAGGCTTCCAAGCCAGGTCCTCGGGCCTCTCTTTGCCTGCCCACACCCTCCAGTCCCACATAGCTAGCCAGTCACATGTCTCTCTCATCCTCAAACATTCCTGAAGTTGAAGTCACTCCTTCCTTCCACCAAGGCCATCCCAGGACGGGATGCCTCTCTCCAGCCATCTGTTTATTGAATCCATGTGTGGGAGAGACCAGGAGAACGGGGCGGAATTCCAGATTGGGGTAAATGGTCACTAAACTGACTGGAGACAGAAATGATGTTGGAAGAAGCAAGAAAAGGCTGCCATCTTGGAATAGCCAGGCTGTTGAGCTGGCCTTGGCCCTGGGTAGTGCATCCAGCTTTCTCAGTGCCTTGGTTTAACTTACTAAAGGCCGCTTACCAAAATGGTGCCTGGGGCTGAAGAGCTAGCTTCCTGGTTAAGAGCACTGGCTGCTCTTCCAGAGGACCTGGGTTCAGTTCCCAGCAACCACATGGTGGCTCACAACTTCTATACTCCAGTTCCAAGGGATCCGACACCCTCACACAGACATATATGCAGGCAAAACATCATTGCACATAAAATAAAAATATTAAAAGGTACCTAAATGCCTGGACAGGCACTACCTGGGAATAGCCAGATTTTGAGGGCTTGAGGTACCCAGAGTCCCCCATCGCCTCCTCCTCCTTACCCCTGAGTTTGCCCTGGCATCCAGCTTCCTCCATGGCAGCTGGTCATGCCCACACTGGACCTCAGAGATGTTTCTGCTGGTTAAGCAGCACTCATCCTTGCTATCGTCCTTCAGGATGAAGACTCAGACAGTGAGATGGGGCCACCCACTGAAGAACCTGAGGAAGAAGACGGTGAGCAGCACCCTCTCCCTCCTGGGCTGCAGTCTTTGTCTCCCCCTCCGCCAGTCTTGCGGCAGTGGGATGGATCTGAGAACTCGGGGACTAAGAGGGTGAGAGGGGCCATGAGATGATGAGACCAAGGCTCTGCTCCCCTTCCCCTCCTTCTCACCTCCCCCTCCCCTCCCTGCCCCCCTCTCCTTCCCTCCCTGCCCACCCTCCCCTCCCTGCCTACCTTTACCTTCCTGCCCATTCTCACCTCCTTGCCCACCTTTCTTTTCCCTCCCCCTCCCCTCCCCCTCATCCTCACCTGCCTCCATTCCTTGTTTGAACTTTTGCTTTTTTGTCTGCAGTGTAAGTATCTTTGGGTGCAGGAGGACCCCTCCCTCCTTAGAAGTGAAAGCTTCGCAGCTTTCCCTGGCTGCTGGGTGTCTTCTCCCTTCTCCCAACCATATCTGTTGTTGTTCTCTGGTACATTTTATTGAGGAGCCTTCCAGGAGAAGGGGCCGGGGTGGCTCAGCTGGGGAGCCACAGGAACACAGGAACCAAGAGGCCCCAATGTATCCTAGACAGACAGACTGGCTGGCTCATCTGCCAGATTTTATTTCCTTCAAAGAGAAGCCAGAGCAAAACCAAACCAAAACAACCAACCAAACAAACAAACAAAAACAAAAGAAAAATGTTCATATTAATTTAATTAATTTTATTAGATAGTACAGCTAGTGCCCAGAGATACTTCTTTTTGCCTGTTTTCTTTTCTTCTTTTTAAGGCAGAACTGGCTGCAGCTTTAAGCCAATGGCTGGCAGGATCCATGGGAAGCAGGGGGCTCAGGAATGAGGTGACTGAGGCTCCTGTGGGTGCCACAGCCAAGAGAGTCCCCAGGCCCTCTAGAGAAGAATAGGGCTGAGGGTTTGTTTCTATTGGTGCAGCCTCTGAGGCACAGGCAGTGGTGGGTGGGGGTGTCAACCCCTGGCCAGTCGGGCCCTTGCTCCCAGCTTCTGGATCATTGAGTAAGGAGTTAACAGCAGCTGTGGCCCATGAATCGATTCATCCCTGTTGTCGTGGGTACCAAAGTCCTGCCAGTGACTGCAGCATGCGGAAGGGATGTTAAAACTGGGTGCAAACAAAGCAGGCACACCTACAGGCCACCATTCCTAACTCAGCTGACAGTCTCACATAAGCCAAACCCTGCGCCCAGCCCCATGCCTGCTCCTGAGTCCTCCCTCTGAGCTGCTGTCCTTGGACAGCCCCCAACACTCATGGCCTCCCATCTATAACCAGGCAGAGGGGAGAAAGGCCAATGGTCTCAGCTGTTAGAAAGAGGCGAGACTGCCCGCTGGCCCCTGCAATAAGCAGCTCAGCCTCCAGGCTAATTGATTAGTGTCGCTAAAATGACTTCCCCAAGCGACTTGATACCTGGAAGAGGAAGCCCCCACCCTGTACGCACTCCCTGGGGACTCTCACACCCCGCCCTCTGGCTCTAACTAAATTGGATTGGGCCCACCGAGTGTGATTAAGTTAAAGCCTGCGTTAGGGCAGCTGTCCTGGCTGGCTGGAAAAGCATCAGGCTGATCAGACTTGTCCTATAAACCAGAACCCAGGCGTGCAACAAGCTGGTGGAAACCTTTTATGTTTATTTTTCTAGAACAGCAGCACAGCCACCCAGACGTTGAGGTTCATTGGTTTTGTCAGTACTGCTTCTGGGTCCAACCTGGGAGCTGCTTGCAAGCTCAGTTGTTATCCCTGGCATGCAGGATATTCAGGGACCTGGGATAAACAAAGACCTTCTCTATGAACGCTGCAGCCCCCGGGTCAGCAGACTGCAGTTGCTCAGGGAAGCTCCCTGACCTCCGGCCTCTTCTGTCCACACCCTGGACTTGAAAAACTCTTGGTTCCTATGAACTAGAGCAGATGGAGTGGGCTATCCTGTGCTATGCTTATTACCCTGGTTAGGATTAAGACTGGCATGCTGGGCACTGCAGAGGAGAGCAGAGGGTTTCTGAGAAGGCAAAGAGCTTCAGACTCCCAGAGGCACCATCTCATCCCAGCAAGAGCCCCGACAGCCAAGCAAACCCCAACTGACCACTATGCTTCTGTCGCCAGACCCATAGGCAGTTTGCTGTCCTGCCTATGGGTCTGAATATATATATTCAGGTATATAAACCCCTCTATATACCTGGCCTGAAATTTGATGTGGACCAGGCTGGGCTGGAACTCACAGAGATCTGCCTCTTCCCACCCCAAAGTGCTGGGACTAAAGATGAACACTACCTGCCCCATCTGCTCTCTTTCAGCCCCCTCCCCGACGTCACTCCCCTCTCTGTCATCACCCTTGTCTGGGCCCAGGTGCTGACTTGAGTCTTCATTAATTGTACACTTGTCTTCTGGTCACCATAGCCACAGAGCGCCTAGAACTGTGCTCTCTAAATGTGGAATGATTTAGGAGCAAAGCAAGTCCTTGTAAAAGGTGAAGGTGGCTTCTCAAGGAAGGCCTCCAGCCCTGGGCAGCTGGCTAGGTAGGACCCAAGTTCTCCTAAGTGAGGCTTGATGAGGGGACAGTCTGGCTCTGTAGAACGTTTGGGTTCTGAGAGAATCCTAATCCCAGTGGCTTTTCTTCCTTCTTGGCAGCATCTATATATCTGAAGGCGTGTGTGAGTGGGGAGCCTGACCCACTGTGAGAGTGTGTGGCGGTGTCTGAGACCCTCAGAGAGGCAGTAGAAAGTTCTAGAATAGCAGCTGGAAGAGGGGATACCAGGATCACTGGGTGTCCCCATCCGCAGCCCGCCTACCTTGACAGGCACTAGATAGAAGCCGGCCAGCCTGCCTGCTGTCCTCAGTCTCAGATACAGGTTGGACTAAGGGACAGTAAAGGCTTTGCTTCCGAGCAAATTATTACATCAGGACGCCAGCTTTCCCATGCTGCCCTGCCTCCCTCTGCTGAGGCGCTGTGTGGAATGCCCTGGCCTTCCTCTGCTCCCCCTCCTCCTGTCAGACCTGCAGATCTGCCCTTCTAATAGTCTGCAGGACCGGGGGCTGCTCTCAGACGCTGGCAGTCTGCCAAGCCCGTTCATTTGTGCATCCCACCATCGCCAGATGTACGCCTTCAATTGCTGATAGCCTGGGGGAGGACGGAGAGACTGGACATCTCTGTCCCAAGCCTAGGAGAAGAAAGAAAAGGAAGGTCTGAGTCCCTGGGGCCCAGCATGTGAATGGTATCTGCTACTGGTCTAATCAGCATAGACTGGGGTTGGTGAGGCCACAGTGGCGCTGGGGAAGCCTTGCAGGCAAACAGCTGGACTGTTGATGCAGACAGGCAGACAGCTCTGGGCTGGCTTAACCTGGCCTGCAGAGGGAATGTCATCTAGAAGATGGAGTAGCACAGGGGCTAGTTTCTCTCTGGCTGTAGCTTGTTGCCTTCTCTGATATCAAGTCTTTCTTTTTTTTTTCCCCCTCTTTCCATGTCTCTTTCTATTTTGTTTTTGGGTAGGTTTGGTTGTTTGGGGGGGGGGGGCAGGGTTGGTTTTTTTGTTTGCTTGTTTTTTTTTTTTTTGAGACAAGGTTGCTTTGTGTATTTCTGGTTGTACCAGGACTCTCTTTGTAGACCAGGCTGGCCTTGAACTCAGAGATTCACCTGCCTCTGCCTCCTGAGTGCTGGGACTCCAGAGGCGTATGACACCACCTTCTGCCCCCCTCCCCCATCTACCAACTGAGCTATGTTGCTGGACTATGTCTTTGAAATTTAATTACGGGAGAACACTTGCCTAGCATGTACAAGGCCCTGAGTTCAATCCATGGCTACAGACAGACAAACACAGACAGACAGACAGACACACACACACACACCACACACACTCACACACAGACTCAGAGAGAGACAGAGACTAAAAGTAACCAGGGAAAGGAGCTAATGCTGTGCATTGAGAGGGCCTCCCCCCCCCCAAAACCCCCATCCCCGAACCCCACCCCCACCCCACCCCCATCATCAATAAACGTACCCACTGTCCCCCACAGGAGCAGCCTTCTCCTTTAAGTACAGCCCTGGGCAGCTGAGGGGAAGCCAGTACAAGAAGATGATGACCAAAGAAGAACTGGAGGAGGAACAGAGGTAGGCCCGCTCCTGGAACACTAGTGTGAGGGTCAAGCAGGGGAGGGCTCCTGCAAGCCCCGCCCACCAAGCCCTCTTTCTTTGTTTTTGTTTATTTGGGGGGGGGGGGGAGCGTCCTTTCTCATCCTGGGAATATTCAGCCTGCTTCAACCAAGGGCAGAAGCTCCCCGGGGAGGCAGCAGGGAGGAAGGGCGCTAGAGGAGAGGAGAGTCCATTTCTTGTATTCTCTCTGCCCGAAGTCTCCCCGACCTGGAAAACAAAGAGTGAGATGCCAGGAAAGGGCCCGGAGCAGCCTCAACTGCTCACTTATGCGTAGAGTCCCTGACAAAACCAATTTGTCACTTGAGGACAGAGCGGGATTCTTGGTGCTCATCCATCTGGCAGCCTCCCTTCTCCGGGCCCCCAACCGTCCCCACCCACCATGTCATTCTCTATCTGTTCCGCTCGCTCTGCGCAGCGCCGCTCTGCTCTCCGCGCAGCTCTCTCCGCGCAGCTCCGCTCTGCGCTCCTCTGCACAGCTCCAGGCAGCTGTGTGGCTTCTGGAATCAGGCCATTCTCCCCTCAACCGCCAGAGCCCCGAGGATGCCGATCAACTTCCCCTCAATGTTTTGTCTGGACTGCATGGGCGGCTGAGGGGTGCTCAGAAGGCAGTAGGACGGTCAGGTGGCCACAGCCCACTGTGCACCGACCCCGCCTGCACCTGCTGCCCCCCCCCCCAGCAGTGTGAGCAGAGCCCCTGCATTACAGTGAAGCCTCATTGAGTCCCAGCACCCAGAAAGGGCTGGCGGGGACTAGGCCCGATTCATGAGGAGTAGAAGGCCGACCAACAGCTCACCCTACCTCTCTAGGCTGTCCCAGGGTCACCAGCATCCCTCCAGTATCACAACTACCCTGCTTGCAAGGTCCTGTCTCCCTATCAAGATGCTGAGTGCACCCTCTGGTGCAGAGGGATGTCAGTGCAGACACAGGCGGGAAGAAACCCTTGCTATGGGAGAGCCCCTGACTCTCTGTATGAGGACGCTGCCTCTCCTTGTGACCCGGTTTGCCACCTTTATATTTCAGGATTGAGCTGACCTCTGACCTCACCTCCCTGTAGCGAGCCCCCTAGTCCCGGGCCACAAATGTTCTTGCAAACCCTTGTGGTAAGGAGGTTGGTTTCGTAGACTAGCAGTGCTCCCTTGCGTTGTCCGCTATGTGTCCCCATGCCACTGACGTGGTCTAAGCCCCTCCTCCACCGCCTCCATAACCAGTGAGCGCATTTCGTCTCCTCTGAACCCATCTTGTTCTTTCTATGCATGAGGACTCCCAGACACATAAAGAACTTTTCCTAGGGGAAAGGTTCCCCGAGGTCAGCTGATACAGGTGCAAGTGTACTAAGTGGGGACCATCCTCTTTGAGACCTGGGCTGCCATGGGGATGTGCATACATCTTGTGAGGTGCCCGACGTAGCTTTGTCTCACCCAGAGAAGAGGCGGTTGGCTATACAGTGCAAGACAGAGACCCTGAGAGGGGCTGCACTCCTTCCCATGGTGCAGGACAGCCAGGACTGTTGATCTTCAGAGCTGGGCCTGCAGACCAAGGCTGAGGTCTCCTGTGGTCCACCCCCTGCTGGTGTTAATCCAGAGGACAGACAAAGTCATTTTCCTGAGGCTGTTTCAGAACTCCAGCGCCAGAGCTGAGGTGTTGCCACAGATCCAGCCCTGGCTGGAGAGGAGAGAGAGGGCAGGACACCCCTGCCATCCTAAAGGTTCCCGGGGTGGGGCCTTGGCAGCACTGTGGCCCTATTCTATCCACTCAGGTTAATGTACTGTAGGCCTTGGGGGGCTGTCATAGTAGGAGAGCAGTTAGATCTCAAGTCTGGGGTCTGTCACTGTTCCCTGTCAGAGCTGAGGCCAGAAAATGAAAAAGGCAAAGTTGCTTTTATGTAATTTTCAAAGACAGCAGACTCCTCACTGCCCGAGTGCCTTCTGCTCCAAGTCTCTGGGAGTCTCCAGACCACCCATAATGCACTCTGGCAATTCTGTGAGCTGGAGAGTTGCCAAGGAGCTGCTCCTGCAGTGACCCCTCCTCTGCACAGGGAAGTCCTCACAGTGTGCAAGAGGGGCCTGTAGAGGTCCCAGCAGGGTCTGAATTCATGTTCATTTCATTGCCCTACCCAGCATGCTTCCTGTGACTCTCCCATGCCCGGCTCACCTGACATCTGCTTGCTCCCTCCCATCCCTGCATGCAGGCCCAGCCGCAGGGACATCCCCTGGGCACACCTCTGTGCCACGTCTGATGCTGGGGGTTGCAGAGGCTGCTCAGGTTGGCTTCGCCCTTCTGTCTCTGGGTTTGGAAGAGGAGATAGCTACAAGACAGATCTGGACCCAACTGAATTTGGGGGACAGCTCTAGAGCTATCCCCTGAAAAATAGCACAAGTGTATTTGCTGGCTCAGCAGATAAAGATGCCTGCTGCCAACCCTGCTGCCTGCCGACCCGAGTCTGATCCTCAGACTAATTTGATAAAAAGGGGAGAAGCAAGTGGTAAGGACTGTCCCCTGAGTTCCACATGCACACAAGGCATAATAATAAAAATAAAATAAAAATAATAATACTCATCCTTGTTACCATCAAACTAATGAACTACTCTCTCAAGCTGGCAGGGTGCCTGTCAGACCTGTTCCTACCAGGCTGCCTCTTTCTGCTTCTAGACTGATAAACAGGCAAGCACCTTGTTAGCAGGTAAATGGTGCGCTGTCTCCCTCTCACTTTGCATCATTATCTGGGCCACCGCAGCTGCGCCCAGAACCCAGCTCTGTGGCGACTCCCTGTTCTGTTCTCCTCAGGCTTGATCACAGGTCCTCAGGGAGTGGCACTTAGGAAACTCGATGTCCCCGTTGGGTTCCCATACGATCTCAATGGAGACTTTCTGCCCCTGCATCTGCTCAGACAAAACTCCTGTCCAGGGCCTGGGGAGAGAGAAGGCAGTAACTGCTTAAGTCTCAGCTGCTCTGCACGCTAGCCTTTTCGAAGTCCCTCTGGGTGGACATGCACACCGCTCCCCTGCTCCCCACATTGGCTCTGTCCCTGCCTCTTTCCGAAGCTTCTCTTGGGGGTGCCACCTCCCTCAATGTGGCTGGGCTCATTGGCTAGCAGGCTTTTGCTCTCCCAAGCCAAGAAGCCTGAATGGCTTCTTATCAGGATATCCCACCTGTTGGGCCCAGAGAGAAAGAGGAACCCAGCTTGTACACTAACTAAGCTGGTGCTGACAGGCCAAGCCAGGCCTCTCGCTGCTGTGGCTGACCAGCTGTAGGTCGGTTACCTTTTCGCTCGTGGAAATAGACAGGACCCAAGAAAAGGATTTCATATGGTATATTAGGCCAGTTAGGGAAGTGGGACCTCATCCCCCCGCCCCCCAGCCTTACCCTACAGTTCAGTTCTTGCATGAGTCCAACAGCAGAAAGTATGCATTTCCTTCTGCTTCCAGCAGAGGGCACCAAAGGCACACAGTCAGACTTTAGATCGGTGTCCAGGCTTTTGGCCCTTCTGAGGAACCTGCAGGGTTAGGTCCAGAGCCCTCACAGCAGACGAAGACCCAGGCAGCAGGAAGCAAAAATTATCCAAGGCAATAAGAATGCTGTCAGCGTAACCACACTGCCAAGGTTTAGCAAGCTCACTGAGCACCGTCTCAGAAGCTGGAAGTGGCCAGCGACCACCTGGCTGGGGGCAGGGTGGGTGGGGGGACTAACAAAGCTGTGTCACTGCAAGGTATGAGGAGCAAACTGCTGGTCTAAGAAAGTAGCAGAGTCTACCATGGCCTCTGCAATTCCAAACATCCTCCTCCTCATCCCTGTGCCCGCTCTCCTGTCCTGTGCTGCTTCTAAAATCAACTGAGCAAGATACATGATCTTTCTCTCCCTGTTTCTCTTTACAGAACGGAAGAATAATGAAGGTGTCCTTAGCCTCCTCCTGAAGGCTTTCTTTCCTTTTGACATCCTAAAAGCTTGAGAGATTAAAAAAAAAAAAAAAAAAAAAAAAAAAAAAAAAAAAGCTGCCTCTTCCCCCAAGGGAGGAGCCAGTGCAGGCTGGATGGGGAAGGGTTGCATGTTGACCAGCCCCTCCTTGGGTTCCCCTGGGCTAGTGAGATCCTGGGGATGGCATTGTCTCTGTCCTTCTCAGAGGTGTTTATGAGGAGGAAACTTGCCAATAGTATGGGCTCAGGCCTTGGGCTTTTCTTACCAGCCATGTTTGTTCCCCACACAGCCTTCGTGCCCCCCACCCCAACACACCCTGTTCCCACAATCCCTCTGTGCTTTGTTCTCGCTGAAGCCAAACCACCAGATCTGAGAAGTAACAGACAAAGGAAGTGAAGCCCACTGGTGCTCACTCATGGGTCAGGGGTGGTTACCCTGAGATGGTCACCCACACATGCATACGGGGCGGGGCACTTCCCTCTCTGGCCAGAATGATTCATGCCAGGTACTAGCTTTAATATGGCCTCCCCTTTTGCTCCCAGCCATGCCCCAGGAGTCTCGGGTCCAACCCTCTCACTACTAAGAAGCCTTCCCAATAGTGTTCTTACAGGCTCAGCCAAGTCTCCACTTCTGCTTGCAGAAGCAATAACAGTATTAGGTTCCAGTAGACTTCTGGATTGTGCATTTTCTAAGGTTTTTTTTTTTTCCTAGATGACTTAGAACCTCAGCAGATAATCACCCACAGGTCCCAGGTTAGTTTTTTAGAATTTTATATTTGACAGTATTTATACCAAATGACTTGGAAGTCGTAGGCTTGTTGGCGAAAGATTTTTTTCTAAAGCACTAGGTTTTTAGAAGACTTCCCATTTAACAGGAGCCTGGACAATGTCCAGCATTGACTGCTAAGCCGAGGGTTCCTGGCGGTCTTCTCCCTGATAACTCCCGTTCAGGGTTTAAGGCTGAACAGGCAACAAAGCAGCAGCAGACACACACTGCCTTAGTTAGACACAGAGCCACAAGACCAACACAGTCACAATCACCTGTCCCTAAACAGCAATAGCGAAGTCCCCGCCTAAGTCGGGATTTCTTCCACATAGAATAGCAGCTTCCTCTGGATATGGTCAGCTAGGCCTGTGTGGGCAACAAGCCTCTCCACTGCTGACGGCTTGGCTCTCTGTGTTCAGCCTGTGTTCAGGCCAATAAACATTGAGTAGAGAACCTTGGTTACTGTGTGTTTCTTCAGTTTGCTTTATTTAAAAAAAGAAATCTTGAGAAACAATAGGCTTACGCCTACTCTCATTTTGATGCCCTTGACGATCCCAGCAGAGGATGGAGCCGTATGCACACCTGATTGAAAATACACATTCCAGGGCTGGAGAAATGGCTCTTTGGCTAAGATAAGACATTTGCTCTTGCAGAGGGTTCAGCTCCCAGCAACCAGATGGTGGTTCACAACCACCCATAACTCTAGTCTCAGGGGATCCAGTTCCCTCTTCTGACCTCTGAGGGCACTAGGCAAACACATTGTACATATACATCCATGTAGGTGAAACTCCCATACACATAAAAATAAGGATAAATGAATGAATAAATGCCACAGCCCTATAGGTATAAAGTGGTGGCGGTACCAGCTGAGATCCCAGCATCTGCACACAGATTTTACATAATAATGAATTCCAGGCTAGCAAAGTCTACATAGTTAGACCCTGTCTCAACACTCCTGCCTCCAAAAATAACTAACAATAATAATAATTATAATAAATGCACAGCCATCATGGCCGCCAAAACCTTATGGACGTTCATTAAGGGACAGTGAGTGCTAACCATGCACCTGACAGTGATTTCATCCACGGGTCTCTGGCATCCTCTCTGTCCACCACACCCATTCTTCACACAGTAGGGTAGAGTACAGTCTACATGTCCCCTCTTTCTAGTTTGTCCAGACCAAGGAGGGTAGAAATTGGGACATCGGCAGCTCCAACTGCTAGATGCCACTGTAAACAGAAAACCGTTTGTTGAGTGGAGGGTGTGAGGTGGGGGGGGGGGGGCGCGAGAGCTCGCAGAAGGAGGAATGCCATTGAAAGCACAAGAGCCAGCCTGGCATGCTGGCATACACCTTTGATCCCAGCACTCAGGAGGCAGAGGTGGGTGATCTCTGTGAGTTTGAGGCCAGCCTGGTCTACATAGTGAGTTCCAGGATAGCCAGGGCTACAAAGTGAAAACTATAGCCTAAGACCTGACACATCGGGACCAGCCCTCCAGTGGGCAAACGCTTTGTTGAGACCTGCTCAGTTATGCAGACCTACATGTAGCATAGCTATAGTAGCCGTGGCGAGGGGGAGGGCTGAGATCTGAGCTGTACCATAGGTCCAGTCCTTTCTAAGTCCCAAAGCAGTAGTGTGTGTCATGGAGGGACAGGAACTGCCGAATCCATGCTGTCAGGGCCCACACTGTTCCTGGCTTCAGCTGCTCAGCGCACACTTGATGTTAGCTATGGAAGTCCTTCTGCGCTGGTCAGATGGTGTGGCCAGAATCTCACAAACCACGAGGCAGCCATAGAAACCATATGGCCAACACCGAGGCATCTGTATCCACACCTACCTTTCCTTTTGTACCTTGCACATAAGGAAAGGCCCCTTCTTCTAGGCAGCAGAACCCCAGGGGCTACCCTCCCCACTGCCCAGCAGTCTGGCCCACACATCTGTATACCCACATCTGTATGCTTCCATTTCTTTCCCTCCATTTCATTCCTCTAAACAGAGGTTGTTCCTAACCTATTTTTTTTTCTCAGCACCTCAAGCCACTTACCGACACGGGGGTCCTTCCTCCTCACCCCACTGTGACATGCAGATCAGATATAGACCCATGCAGAAAGTGAGGCACCTGAGACCAAGGTTTCAGGGCTGGGTGTGTTAGGGCAGACCGCCTCTTGCAGTTTAAGTGGGGCTTACACGGGAAAGCACAAGTAGTTAGAAAAGAAGAGAGTCTGCACCTGGCCGCCAGCACAGGCCCCACCTGCCCCGCCCCCCCGCCCTGGGTCGGGGGCATCCTCCTCCTCTCATCCTCTCTTCTCAACAGAGTTCAGAAAGAACAGCTGGCTGCCATCTTCAAGCTCATGAAGGACAACAAGGACACGTTTGGTGAGATGTCAGATGGGGACGTGCAGGAGCAACTCCGACTCTATGACATGTAGGCCTGTCTGTCACCCGGCAAGACGTGACCCAGGACATCCTGACAACCCCGAGGGACTTGGTCTGGGGAGTTGTGACTCCCAGACTTTTATTTGAAAGACTGCCGTATGAAAACAGACAGATCTGTTATATAAGGAACTGCCTGGTCCCTGCAATTTAAATATCATGTCAGAGGAATCGGCGTTACTTCTTCAGAGGAGGAAACCCCTGATCCCTCTGGCTTCAGGTTGCTGGTGAGGGTCCAGCTGTGCTGTGTTCTACAGACTCAGGGCGGGTGGGCCAGGAGAGATGATGGGGGCTTGGTGCTTGGAACCTAAGTACTTGGTGTAGACAGAATACGGGGTGCTCTAGGGGGATAGGCATTACTTAGTAACATCACACTCTTCAGTCTGCCCTAAGGGGAATGAAGCATCTGGAAGCATCTGGGGTGGTGGCTTAAGCAAGCAGCAGGGGAGCAATGTTTTAGTAAAAGTCCGTCACCCTGGGGCACAACAGTGGTTCGCTGCTGAAGCCTGTCTTCAGTACAGTCACGCCTTGAGCGTGTTTGGCACACAGAGGATTATGCTGGACACAGAGCAGGAGCCCTGGGGAGAGCATTTGTGTCCTAGGTTCAAGGCCCCTGAGTTCCATTCCCAGCAATAGACACCCTCCTCCCCACACCCCACCCCACCCCAAAAAGACAACGTGATCGTTACCTCTGGTGAGACTAACGGCCTTTAGAGAATGAGAAACTACCAGAAAGCACTCAAAAAAGTGCCCCAGTGTCCTCTAGAATAAGTGCCGAGGTAGCACACTCAGTGACAGTGGGGATAGGGACCACAGCTGCTCCCTCTTGCCCACATCTCCTACTTATTGTCACCCCATTTGCCAGAAAGTTCATAGCCTGAGCAGACTGAATCAAGGGTACCCTAAGGACAGGAGGAGGAAAGGTTTTTTGTTTTTCTTTTTCCATAAAGGGTTTTTATGTGTAGCCCTGGCTGTCCTGGAACTCACTCTGTAGACCAGGCTGGTCTGAAACTCACAGAGATCCACCTGCCTCTGCCTCCGAGTTCTGGGATTGAAGCCTTGGGCCACCACCAACCGGCTAGTAGGAAAGCTCTTAGGGTTCGTTTTTATTTGCTAAAATAAAACTAAATCGATATAGAGACATAGCTCAAAGTATGGAGACCGGAGTTAACTTTTTAAAGATTTACTTTCTTTTTAACTCTGTGTGTGTGTGTGTGTGTGTGTGTGTGTGTGTGTGTGTGTGTGTGTGTGTGCGTGCAGATGCCTGGAGAGAGGGCTCAGCAGTTAAGGGTGCTTGCTCCTCCACAGGACCTCAGTGCGGTCCTCACAGCCCATGGCAGGCGCCTCACAGCCTCCTGTTACCCCAGCTACAGAGCATAAGAACCTCCTCCTCTTCTTACCTTCACGGTACCACACACATGTACACACTTGTGCACAAATGATGAAATAAATGTATCTGCAAACCCAGAAGCCGTCCTTAAACGTTCTTAGCATCACTGGTAAGATTGAACACAGAGCGTTCGCTCCACCCTGTGAGCAGAAACCAAGAGGAAACCCTATTTACTCACAAATGTCAAAAGAAAGAAAACTCAGTTCCACAAGAGCTGCTGACAAGCTAAGGTGGGTGCGATGGTTAGCACTGAGTGTCAACTTGGCAAGACCTAGAATCACCTAGGACCCCTGGATGTGTCTGGGAGGCTGTTTCCGGACAGGTTTAACTGAGAGGGAAGGCCCATGCTGAAGGTGGCCAGCGAGGTTCCATGGGCTGCCATCCTGACTGGATAACAAAGGGAAAGTGAGCTGAACCTGAGTGACCATCCCTTGCTGCTTCCTGGCTATGGACATACTGTGGCCAGCAGTACCGCACTCCTGCGGGACCTCCTCACAGAACAGCGTCTGCCCCAGCACTGTGGGCAGACTCAGCCCTCCTCCCTTAACTCGCATCTTGTCAGATACTTGGTCGCAGTGGTGAGACGTGTTACTGACATGCAAGTGTTACAGAGATGCAGGCATGGGCAACTTGCTCCGCAGTCATGAGGATGGAAGTTTGAATCCCAGCATCTGTGTCACAAGCTGGGTGTAACCTCAGTTCTGATGGGGGCAGATGCCATAAGGTTGCTGGGGCTTGTTGTCTTCCCCTGCATCAGTGGAACAGGGGAAATAATAGCAGATGCCCGATGTTCTCTTTTGGCCTCCATGTGCTCATGCAGGCATGAGTACACACACATGTGTGTGCACACACGCGTGCGAAAAGAAAACTAATCTTTTTTTTTTAAAGAAAAAAAAAACATTGATGGTGGAACATGGGAGGCTCTCTGAGGTGAGGATCTCTAAGTTTGAGGCCAGCCTGATCTACATAATGAGTTCCAGGACAGCCAGGATTACATAGAGACACCTTGTGTTAATAATAATAATAATAAATAATAATAGAAGAAGAGGTGGAGGAGAAGGAAGAGGAGGAGGAGGAGGCAGCAGGAGACTTGGCTCAGCCAAGGTGCCTGCCACCAAGCTTGATGCTGAGCTCAGTCCCTGGGACCCACATGGTAGAAGAAGAGAACTGGTTTCCCATTAGCTGTCCTCTGACCCCCACATGACTACCGAGTGTGCCCTCCTCACAAGAACACACAGAATTTAAAGTAAATGGAAAGGCAACATTTTAAAGAGTGGGGCAGGGCAGAGAGGGGAGTCAGCACTGAGGAGTATCAGCTCTCTCAGAGGACCCAAAGTGGATAGCCAGCACCTGTGCTGGCCCCAAACGGCCTGTGACTTCATCTCCACGGGATCTGAAGGTTTCTTCTGTCCTCTGTGGGTACCTGAACACATGGTACACACACACACACACACACACACACACACACACACACACACACACTAAATATTAAGAAACAAAACAAAAACCAAAACAAACAAACAAAAAACGGGCAGGAAGGAGACAGCAAGCAGAGAGGACAAACGTGGCAGACGTCAGCAGGGCCTTCATCAGGGAGTCTAGTTCCCGGGCTAGAGCCACAGTAGTTGAAGAAAACAACCCCAGTGAAATGTTCTTTTGATTGAGAGGATCTCTGGGACTCTGAGCTTTCTGTCCGGCCACAGGAACCAGCCCCAAAGCCTTTGGCTCCCACACTGTACTGGCCCAACACACCACTCTGGAACCCTGTTCCCTGCTGGGCTGCCCATGTAACACACACAACAGTGGCTTGTCACTCCTGACACGCTTGTATTGGTTCAAATCCAAGATGTTTATATCTAGTTATTGAGCCCCCCTTTGTTAGAACAGTTCGGGCTCTTCTTTCCTTAAAGCCTCCGTGCACCTCCACATCTGGACAGGATTAGCTGGCGCTAGGCTTCCTGTACCAAAAGTAATTGCTGCTTTCAGAAGGCCATGCTGAAGAAAATGTGTAACCTTGGCAGCAAGAGGATGGCAGCTCTGCTTGGACCTACATGGACGTCTATACTGGTTTTTACTTTCTCTTAAATCTAAAAATGTAATTTCTTTTCTTTTTGAAACAGGATCTCTCTATTATGTAGTCCTGGCTGTCCTAGAACTCACTCTGTAGACCAGGCTGGTGTGCAACTCACAGATAACCACCTGCCTCTGCTTCCCAAGTACAGGATTAAAGATGTGCACCACCACACCTGGCCTCATAATTTTTATTAAAGATGAGTTACTTTGTTTTATCCCAGTGTGGTTATTGATAAATATTTTTTATTATTTTTAATTATGTATGTGTGTGGTGGATAGCACAGGTGCATAAGCACAGGTGGCTATGGAGACCAGAAGGCTTCAGATCCCTTTGAGGCAGAGTTACAGGTAACTGTACGACAGCCAGTGTGGGTGTTGAAGAGGGCACTTGGGTCCTCGAACTCAGAGATCCACCTGAGTCTGTGTCCTGAGTGCTAAGATTAAAGGTGTGTGCCACCACTGCCTGGCCCTCAGTGTAATCTTTTTAAAAATGTTTTTTTTACTCTTATTTTCATGTATATGAGTGTTTTGCCTGCAAGCAAGTATATATGCACATGTATTTGCCTGGTACCCACAAAGGCCAGATGAGGGCATCTGATTCCCTGGAAATGGAATTACAGTTACAGATAGCTGTGAGCCACCCTGTGGGTGCTGGAAACCAAACCCAGGTCCTCTGCAAGGGGGACCAGTACTCTAACCTGTTGAGCCATCTTTCCCGCTCCAGTGGGGGGAGGGGGGTTGTTTTTAGCAAAGCCTTCCCTAAGGCCCATTAGCCATCCCGAGTTCTTTCTCTTTCTTAATAAACTATCTATTTTGAACCACCCATCCCCATCCAATTCCTTGCCAGAACCTGAACACTTCAACAGGTGCCCGGACTGGGTTCAGCTCCAGTTACATTTTAATTAGCATCCTTTGTTCTGTGAAAAGGGCTGTGTGTTCTCAAATGTTACAGCTTCCCATTGCTCCCTCCACCTCACCCGAACCACCGCTCCTCTCTGGTGTTCTGTTAACCACCGCCACTGCGTACCTGATGCAGCTTTAGTTTAATCAAAAAGCTTATTTTAACCCTGACAAGGCTGTGGGTAAAGGCACTTGCTACCAAGTCTGATGACTGGAGTTGGGTCCCTACGAGCCACACAAGTGAAGAGAGAGAACAGATTCCTGCAAGGTGTCCTCCACCCTTCACATACATACTAAATAAATAAGCGTTAAAAGCATTTTAAGATATTATTTTAGCCCTAGGAATAGCTCACACCTGTAATCCCAGCACCCAAGAGGCAGAAGGAAGTGGATTTCTGTGAGTTCGCAGCCAGCCTAGTCTACACAGCTAGCTCCAGGATAGCCAGAGTGATATAGTGAGCCGTCCGTCCTCCACCCCAAAAGAAATGTATGCATCTTAGTTATGCTTCCCTCTCCATTTTATACACCAGGAGAAACTGGCTGCAGGAAGCCGTGATGGCGCTCCCCGACGGATGTGGATCGCTCTCCACCGTGCAGGCCCCTATGTAGCGCTTCAGTGATTCCAGCTTTTTCCAATCTTCCACCCACTCTTCCAACTAACTCTCTCCATCTCAGCTCTTCACGTGTAGCTAGAAGCCCCGGACTAGCCCAAGGTCTAGTGTCCTCAGTGATTGACGGCTCCCATTCTTCAAGGAGGGGCAAGGCTTGACCCGCCCACCCCAGGAAGTCAGAGCCTTCCTCACCCAACCACTGATGTTGGGAAAGCACTGAAGGTTGGGGCGGCTCCCAGTGGCTCTGGGGTGGATAGGGTGCCACATCCCACGGGGTGTCTGAAAGACTGGTTCCTAAACTCATCAAACTATACTGTCTTAATGCACCCAAAGCCAAGAAGATTGAAGCCATTCTGGCCAGCCCATCACCCAGCTTTCTCCCCTAAGTGGACTCTAGAGCTCAGACACAGACATAGATCCTGCAGCCAACATACACTCCCATTAAACCTAGCCTTGTGAAATCCAACTAGTACTGTGCACAGCCGTGTCCTCAGGAGATGCCAGGCCCCTTCATCCCAGGTCAACGAAGCAGCACTCAGTGTGAAATCTGGGGGTGGGGGGCAGAGTTTTCATCCCCCGACACGCCAGAGACTCACCAGCAACCTTCGGAGCCCTAGAGACGCCACACCACCAGGGCAGACTGGAATCTGGGTCCAGGTGGCAGCTTGGGTACTTTCCAAGCTTTCTCCTCCAGGCTAGGTTCACTGAATTATGTTGAATTCTGTCTGCAATCAAGGATTTTGAAAAGTTTTTTTCTCACTCCTTTTGTGCTCTTTCATCCTTTTGTGCCAAGCTCTCCAAAAAAACCGGCAGCTGTATACCTACGGGCTGTCAGACATCTAGCGGATTTAATAATTGATCATACTCACCTGCGAGACGGTGGCTGCCTCCCTCACACTCAACTTCAGCAGAGAAAGCAGCTGACAAAATTAAGAAAATTGTTCTAGAAAGAAAAGAAGTGATCAGAGAAGCAGGCTGGGCATGAAGGATTCAACTTTGAATACTCGACCGCAAATCTCACTTTCAGACATTGATTGATACTGTCTGCAGGCACACGGAGCCAGGTGACATAATGCAAAAACACTAGACTGGGTTTCAACCTTCTGGGCAAGGTGAATCAAGAGTCCCACAAATGTGTAGTCTGTGCTAAACCCAGAGTCCAGGCCAGAGGAGAATGTCACATTTCCTGAAGCTGAAGTTACAGGCTACCTGAGTTACCCTGGGGGGTGCTGGGAATAGACCTCAGTCTTCAGTTCTCTTAATTGCTGAACCATCTCTCCAGCCCCAAGAAACAAGATCTGGCTGGTGACCTTATTTTTCTTCCTCTTCTGTTCGCGATACATTCGGCACACTTAGAACTAAAGACTGTATTCACCCAGGTGCGCTTTTAGCCAGCATTCTTTCCTTTGTTTGTTTTGAAACAAACTCACTGTGTGGCTCTGGCCAGCCTGGAATTCACTATGTAGACCAGGTTATCTTCAAACTCACAGAGGACTGTGTGGCCCTCTGCATCTTCCTGTGCCTCCGTGCCCAAACCAGAATTCTGTACATAATTTTCCCTTATCAGTTATGTGGTCTCTTTTGATAACTTTTTTAAAATTGGAAATTATATTAAACTCATAAAAAAGCCTCAAAAGGATTCCCATGTATCCTCCTTCTAGGCCCCTCAGTGTTCAACACTGTATCATATTTATTTGCTCTCTGTCTGTCTGTCTGTCTGTCTCTGTCACACTAACACACACACATACACACACAATTTAAAAATATCTGACAGTGCTGGGCTGTCTGTTAACACACAAAGCCTAGCACACACAAAGCCCTGGGTTTGACTTCAGTACTACTGGGTAAGGTGGCGGACACCTTGATCGAGGGACTTGAGAGGCAGGAGGAGGGTCAGGAGGTAGGGCGCCCTTCACCACATCCCAAGCAGGCTACAGTCTTTATGCTGGCTGGCATGAATGACATGGACTCTCTCAGCAAAAGAGAGGAAGGGAGGGGGGAGAAGAAGGTGGGAGTAGGAGGAGGAGAGGAATGGAAGGGAGAAAGGACGGAAAAGGAAACAAACGGAAACAATGTCAATGCCACAGTGCACAGAGGTAGAATTACTGAAAGACTCTCAGGTCAAAGGGCTTTGACTCTGTGAATGGATTAGGAGCTGGTTTGCTCTCACCAGACGTGATTCCTGACAAGGCAAGGCCCCTTCCTTCTCCCTCCCCCACCCCCAACCCCATGCATGTAAGCTTTTGGCCATTTTTTTTTTTTTTTTAAACAGACACAGCATGGTGGTCTGCACAAATGTGGCCACTCCAAGCTGAAATTCCAAATCAACTTCCATTGTTTGTAAACTACCCAGTCTAAGGTACTTTGTTACAGCAACAACTTCCATTGTTTGTAAACTACCCAGTCTAAGGTACTTTGTTACAGCAACAACTTCCATTGTTTGTAAACTACCCAGTCTAAGGTACTTTGTTACAGCAACACAAAGGAGATTGAAGGCAAACGCATAGAACTTTACCAGTGGGTAGTTTGGGATGTGTGTGTGCCCGGAACAGAACAAATACTCTGACATATTCAGTCAAAACTTTTTTAGAATACTTGTCACCTGGCAGAGGTGACAGCATGGTCACAGAGGGGCTTTTCCCAGGGTGAGGCTCTCTGGATGTGCTGACTCCTGCAGTTTCCTCGGGGCCAGGAAACCACCTAGTTTGTGGCAGTGCAGGATTATTCTCTCCCCTGTTAAAGGAGGCAGGGGTGAATTTCATTAGAAAATGGAAATTTGTATAATTTTACCATTCAATCTATGACAATCCTTTGGCATTTGTCCTTTATTTTAAAAGCAGTCTGTTTTAGGGTCTAATCCAGGATGAAACATGAGTTGGCTTGAACCAGGCAGTGGCTGGGGAGAGACCTGTATAGTCTTTGAAAGCCTCCTGCTCTCTGGTGTGACACGGTGCCCTGTGGTCAGCTGGGTGCCTCTTGTTTTAGATTCCCAGGAGCTATTTCTCCGAATTGCTCGATTTCCTGCCTCCTAGCATTGGAAATGCTGGGAATGGTGTTCAGAGGTGAGACCTGCCCCCTGGCAGCCATGCTACTGGCTGAGAGGAGACAGGGAGATGGATGGTGGCCATGGATGGATGGATGGATGGATGGTACCCACGGAAGCCCCAGGCCTAGAAGCTCTTTGTGGCTCAGTTTTAATGACATTAATACAGTGGTGAACCCAGGGGGGCTTGTGGGCATCATCCACTTGGACATCTCTGGATACGGCTCACTCAATATAACTTTGCCATTTGTCCTTTATTTAAAAAAACTAACTTTTCCTACCCTTTTTAAATGTATATGTGTGCATGTATGTATGTGTGGGTGTGCATGTGTATACATCTGTATGCATGTGTGTGTGTGTGTGTGTACCCTTAGAGGCCAGAAGAAGACATCAGATCCCCTGGAGGCAGAGTAAACAGATGGTTGTGAGCTGCCCTGGGTAGCTGCTGAGAACCAAACTCAGGTCTTGTGGGAGAAGGGAAACCACTCCTAATTCCTGAGCCATCTCTTTAGCCCCCGTTAACAATGTCTTTTTTTGAGACAGGGTCTCTCACTAACTTGGAGCTTGTCTGTATGGCCAGGCTGGCTGACTAACAAGCCTAGGGATCCTCCTGCCTCAGCTCCGCAGCACTGTAATCACAGACACTTTACGCAGCAGGCACTTGACTGACCAAGCCATTTCTTCAGCCCAGAGCCATGCCTTTAAATGATAGTGTGTATTTTGCTTTAGGTATTTCACTTACTTGCCATTATCTAATATTTTGATTTACTGTCAACGCTCGTAACACTAGCAGAGAGTTACGGCATCGACAGATGTCCAGGAAGTATTAGGTGTGTAAGCAGGAGGGGACTGGGCCGATCACCTTGGATTATAATTATGCAATAAATATACAGAGGGACAAAGGCTTCTTTCTGTCTTAGCTCTGGAAGTTACTATTCTTGGATACATGCTTCCAGCATGGATGAGGAGACTCAGAGGGTCAGTGAATCGTGGGAATAGCCTCTCTCTCTCTCTCTCTCTCTCTCTCTCTCCCTTCATCTTATTTTTGTGAATTTTTAAAAATACAACCACCATCCTTAGAGATATGCAAACTTGGGTCTTGGATCCCTACCACTGTACCATCTCTCAGGTCACAAACTCTCTGGGGACTGGGACAAAACCTTTTCTTGCTGTTCTGATTTGGATAAAAATAGACCCTCTGCACTGGGCAGGGATGGCTTTGACCCAGCACTGGGGAGGGAGGGGCAGAGGGTAGGCATCTAACATGTTAGCCAGCTCACTGAATTGACATCATGGAAACCACGTCAGGCAGCTGGTCTGCCTTGCCTTTGCCCTGCAGTGCTCTCCTGCTCAGTCACAAAGGGGTGCAGAACGTCCTCCTGTCTGCGGTACCAGAGAAGAAAGGCGGCTCTCGCTGGATTGTGGCTACCCCTTTCCTTAGTCTCCTCCTTGTGTTCCAGTGAGAGCCTGTGAGTGTGTGTGTGTGTCTGTGTCTATGTGTGTCTCTGTGTGTGTTGTATGTGTTAGCATTTGTGAATCTGTGCACTCCAGTACGGTACATAGTCCCCTGTATAGAAGCCTGAGGTCCACCTCAATCTTGTTTTGTGAGTCGAAGTCCCTCACTGAGACCCAGAGTTTGCTCATAAGCCTGGGCTGGCTGGCAAACCCAAGAGACCCTCTTATCCCCACCTCTATAGCACTGGGGACAAGAGCACCCCACCATATCTCAATTTCACGTGAGTACTGGGGATCAAACTCCTGCTCACATGCAAGCATTCTACCAATGGAGTCGGACTTCCAGCCTCTCCTTAGGTTGACATGAGAGCTGACCACTCTAAAGGAGGATGGTGCCTCACCACACAGAGCGCAGACCATAGGGTCCACACTGCTGTTTCTCATTCTCCTTTCCCTCCTCTTTCCACTACCTCCCCCTGCTCCCCATTTTCTAGAAACAGGATCTCACTATGTAGCCCAGGCTAGGCTGAACTCTTCTTACGTCTGTGCTGGACTTATAAGCCTGTATTTCTATCCTGGGCTCCATAAAGTAGTGTTGAAAAATTGAACTGGGAGTCGAAGGCAGAGGCAGGCAGATCTCTGTGTGTTTGAGGTCAGCCTGGTCTACGGAGTGAGTTCCAGATCTGCCAGAGATACACCAAGAAACCCTGTCTCAAAGAATTAAATTAAATTAAAATTAAAAAGTAAGTAGTACTTTATTTTAATATGAATAAAATCAGTAGTGGTACTTCCCCAGGAGTAGGGAGAGATTCCCAAGGGCCAGCACTAAGGCGCTGCATGGCTGTCATCTCTTCTGTGAGAGCATGTGCCTTGCCCCACGGATGGCAAGCACACAGGAGACATCCACACTCCTTGGCTTTGCTATTCTGTATTTCTCAGCATCCTTAACAATCTTTTATTTAGACTTTGTGGTGGCCATTCCTGGTTGTCAACTCGACTGTATCTGGAATGAACTATAATCCAGAATTGGAGGGCTCAGCCGTGATCCAGATCTGGAGGCATAGTGAAAAGCTCAGGCCCAGGCAGGGTAGTACATCCCTTTAATCCCCGGAGACTAAGGCAAGTCCCAGATCCAGACACGGTGGTACACACCTTTAATCTGGGCCACACCTTCTGCTGAAGACCTACATAAGCACATTGGAAGAAGGAAGATTATTCTTCATCTGCTTACCTTGTGGAACTGAGCAACTGCTAGATTCTCAGACTTCCATTCACAGCTGCTGCTGACCATTGTTGGGGAGTTGAACTACAGACTGTGAATTATCAACAAATCCCCTCACTATATAGAGACTGCCCATAAGTTCCGTGACTCTAGAGAACCCTGACTGATACAGAAGTATATATCTTGTGTATGAGGTCCCCGCCATCCCCCAATCTGTATGTCTATGTACAGTGCATGCCTGTGCCTTGTGCCACAGTTGAGAAGACAGCACCAGATCTCTTGGCAATGGAGTTGCAGATAACTGTAGGCTTGGGGAACCTAGCTCAGGTCCCGTCTGAGAGCAACAAGTGTTCTTAGTGGCTGAGCCATCTCTCCAGACCCCTTATCTTGAACCTCCTCCTGTTTCTTGTCAATTCCACTAAACAGAGTAAAGACCATGTCTTAGTTAGGGTTTCCATTGCTGTGAAGTGACACCATGACCAAGGCAGTTCATATAAAGGACAACATTTAATTGCGGTTGGCTTACAGGTTTAGAGGTTCAGACCATTATCATCAAGGCAGGAAGCATGACAATGTCCAGGCAGGTATGTCACTGGAGAAATGAGCTGAGAGTTCTACATCTTGCTTCAAAGGCAAACAGGGGAAGACTACTATCTTCCAGGCAGCTAGGAGGAGGGTCTCAAAGGCCACCCCACAGTGACACACCTCCTTCAACAAGGCCATATCTTCCTATAGTGTCACTTCCTGGGTTAAGCATATTCAAATCACCACAGACCATTACTCAAATTCTTTGGTCAAGTTAAGCAAGCTTTATTTTCTGTCAGACAGGAGTATCTCCCTAAAGCAAGGTTTGAGAAAATGACATTGAACATAGGAAAATCTGGGACTTACACAGGCCCCAAAATTTGCAACGTTAGGGAGTTTCCAAGGGTTTTTGGTTATGTAGAAACTTGGTAGAACATTTCAAAATACTTGGTAGAACATAATATCAAGATGGAGGTCAAAGTATATAGGGTGTGGAACATAGCAGATGTCAGAAAATGGTCAGATGCAAGTTTTACAGAAAACAGGAATGAACTTATTCTGACCTTTCATCACTGACTCCAGAGTGCTAGGATTCTAGGCACAAGCCACCACACCACACCCTTCTAGAGGCCATCCTGGTCAGGAAAGGGCCTGGCCCCCCACTTCAAGAGCATGTATGGGACGAACTCTGCCTTCTCTGGAAGAGCAAGACTTCCCTCCATCTTTGTCCTCTCTCAGAGTGCACATGCGAGTTCACTCAGCAAATTAATGTTCTTTTTCTTCCTCCACTGTGGAGAGGTTTTCTGGCTCAGGGGAAGATTTTAATTACAAGGTCCTTCCCACATCTGTCTTGGTCAGACACACTGGCTTCTTGTTAATCTCCAAAGCAGGAAGCATGTTCCTGACAGTCCTGATTCCTTATGCTTCACCTAGCTTCTACCCAGTGCTGCCTCCTTCTCCACCCGGTATCCTCTGCACAGGCCTTCCTCAACTATGAGGAAGCTCTCGCCTGGCTCTTCATCTTGCTTCTAAGCCCAAAGCATGAGCTATATGGTTGATTCTCTCCCTGTCTCTAGTCTACAAGTCTTGATAAGGAAGGACCAGGTTGTCTGTCTATAGCACCCCTGGGAACTGCCGTCAGGGAATTAAATGAACTCTCCGGCTAGCTCTGAGAACCTCTCTGGCAAAGCAGTTGTCATCACTGAACCTTGTCCACTGTGCGACTTTGTGATTCCAGTGTTCTCTTCCAACCTGTCTCTGTTATGATGGAGATCTGGACCAGATGGGGCCAGGACTGACTCCTGAGTGATCTCAACCTCTACCTCTTGTGGGTAGATGGAGCCATGCTATTATCCCACAGGCCTCGTTGTGATGTTGGGAACAGGGGATGAAGTATCTTTCTGTGCTTGGGCTCGGAAAGATGCCCCTCCTGTGTTGCCTTGGAGGCCCTGTATATTTCCTGCTGTATATTTCCACCAATTTATAGCACCCTTTTAGAAACCTGAGGTGTATCTTTCTCTTAATAAATATGGAATCAACTCATAAGCAGAAAGCTTAGCTTTTAAGGGTTTCTTGTTTAGTATTTTTATTTAATTTTGTTTGTTTGTTTGTTTGTTTTGTTTTTAAGACAGAGTGTCTCTGTGTAATCTTGGCAGGCCTGGAACTCCCAAAGTAGACCAGGCTGGCCTGAAAATTACAGAGATCTCCCGCCTCTACCTCTCAAGTCTTGGGATTAAGGGCATGTGTGCATCGCTATGTGTTTGTCTGTTTGTTTTGTTTTTTGAGATTTTACTTATGGGGCTAAGGATAGGGCTGCGTAGTTAAGAGCACTTGTTCTAGCAAAAGAACCAGGGTTTGATTCCCAGCACCTACCAGGCTGCTCACAACTGGCCCTAATTTAGTTCCAGGGGATCTGACACTCTTTTATGACCTTCAAGGGTCCCAAACATGCACATGGTGCCCAGACAGACTCGAAACAAAACATCATTCATACACATAAAATAAATCTTTTTTTCCCCTTGACTCTGTTTCTTGACTCTGTGTTTCCTTTCCTTTTACTTTTTTTTTCTTCTTGAGATTATAATAAATTTACACCAAGTGACTGAGTTCAGAAGACCCATCCTGAATGTGGATGCCACTATTTTGTGGGCGGGGCTCTGGTCTGAAAAAGAAGAAGAGCAGGCCATCCCAGAACTCATTCATCCAGCCGGGCGGTGGAGGCGCACATCTTTAATCCCAGCACTTGGGAGACACAGGCAGGCGGATTTCTGAGTTCAAGGCCAGCCTGGTCTACAGAGTGAGTTCCAGGACAGCCAGGGCTACACGGAGAAACCCTGTCTCGAAAAACAAAAAAAAAAAAAAAAAAAAAAAAAAGGAACACATTCAAAACAAGCCCACCATGCTTGTTTGGGGGTAGGGGTGGGGGATAACCCATTTGGAATGAACAGCGGGTATCTTTCTGTTACAGAGATGCTGGTGTGATGGGGGAACTTTCCCCAGGCATGAGCCTTGTCCTGATATTGTCTGCAGGCTGGTCTTTCCTGGGACCATCTGCAGCCAGTGTCTTTTTCAGACTCATCATACTGGGATATTAATCCAATGTCTTCATAAAAGGGGGGGGGGTCTGGCATTATAACATAGCCAACGAGAAGTGGTTAGTTCTGGCTGAGAGACATTTAGAATTTGGAAGGTTGTTAGCATCACTGACCAGAGGGGATCTGCTGGCTCTGTGTGGTTTAGGAAAAATTCTGGGACTGGAGATCCCTGCGTGGGGGTTGGGGGGTGGATTGGGGAAGCAGTGCCTGCTGGTCTGAGGGCTGATGTAGGCGCTGGCTTTTTCAGGGTAGGGCTCTTTTGTAAGTTTTTAGGGTTTGTCAAAATTTAATTTGGCCCTACAGCTACCAGCAAGGGGTTTATAACTGGCTTAATCAGGAGTCTGACTGTAAAAAGGAGCCCTGGACTGACTCCCCCAACAACATGGAGCCAGAGTCCCCAGGATCTCCCAGCTTCCCACTCCTCTTTTGCTTGTTTTCCTTTGTCTGTAAATTTTTTTTTTTTTTTTTTTTTTGGTTTTTCGAGACAGGGTTTCTCTGTGTATCCCTGGCTGTCCTGGAACTCACTCTGTAGACCAGGCTGGCCTCAAACTCAGAAATCCACCTGCCTCTGCCTCCCAAGTGCTGGGATTAAAGGCGTGCGCCACCACTGCCCGGCTTGTCTGTAAATCTTAACAAAACTTTGGAGTCATCCCCTTGCTGTGTGACTGTGATTACATCCTCCCTGGACACTTTCCATGTCTTAATTCCCATAACTGATGTTTCACACCCCCAGGAGGCACAGAAAAACTGTTCTGGGCCCCTGAAAGTAAGTCTTTCTCTTCCCAGGGCATATATAAAATGTCCTCCACCTACATGGAGGATACGAATGTGGAAAAGTTTTCTGGGTATCAGGCCACAAATTATTGGCGAGCCGGCACACATCGAATATCAAGTCTGGGAACCAGGGGGTTCCGAGGGTTTGTGTGTGTGTGTGTGTGTGTGTGTGTGTGTGTGTGTGTGTGTGTGTGTGAGCCACCTGAGCCCGATAACCAGTTTCAGGATTTTCAATTGTCCAAGTCAGGTCAAAGGGCTGGTGCGGGTTTCTGGCCTCGGAATGGAGACGCAGGCTGGAATCAGCAATGCACACAGCATAAACAGCAAGCCTAAGACCAGGTTGATTTTAACTTGAAGGGATTGGTGCTCCTTTGAACTCTCCATCACAGCTATAACGGTGGCCCTCCTCTGGGGAGAGGGGACTTGCTGGTTTCACGTGAGTGCAGTGTATCCAAGCAGAAATCCTGTCCACTTTAACAGCAGTTGGCAGCATGGTCAGCAAGATGATGTAAGGTCCCTTCCACCTGGGTTCCAGCATGTCACTGCAAAACCTCTTTATGTAGACCCAGTCTCCAGGTTAGAACTGGTGCAATTCTGGGACCGGGCCTGTTTCATAGAGGGCACGCAGTTTAGGCCAAACCTGCTCATGGACCCACTGTGTTGTTCTGACTTTAGTTATTGACTCATCATCTTCTTGTTCTTCAATAGCTGCCGGCGGGAGGCTAGGTATGATGGGAGAGGGAGTACCATACATGATTTCAAAAGGTGTTAACCCCATCTGGTAAGGGGAGTTCCTTACCTGGTTCAAGGCGAAGGGAAGGAGAGCGACCCAGTTTCCACCAGTTTCCACCAGTTTCCAGGGCTAATTTGGTCAAGGTCTCCTTTAGAGTTCGGTTCATTCTCTCTACCTGTCCTGAACTTTGGGGTCTATATGCACAATGTAATTTCCAATCTGCCCCAATAAATCTTGCTACATCTCAGCTTACCTTGGACACAAATGCTGGCCCATTGTCTGACCCTGTCATATGAGGGAATCCATACCAGGGCAGGATCTCCTCCAGCAACTTCTTAGCCACCATCTTTGCAGTTTCAGTTTTCATTGGGAATGCTTCTGTCTATCCAGAGAAGGTGTCCACGAACCCTAGTAGGTACTTGTAGCCATATTTCCCTGGCTTGGTCTCTGTAAAATCAACTTCCCAGTAGGTCCCCAGTCTCCTACCTCGCAGCTGAGAGGCTGGATGTTTAGCAGTGTTGTGGGAGTTGGTTAATTGACAAGCTTTGCAGCTTGACACTATGCCCTGGATGACATCCTGCATGTCTCTGAAAGTCACCTTTGACTGTCTCACTGTGTCAGTCATTTGTCTCACTCCCATGTGAGTGACTCTGTGGATTTCCCTGAGGATAGACCTTGCCACTGAAGTGGGTAATATTAGCTTAACCTTCAGCTGTTTGCCACCAGCCATCTGAACACTGGCTCATGGGCTGATTTTTGGCCCATTTGATCTCTTCTTCCGTATAGGCTGGGCGTTCTGGCAGGTTGGGACTGGGCAGTTCTGGTAGGGTCACAGCCAACACCGAAGTAGCTGTTTCCTCTAATGCCACCTCTCGGGCAGCTTTATCAGCCAGGTTGTTGCCTCTAGCCACCTCAGTTGTCCCCTTTTGATGGCCTGGACAGTGTATGATCGCCACTCTCTTCGGTAGCCAGGGGGCTTCAAGTAATTGTAGGATCTCATCTTTATTTTTGATGGTCTTTCCTTCTGCAGTCAGGAGCCCTCTCTCTTGGTATATGGCTCCGTGCGCGTGAGCTGTGGCAAGTGAGTACCAGCTGTCCGTGTAGATTTTGACAGCCAGCCCTTTTCCCATGGTAAGGGCCTGGGACAGCGCTATCAGTTCAGCTCTTTGAGCTGAGGTGCCCGGGGGAAGAGACTGAGCCCAAATTACCTCTGTTTCCGTGGTTGCTGCTGCTCCTGCTCTCCTCTGACCCACTCAATGAAACTGCTTCCATCCGTGAACCAAGTCCGCTCTGCCCCTGGCAAAGGGGAGTCCTTTAAATCAGGTCCAGTGCTGTGTACTTGGGCCAGAATGTCACTGCAGTGAGTGATCCAGATCAGGGTTAGATAGGGGAGGGTCACAGGATTTCAGGAAGTAGGTGGCTAGAAAGTAACTGGGCCGGGGTTAATTAATAAAGTCTGGTAATGTGTCATGCGGGCATTACTGAGCCATCGGTCAGGAGGCTGTTTGAGTACTCCCTCGATTGCATGGCGGGTAGTCACAGCTAAATTTTGTCCTAAAGTCAGTTTGTCTGCATCTTTGACCCGTAACGCTGTGGCTGCAATAATGTGCAAGCAAGGTGGCCGTCCCGCTGCCAAGGGGTCCAATTTCTTTGACAGGTAAGCCACAGGCCGTTTCCATGGCCCCAAAGTTTGAGTCAGGACCCCTTTGGCTATTCCCTTCCATTCTTCAACATAGAAGTGAAATGGCTTGGTGATATCAGGAAACCCCAAAGCAGGAGCTGACAGCAGAGTCTGTTTTATTTTCTCAAAAGCCCTCTGATGGTCTTGAGTTCAAACAAAGTCCTTGGTTTCTCTGGTGGCTTCATATAAAGGTTTGGCTATTTCAGCGAAGCCTAGAATCCATAGTCTGCAAAAGACTGCGGACCCCAGAAATTCTCTTACCTGTCGTGAGCTCTGGGTGGGGGTGGGGGGTGGAGGATGTTGAGAACCATCTCTTTTCTTGCCTCGGACAGCCACTGTTGGCCTTCCTTCAGGATACAGCCGAGTTAGGTGACCTCAGTCTTACAAAGCTGGGCTTTCCTGGCAGATGCCTGATACCCCATGTCCCCCCAGAGCCTGTAGGAGATTCTGGGTCCCTTCCTGGCACCCCTCTTGTTTCTGCTGCAATAAGAAGGTCATCAACGTACTATACTGTTGAGGCCTACACTGCCCGGCTTGGGGGCTACTGTGTCCCGGCCCAAGCTGCTGCTCTGGTCTGAGGGTCAGGGTCTAGCAAGAGAGAGAGTGGGGATGGAAGGGAACAGACGTGAAGAATGGAGACAAGACAGAGGGTCTGATCAAGTCTCTAGTCTCATTTACTAAAAGGAAATCCTGGGTATTTATAATGCTTTGCCATGTGCCTTGTAGGCGTGGGTACCATGTTCTCCTTGCAGCTGGGGGCACTAAACAGCAAAACAAGCTATGTGGGATAAACAAGATGATTATCAGAGTGTGCTCAGCTGTTGTAGGCTGTTGAAAAACAAGTCTCTTGTCAGGGTATATGGCTCGTGATGGCTGCAAAAATGATAGCTGCTTTCTGCTAGGAGTTGGCTCCTGACACTGTACCAGGGTTATATCTGGGTTATTAACTCTGTACTCACCCAAGCCTTCATGCAGAGCTTCATCAAAGATAGTGGGGGAATTTTTGTAGCCTTGAGGCAGATGGTCCACGTGAGTTGTCCATTAATGCCTCTCTCAGAATCGTGCCATTCGAAGGCAAAGTACTTTTGGCTTTTGGGGGCCAGAGGCAAGCTGAAGAAAGCATCTTTCAGGTCTAGGACAGAATACCATCTCCGGTCTGGGGGCAGAGAGCTTAATAGAGTGTAAGGAATAGGCACTGTGGGGTGTATATCCATCACTCTGAAGTTAACTTTCCACAGGTTCTGAACAGGACAGTAGTCATTTGACTTTGTTTTTTTCATGGGCAACAATGGGGTGTTCCAGGCTGACTGGCATGGCCTGAGAACTCCCAAAGCTAGTAATTTCTGGATCTGTGGAGTAATCCCCTTCCGTGCCTCCTGTGACATGGGGTGTTGGCTGACTCTTACGGGGTCTGCACCCAGTTTGAGTTCCACAAACATGGGGAGTCGATGTTTTGCCAGTCCCATACCTCCTGTTTGTCCTGTCCAGCAGGACATTAAACAGGGATCCGGGGAGTTCACCTGAAAGAGAGCGGGGGTGGGGGGTGGGGAATACAGGCAAAGATGCAAAGAAAGGCGATCTGTCTATAGGCTGATCAAATCGAAATTTTTACTTTTTCACACAGGGTTATATACACAAAAAGGCAGGATGTAGGGGAAGGGGATGATGCAGGAGCGTAAGTGTTTTAGGGGAGTACAGATATCTTCCAGAACAGAGTATCAGCAGGTCACTCTGACTCCACCTATGATTCACTTGTCCCTATCTAAGTTGGTATTATCCGTCAAGGTTACTTATCTACAAGGTTTATGACTGAGACCTGGCAGCTTTCCACCAAAGCTGCTTGTTTACAATAGCTTCTAGCCATCTGTTTCAAGGTCTTTTCACAGAGACCCGAGACTTTGTGTTAGCAGGCTGACTTTAGGCCTATAGCTGATTTCAGGCCTTCAGGTATAAGCAAAGCTGCCCGACACCTCTTTCTGTCCACGCCAGGGGAAACTTTTCCAGCCAAACCTCCAGATCCAGTTCAGGGGTTGGCTCGTATGGTCTACATTCAGTCTCAGAGGCTAGGTCAAGCGTTAGCACTTGGATCAGGTTACCGTTCTGATCCGTAAACTGGATTTCCCCAGGATTAAAATGAATCTGAGCGCTCATCTTGGCTAGCAAGTCTCTCCCCAGTAAGAGGTAGGGGCATTCAGGAATGACAATGAATAAATGGGTCACCCTTCTCATTCCCAAATCCACTGTCCTTCGAGTAGTCCATGAATATTGTTTGGTGCCAGTGGCCCCTTGGACCCAGGATTTTTTACTAGACAACGGTCCTTCAGCCTTCACAAGCACTGAGTGTTGAGCTCCTGTGTCTACCAGGAAGTCTAAGGGCTTTCCCCCTACTCTAAGGGTTACCCTGGGCTTGGGGAGGGGTTCTGCGCCCCGACTTCCTCAGTCATCTTCTTCCTCGGTGACCACAGTCTTGTTTGTGGGCTTTTCCCGTGGGCATTCTTTGGCCCAATGCCCTTCCTCTTTACAGTAGGCACATTGATTCTTACCTAAGGCTAGCCCCTGACCTTCTCCAGGGGCTAGCCGATGGCCTTCTCTGGGCTCCCTCCCTTCTGCGATGTTCTAGAACTGCTGCCTTTTCTCTTTTGGGTCTGGGCAGGACCTTGGCCAGGTCCCTGTTTAATATCTTTCCTGTTTTAATCTTTTATTTTATCTTTTTTTACCTTTAGTTTTTCTATTATGGAACACTTTCTCCGCAACCTCTACTAAATCTCTCAATGACTTTTCTCCTAATCTTTCTAACTTTTGTAACTTTCTCTTACTGTCACACACATACGACCACACACTACACATGCATACTCTTTCACACACACTCACACACGCACACTATACACACACACTCACACACTCACATATACACATTCCAAGCTCAGAGGGAGTCCAAGGCTTGCTAACTCTAGAAAGCTGTGGAGAAGCAGGCTGCTAGAGGATAGCCCTCCCGATTGGCTGGTTTTACCTTGCTACCCCTTCAAGGGATTTTACCATCAAAACAGTAGGTAGTGGATAGAGACAAACAATGATTCTCCCCTCTCCGATTTCCTTTTTCTTTGGAAAAACAAGTTTTGCCCCAACTTGTATAATCGTTTTGCTTCTGAATTCTGAATTAATTTGAGTTTCTGCTCACCTCTCTTGACCTGGCTGTTTCCAGTTCCTAGTTCTGTCTGGAGCAGAATGAAGTATTACCAGATTTTTATGTCTTACAACTATAAATGTGACACACGTTTTTAAATTACTTTATGTGTTTGCCTGTATGCAACACATACATGCCTGGTACTCTCAGTGGTCAGAAGAGGGCATTGGATCCCTTGGAATTGAAGTTACAGACTGTTGTGAGCCAGTTATTAACTGTTGAGCGGTGCCTGGGTGTTTGAGAGCCCGAGAACCAAGGGCCCGGGCCTTATCACAGGCCTGGGGACCCACGAACCAACTCCGGCTGTCCTGCGCCTCAGACTGTGCTTCCCCACCCCAGGAGTGGTGTTCCGGGGCTGCCCTACGTTCCAACACCTGCCCCACCCCAGCGACAGCTCTGTCAAACTTCCCCTGTCCTGCCTCCCCGAGCTGCTGAGCCCCGTGGTGGAGCAGTCATGAGACCCATCACCCTACAATTCCTATGCACATGCGCTGTACCTGTTATAAAACCTACATGTTCACAGCCTGCCCTCTTTCTATCCCTGCTCAGAGTTAGCCTTTTGCATACCACCACCACCCCAATAAATCTCTTGCGTGTGTGACTTTGTGGCATTCCTTGTGTTAGCATCAGGTGCATCCCTGGACAGCTAAAAGCATCTTTACAGCCAGCTCTTGGACCCAACAACCGGACATGTCATCTCTAGGTGACAGCACCACCTGTGTCCATCGACATGGCATATTCTAACACCTTGGCACTCTGATCACCAAAAAAACCCACATACAACTTCTATGTGTGTGCATGCATGTTCCTGTGTGTACATGCATGTTCTCGTGTGTGTGTGTGTGTGTGTGTGTGTGTGTGTGTGTGGCAAGTGTGAGCACATGCAGGTGGAGACTAAAGATAACTTTGGTTGTCATTTCCGTGAGCCATCCCCTTTTGTTGAAACAGGAACTCTCTCTGGCTGGATACCCACTGTTAAACCTGAGAACTGTAAGGACCAAATCCAAGATTGTCCAATTACAGCAAGCTGTATTTTGCAGTGCGCCTGAGACTGGCCAGCCGGCTGTCTCACCTGAGTTGGCATTTGTGAAAGCAGCACCTGCTGTTCTTTTGCAGTCCCTTTTATAAGAGAGATAAGGTGTTCACAGGGGAGAGTTGGCTATTACACATTGTTAGATCCAAGAAAAAAGGATAACTGTATACAACATGTGGTTGCAAACAGGTTGTATCAGAGTTAATGAATGGGATCTTCTTAATAAGAAATAGAACCTGTAACTTGCAAGGGCTTAACCTAGAACAAATGGGAACTTCTTTTGAACTGTCTTAACTGCAAACAGAACCCTTACCCTGCAAGGTGCATTGTCCTGTTTTGGTCTCCCACCACCAAGTAGCCCATGCCGGTCAGTGACCCCAGAGACCGGCCTGTCTCTGACTACCCATTGCTAGAATTATAAGCATGTACCACCATGCCCTGCTTTTAAAGTTTAATGTGACTTTATTATTATTGGGGCTGAGGCACTCGTGTCAGAGGACAACCCTGGGGAGTTGGCTCTCTCCTTCCACCTGTGCATGGGTTTTGGGGATCACCAAGGTTGAACAGCAAGGACTGCTGAGCCAGCATTCCTGCTCCTGGTGCTTCCCCCGACCCCTGGCCCCTGTTTTATTTCATGTGGCTTTTGAGGCTTGAACAAATTAGGTCTTCACCCTTGCAGAACACTTTCCCAACTGGGCATCACCTCAGCTGCAAGAGTAACAAGTAGGCATGAGCCTATTCAGAAAGTGCTTCTAGGGTTGCACAGAGACAGAAGACAGAGAGACAGTGAGACAGACACAGAACACACACACACACACACACACACACACACACACTACCTTGAAAGGGATGGGTTCCCTTGTTCTGGTGCTAGGAGCTGCAGTATACACTATGAGATTTAAACCTATTCTTGTCCTGCAAGCCCAGCTTCTTAGGCACCTGCTCGTGCTCTCTCACCCCAGGACAGTGGCTTAGTCACACACTGGTGCGTGCTATGGACAAAGGCCAAGGGCTTTCGGGGCAGAAACAAAAGCAATGAGATATGAGCAATGAACCCAGGCCTTCACTGTCAGAGCCCTACCTTCAAGTAACACCTTTGGAATCTCGAGTGCTTGTACTGTACAGCGTCCCAGAAGCAAGACCCTTGAACCAACAATCCATAATACTTCTGTTTTCTGAAAATCTGATTTTATTGCTTTAGGACATATTGTTTTACCCAAAAGTTATGCTTGTGTGTGTGCACATGCGTGTGTGTGTGTGTGTGTGTGTGTGTGTGCGTGTGTGTGTGTGTGCGTGTGTGTGCAGAATACCATCTCCAGGATTGGGTTACATCTTCCACCTTGTCTAAAGCAGGGCCACTTCTGGTGTACACCAGTTTAGCTGGCCTACGAGGTCCTTGGAATCTTCTGTCTCCACTTCCCATCTTGCTACAGAATCACTGGGTGTGCAGTCATGTGCTACCATGACTGGCTTGGAATGGGGACTGGGACTCCTGAACTCAGGTCCTTGTGGCTGTGCAGGAAGTGTTTCATCCACTGAGGCGTCACCCCAGTGAGTATCTCACACACTGAGGCGTCACCCCAGACCTCACAATTCTTTTCTCTCTTCTTTAAACTCAAATAGAATGAATGATTTCTTGGAGCATTCTGGGCAGAGGCTGAGAAGGCTATCTCTGGACCAATCAATCTGGACCCTTGCCAGCACTGTGCTCTGCAGGCTTGAGCCACATGGTACACAGAGGCTTTTTTCTCCACTGTGACATGGGGGTGAGAATTGTTTATAGAACCTTTGGGGGCAGGTTCCATAAGCACCTTTAAATATGCATATATATGTATAATGTGTACAGAAACACACACATATATACACATATGCACATGGTGTGTGTGTGTGTGTCTGTGCACAAATGTGCATGAATGTACAGAGGTCAGAAGATGACAGCAGATCCCCGGGAGATGGAGTTATAGATGGTTGTGGGCTACCTTGTGGGTGCTGGGAACTGAACCTGAATCCTCTGCAAAAGCAGCCTGAGTTCTCACCCATGGAGTCTTCTCCTCAGCCCTCAATAGGAACCTTTTGTAAAGCCTTTGATGGTCCCTGGATGAGAGCAAGTCTCAGCCATGCTGCTTCCTGGTGAGATTCCAGTCACAACCTCAGAGAGGCTAACACCCAAAATGACAGTGCAGGGGTTCTCCAATGAGCACCTGAGTGTGCGGGATGCCGCTGCTTCTCCTACTTATGGATGAGTCTGAGAGGAAATGATCAGGTAAAATCGAGGCTGTTTATGACAGACACATGGTCTCACATAGTTTCCAGAATTTGGCTTCAGAGACAAAAATCAAAACAAAACTTGTTTGAATAGGAGTTTCTCTTCCTTCCAACATGTCAGCTTAAAACACTGCTCCACCCGCCACTTATGTCCTGTGCTCTTCAGAGCAGCTCAGTGTCAGCTAAAGGGCAGGGCTCCCTCCCACTCACCTGAACAAGATCTGCTGCTTCCAGAGGCTTGCTCTGATCATACGTGCTTTCAGGGACCAGCATCCACCATGAAGAACTGCGGCAGAGGACTTTCTCAGAGGCAAGTTTTCCTGTTTCTGGCTGTGCTGACACTGATCTGTATTCTGCTCTCCGTTGTTAAGGAGCCAAGCACAAAGGATTCCAGGTAAGAAGATGCCAATCCTGTGACTCCCAGAAAAGGCACCTGAGGGGAGGCCTGGGAAACTGCGAGCCACCTATGGGTTCCATGGGTGTTAAGGTCAGGAGTCTCATAAAGAACCTGAAAGGAGCTGGTGGTGTTGACCAAGGTGCCAGGGATACCAGGAGGCTTGTACAAAAAGGCAAGCAGAGTTGGTGGGATAGGAAGCAGGCAGGAGCTGAGATCTCATGGACTGAGTCTGCAGAGGGCAGGCAGACACAGCACAAGGGAAGTTACCCCCAGGGGCTGGTGAGTACTAGGGCAGAGGAAGTGCTGGCTCTTACAGGACTCCCCAAGACCCAGAGCACAGACCTGGCTGTGGGCTTCCCATGTCTCAGAGGCCTTCACACCCTGAAAAGTGAGTCACAAAAATCAAGATTGTCCACCAGTGGGGATGAAGGGAAGCCTCTGGATCTGTGCCCCCACGTGAGTGCTCCACAAGAACTTCTGGACCATTTAGCACATCTCCAGCAGGGAAGCAGACACAGGGAAAAAGCTTTTTGTTAGCTGGGCAGTGGTGGTGCACGCCTTTAATCCCAGCACTTGGGAGGCAGAGGCAGGCGGATTTTTGAGTTCGAGGCCAGCCTGGTCTACAAAGTAAGTTCCAGGAGAGCCAGGACTACACAGAGAAACCCTGTCTTGAAAAAGCTTTTTTTTTTTTTTTTTTTTCTCTTTACATTTGAAAACAATACATTCATTCTCTAACAAGATGGGGAAAAAGTTCAGAGAAGTTGGTCTTAACCAAAGGCCAAGTAGGTGGAGTGCTTGCACAGCATGAAAAAGTCTGATTCCTGATATCAAACTAGGATGATGGCACATCTCAGCACTTGGGCGGCAGAGGCAGGAGGATCAGAAGGTCAACTTCTGTGCCTTTTCTTTATGCTCATTACATTGTGACTTGGGAGGAAAGTTGGTTCAACACTCCCCCTAAATATGCACAACTTCCTCTATGTCTCCTGCTAATGTCTCAGTCCTTTGGTTCATTTAGAAGGTATTTATTGTTGCTTGTGATATTGTTAGGGTCTGATCATCTAAATCAACCCAAGCATGCACAGAAGTCCAGCAAAGTAAGATCTTTACTTAAATTAGGCAGCAAAAACTGACCAGTCAGGGACAACAGTGCAGACTCAGGGGCTGACTGTGTATTTACAGCACAAGGGAAGTTACCCCCAGTGTAACCTTTGTATTTGAAGGCTATTTTAGTAAGTATTTAAGCAGATGGCAAGACTGTATTGTGCTCAGACCACTACTGTGGTCAGGGATGCAGAAGAGACGCAGGAGCTGAGCTGTGACCCCCTGCCAGAATGGTACAAACTTTTTAAGCTCCAAAACTACAATCATCTGTGCCATGTTTTCCCACCAATCAGGATTGAGGGATGGGGACTTCCTTTGGAACATGACTTTGTGTTTCACTTATCCTGTTCCCATTGGTTGGGTTATTCAACTCTGGCAGGACCACCTGCCAAGCATTCATGTCTCAACTTGCCAACCAGGATGTACATTACCCATTTACATGAGTCTTTCTGCAAACATGATGTCAGTTATCCAGGGAGGTCTTGGGACTAAAACATCATTTGAACCCCACTAAAAATGAAGGTTTTCTTCAAAACATCTTCAGTTTGGTTCCTTCTTACAGTAAGGAGATGTGTTTGTGTCTGTTGAGACTCTGAGACAAAGTCTTTCTGTGTATCCCTGTCTGTCCTGGAATTTGCTATGCAGATCAGGCTAGCCTCAGACTCACAGAGATCTGCTAGCCTCTGCTTACCAAGTAACAGGATTACAGGTTTATAGACCTACGCCCAGCCATCTTGACTGTCTGTCTGTCGGTCTATGTCACTTTAGAGATGAGTTTCAAGTGTGCATTTCAGATGAGAATGGCTGTCACAGTGTCAGGGCATCCCTGGAACAAAATGGGGATGTGGGAGGAGGTTTGAGGACTCCAGGGATGATAAAAAGAAGCTTCAAGTAGGAGTGGCCTCCATGAAAATCACTCCAGGTCCCCACACACAGTCAATGCCACATGCCTCTGAGTTAACAGCTTGGTGCCCATTGCTGTCTAGATTCTTCTGAAGGCTGAATGTCAATGCAGCTGTCCATTGTGTAACACATGGGAAGAACACAGAACTGTGCTGTTCTGTCCCGGGTCTTCATGGCCTAGGCAGCTGTGGGACAGGAGCTCCTTTTTCACCAGGAGTCAAGGAGTGGAACACACACTCTCAGATATGTGTCTGTGGACAATGATGTTGTCAGAGCAGTGCGGGACAGGATCCTGAAAAGGACTCAGGGGTTCTACAGAGTGGCAGGCTTTCCCCAGGAAAACCTCAGATTTTGATTGTTGAGGCCATGTCAGCAAGAGCTGGGACATCCCACAAGGTGACTTAACCTCAGAGCAAGCAGGTTGTGAAGTATATAACCTGAAGAAAGTCTTGGAGAAGGAGAAAGGGCTGGGGAGGAGGTGTGGCTCAGTGGTAGAGACCTTGTCCAGCATCTATGAGGCCCTGGGTTTGATTCCAGCACTGGAAAAAAAAGAAGGGAGTGGATAGAAGGACGGATGGATAGATAGATAGATAGATAGATAGATAGATAGATAGATAGATAGATAGATAGATGTGTGGAGGGAGAGATAGATGCATGGATGGATGGGTGGATGGATAAATAGATAGAGAGATTTATAGTTAGGTTGATAAAAACATAGATATATTTATAGATAAATAGGTTGTTACATTGTTTTAAAGATAGTTTGATAGATATATAGATAGATTTATAGATACATAGGTTGACAAATTTACATATAGGCTGATAGATTTATAGTTTTGTAGATAGTTATGTTTATAGATGAATAGATTTGTAGATAGATAGATAGATAGATAGATAGATAGATAGATAAGTAGATAGATAGACAGATGGTAGACTGAACATAGGCAGACACACAGTGTCTCAGTATGTAACCCAGGAGAGCCTCAGACCCATCGATCCTTCTGCCTTAGCCTCCCAAGTGCTGGGATTAGAGGCATGCACTACCACTCAAAACTGGAATGAGTTTTAATCAGCTGAAGTGACTGTAACATGAAGTATGTTTAATACATTGCATATAATTTACTTCCAACTGATTGACAGAGGGAACAATTGCCATGGAGAGGGGTCTCTGGAAGAGAGAGAGTCTAGAAGGATCTGTGGAAAGTTTCAAAGATGATATGCAGTTGGCTGAGTGACCAGTAAATGGCCTGCAGGGAAGGAGGAGTCTATAGAGAACACCCTGACAGGGACAATCCATGAGCCTCCCTCAATGGGGAAGTCGCATGCCACAGTGGAGGGCTTCCCTGCTTGCCCAGGAGAAAGGTGGAGCCAGAATATGGTAGCAAAGGACTTTTAGGGCAGAAAGGCAGCTTCAAGAAGGTGAGGATGTAGACCATCCAGTGAGATAATCAAGGGCAGGGGGTGGAGAGATTGCCTAAGTAGTTAACTCTGGCAGAAAGTGCTGAAGGAGGAAGCTTCAGCCACTGAAGTCCAGGGAGGATCCGGGACAGGAAAGAAGTGAACTTCAAGAGATATTGTAAAAGAGTGGTGGGAGGAAGGGCGGGCACAAAGGAGACCACAGGTTTTACACTTGGAGGGGTCACTGTGCTGCTGCAGGGACAGGAGAAGAGAAGCAATAAAAACCAGTAAAAACCAGATAGCAATGACAAGTGGACTGGAGCAGGCCATGACGTCAAGCACTGTGGTTGGTGGATCTTGAGTCTGAAGTCAGCCATCACCACTTAGAACCCTGACTCAAAAAGGAAGGTTAAGCTTTGGAGGGACTGGGGAGATGGCTCAGTCAGTCAAGTACTTGGCACACAAGCATGAGGATGTGAGTTTGATTCCAGCACTCATGTAAAATCCAGGCATGGTGGGGAGAGCTCACAATCCCAGTGCTGGAGAGGCAGACAGGTAGATCCTTGAGGATGAATGGCCAGCCAAGCTTACTGAGTAAGCTCCAAGCCCATGATAGACTCTGTCTCAAAAAGTAAAGAAGAAGGCTTCTAGGACTGGAGAGATGGCTCAGTGGTTAAAAGCACTGACTGCTCTTCCAGAGGTTCTGAGTTCAATTCCCAGCAACCACATGGTGGCTCACAACCATCTGCAATAAGATCTGATGCCCTCTTCTGGTGTGTCTGAAGACAGCTACAGTGCACTCATATACATAAAATAAAATCTTAAAAAAAAAAAAAAAAAAAAAAAAAAGGGAGAGGCAGAGGTGTAGGAGCCATGGATGACCACACATGTACCAAGAGTAGTCCTGGGTAACAACTTATATCTAGGTTAGTTAATTGGGTAACACTTCCAATTGTGTGGGCATCTTGTTTATTGAGCATTACCAAACATGGCTAATCGAAAAAAAAAAAAAAAAAAGGTTTTTAAAAAAGACTCCCGGGGCCAATCTCTGGTCATGCACACATATGAGCACATACACACGAGTGCATGCACACACATGACCACATGAAACACATATAAGCACATGCACTCACATGACCACATGCACACAAGTGCATAGGCACTCAATGTGCCTATGTACACACACATACATCTACACTGACACGCACAGAGATGATTTAATAAACTTTAAAATGCTGAAAGGCAGCTGTAGAAGGTTTAACTTTCTTTATGAGGCTTATTGTGAAGGTGGCCACGCCCTCTTTTATGACACATCAATTTAGAACTGGAGTCATTCTGTGGGTGACTTCGATCTTTACAACTGGATAAGACGGATGTTTGCATAACTTTTCAACAATGGTGGATATGAGATCCATAAAGGTCAATACTGGTCCTGCTCAACCTAGGGCCTGCAGAACACAGGGATTGGGGCCCTGGGTGCCAGTTTTACTCCACTCTTTCTGATGAGCTCTCAAGAGATACAGAGTCTGACAGAGAGAGCAAGACATATAGCTGGAGTCTGAGAGACTTGTGTGTTTATTAGTTTGCAGTTGTTATTAGTAATGAGGTTAAGCTGGATGGTTGTTACAGAAGAAAGGGGAATAGTTTCAGCAAGTAAGGGGCACGCCAGAAGATCACGGTGACAGGAGGATTTCTGTGATGTCCAGAGGCCACATCAGCAAGGAGGGATACTGCAGTCTAAGGAGGCAACAAGCCAGGATCCACTCAGGAACGTGAGATTCATGGGGTACAAAGCAGACCAGAGCCCAAGAACTATGGGACTTCTTAGATTGATTATGTTTCTATGTAAGACATATGCAGATGGTAAAGTTATTGGTGCACAAACGTGAGGACCTGAGTTTCAGTCTTAGCACCAACAGGCATGAGCCTGTAATCCTGATATTCAGAGGCAGAAGACCTGTGGGGTTTGGTTGGCCAACCTCTCTACCCAAGTCAGTGAGCATCAGGTTCAGTGAGAAACTCTGTCTCATGAAATAACGTGGAGGATAAAGCAGGAAAGCGTGGGCTAGCAGACACGTGCGTGCCTGTATTTGTGGGGCATTGTTTTGTTTTTTAACTGGAAGCTGAGGATTCAAACCCCGGTGCTCATCCTTGCAGAGTCAACACTCCTACTCACTGAGCCATCTCCTCAGCCTGCTAGTGATGTTTGTGGCCCCTTACGTAACATCCAGCCTTCATCAAGTGTTCTCTGTCCAGGTACCAGTTTATACAGAACAATGAATCAAGTCAGCAGGAGATTCCACAAAAAGCCGAACCTCAAGGACCCATCATGACACTGCCACCCAGAGTTCACAACAAGGAGACAACCTCTGTCAGGACTAAGGAGGTGGACCTGAAGAAACAGAAGAGACAGGCAGCCCGAGGACAGGGGGAGGAGAAGCAGAAGTTGGAGCCCATGAGGCCAGTGCCAGAGAATCCTCAGAGCAAGGCAGAGCCTGCTGCAAAGACATCTGTTCCAAGATGTCTGGACAACCTATGGAGAGCTACAGCAGCACTGTCAACAAGGAAGACACCAATGGCCACAGGATCTGTCCCAGCCAAGAAGAAAGTGGTTCAGGCTACCTCATCCCCTGCCTCTTCCCCACACCCCACCACACAGAAACGCCAAGTGCTGAAGGCCTCCAACTTCAAGTCTGAGCCTCGGTGGGATTTTGAGGAGGACTATAGCTTGGATGTGGGCAGCCTACAGACGGTGAGTCTGGACCTTCGCCATGATTCTGCACTGAACCACCAACCCAAGCGGCCCTTTCCTCCTGTGCTCAGCTTTCAGTCATAACCTTGACCCTTCCTGTACTTGGCCTGACACTTGCTATTGGCCCATCCTTCCTTCTTATAACTGCCAAAGTTAGGGAGGAGAAGACAGGTCCAGAATCAAGATCTGGACAACTCAGAAAGGTGAGGCTGGAAGGGATTTGTCTGGGAATCCTTGAAGGAGGCCTGGGGTGGACAACATTCTGTGGGAAGGGAGTGTGCCCAGATTTGGGGTCCAGTACTTGATTCCTGATTCTATAGTCATGGGAGTAGCAGACAAGAAGACACAACATAGTGCCCAGCTGCCCTGCTCCCAGGAACACTGCCATCCTGGAAAGCCAACTCAGGAACCTTCACTATCCTCTAGGCTTGAGAAAAGCTGCAAGCACTCATCCCCATGTCCCCTCCCCAATGCTTCTCAGCCCTGCTTTGATGGAGATACTGAAAACCTACTTGTGTATACACACAGGACAGTGCCATGTCCCAATCAAACAGAGCATGCACATGTGGCTGTCAGAATTGCCAAGTGTATCTGCTTAGGAGCTGAGGGCACCTGTTTTCTACGGCCAAGGTGGATCCAGACATGGAGAGATAGAAAGTCAGACTCTGGTGTCCAGAGAGGACAGGAATGACCAAGGCAGCTCAGTCAGTCTACAGGCTCTCCAGTGCAGCAGTGAGGATTAAAGGATAAGAGATGACTAGACAATGTTACAGTATGACCCAGCCAGTTCTGAGGCTGAAGGGTAGGCGGGTTTATTTTTTCCCAATTTTCTTTTAAGCCATTTTAATTACATGCAAGTATTTAGGTCAGTTCGAGGTTGAGGAACCAGCAATACAATAGCTGCAAATAGTCAAGGAACAAACAAGGCAATAAACAAAGTCCCGTGATCACTCCCATGACCACTCTCTCTTGATCACTGTGTCTAAGGGCTCACAGGATGATAAAAAATATCTGAGCCTCCTTTCCTGTCCTAGCCCCCAGTCATATTCATGCCTGAGGCCTACTTCTTTGTTCTAGCCTTAGACTTTGATTCCTGACTGAAATTATTTCCCTGTTTTAGCCTAAAATTAAATTCCTGCCTGAACTTACTTCCTTGTCATGGCCCAATGTCAGATTCCTGCTAAAGCCCATTTCCTTGTCCTTGGCCAATGTCAGATTCCTGTCAAGCAGCCCCAAAAGCTCTCCACACAGGAACTTGCAAACTGCACTCCCCAGCCCAGCCTGTGTGTAATGGAGCTCACCCAGCCCCTGGCTGATGGTTTCCTGGGCCACCCCATTGCTTCAACTTTACATGTCTTCCTGCACATAGACCTGCCCAGACTCTGTGAAGATCAAGGCCTCCAAGTCACCATGGCTACAGAATATCTTTCTGCCCAACATCACTCTGTTCCTGGACTCTGGACGCTTCACCCAGAGCGAGTGGAACCGACTAGAACACTTTGCACCACCATTTGGCTTCATGGAGCTCAATCAGTCCCGTGAGTCCTTACTTCAGGGCAGAGTGTGGCTGGCTTCCTGTCTTGGGTTGGCCTCCTTTCTGGGCTCTGAATGGAGCCTTGGTCTGTTCCAGTGGTACAGAAGGTGGTGACCCGCTTCCCTCCGGTTCCCCAGCAGCAGCTCCTCCTGGCAAGCCTCCCCACCGGGTACTTCACGTGCATCACCTGTGCTGTAGTGGGCAATGGGGGCATCCTGAATGATTCACGTATGGGCCAAGAGATAGACAGTCATGACTATGTTTTCAGGTATGTTCTCCCTCGGTTCTCTGTAGATACGGGCTATCATGGGAGACCTGATGAGTGTCCTGTGGGGGTTTGAATAGGACTGGCTCTCATAGACCCATCCAGGTGAACGCTTGGCCCATGGGCAGTGGCCCGGTTAGGAGGTGTGGCCTTGTTGGAGGAAGTCTGTCACTGTAGGGGTAGGCTTGGAGGTCTATGCTCAAGCTCTGTCCAGTGTGGCACATGGTCTCCTTCTGCTGCCAGTGGATCAAGATGTAGCAGTCTCAGCACCTCCAATAGCATGCCTGCCTGTGATCCACCATATTCTCTGCCATGATGGTGATGGACTAAACCTCTCACAGTGTAAGCCAGCAACAATTAAATGTTTTCCTTTATAAGGTTTGACAGTGGTCACACTGTCTTTTCACAATTATAAAACCCTAAGACATGTCCCCTATCTTATCTAGAAAATGGACTGTGTCTACAACACCTGCTGCCCTGCTTCATCTTGTCAGATGCCTCCACAAAAATGTCTCTCCTCCATTCACATCATCTGCTTTGATCTTTCTATACAGACTGAGTGGAGCCGTTATCAAAGGATATGAACAGGATGTGGGGACCCGCACATCCTTCTATGGCTTCACTGCCTTCTCCCTGGTCCAGTCTATCCTCGGTTTGGGTAGTCGAGGTTTCCAGCATGTGCCTCTGGGGAAGGTGAGAAAGAGGAATGGGTGTGGCCATACAGCCCCTGGACATGAGAGACCAATGAGTGCATTTGGGCGTGGCTTCACAGTCCCTGATCAGGGAAGAGGTATGAGTGCCTTGTGTGTGGATGGAACCTGGCTCATCACAAGCCCTGTTCACATGTGGGCAAGAGCAGTGACAATAGCCATTCAGGCCATGGGAGAGCCAGGGGACAGTCTCGAGGCAGAGGAGAGCCACCCTCAGCCCAGGCTCCTCAAGGCAGTTCTCCTGGACCACTTGCTGTCCTTGGTCTTCAGGATGTCCGATATCTACACTTCCTGGAAGGCACCCGAGACTATGAGTGGCTGGAAGCTATGTTTTTGAATCAGACCATGGCAAACACCAAACTTTCCTGGTTCAGGTACCCACTTCCCTCCTCCTGTCCCTGAAACCCCGGCCAGACTGAGCAGTGAGTGACTGACTTTAAAAGGGTTAGTCAGGGGGACTGCCTCTGTGCCACCTGGGGATGGGGTAGTGGTCACACCTCACAGCATGACCATGACTTGGCCTCCAATGCGCCAGGTAAGAGAACAGGGCCTGAGTGATCCATCTCTGGCCACAGGCATCGACCCCAGGAAGCCTTCCGGGATGCCTTGGACTTGGATAGATACTTGCTGCTGCACCCAGACTTTCTCCGTTACATGAAGAACAGGTAAGGGTAGGAAGCTCACAGAGGGTCCGTGGGCCTCTCCTCCTTTGCTGGCTCCTGACAGTTGGGAACCTGGGTATTTTGAACAGGTTTCTGAGGTCAAAGACCCTGGACACTGCCCACTGGAGAATATACCGCCCCACCACTGGAGCACTCCTGCTGCTTACAGCCCTTCATCTCTGTGACAAGGTGAGGCTGCCAACCTCTGACAGGCGTGGGAGTGAGCATGTACAGCCATGTGACCTGCATCCAGAGCCCTAGGGCCAGGACCAGGATAAATGGACAGACTGCCCCACCCCCACAAGGCAGCCCCTCTGGTCCCAGCTCCTCCTCCATTTTCTGCAGGTGAGCGCCTATGGCTTCATCACTGAGGGCCATGAGCGCTTCTCTGACCACTACTATGACAGATCATGGAAACGGCTCATCTTTTACATAAACCATGACTTTAAGTTAGAGAGAACTGTCTGGAAGCGTCTGCATGATGAAGGTATCATCTCGCTGTTCCAGCGCCCACAAAGTGACAAAGCAAAGAACTGACCAGGGCCTAGACTTCAGGGTTCCCTCCACCACTATCAACACAGGATGGAAGGGTTCCTCAAACACTCCTTCCTCCCTGTCTTCCTGGATTCAAACCTGCTACAAACCCTTCCAGAGACTCACTCTTCAGAGTAAATTCAAGGTCTGCCAGAGCTATACAGAGAAACCCTGTCTCAAAACAAAACAACAACAAAAATTTAAAAAAAAACCTAAAAAGAAAAGTAAAATTGAAAGTAATACTTTACTTGAAAATAAATGAAATCAGTCAAGTTACTTCCCCAGGAATGGGGAGAGATTCCCAAAGGGCCAGCACCACCATCAAACCACTGACTTTACCTCACAATGTGCGCTCCTGACATTTTGAGTGAGAAGATTGAACTCATGCAAGGCACTGCATGACTTTAGAGTGAGCCCTCTGTGGCAATAAATGCTTGTAATCATTTTTGTGAGTGAGTGAGTGTGTGTGTGCCCGCATGTGCACACCTTCTACATGCACAGGTTCATATTAATAACTAATAGAGTTATTAAATAACATTTGACTATAGCATTTACAGGACACTGACTGCCTAATCTATACTGAGATGAAATAAAACACAGTTCAGGTTTCAAAAACAGCTCTGACTTGGCCTCTAGTACCTACACATCCAGATGTATCAAAAACTTGTTATCTGTTTGTTCCCGAGACAAAGAAACATTACAAAAGGTGTTTTAACCCAGCCTTTGGAGCTATGGAAATGCCCTGTGAGGTACCTGACCTGATTGGTCCCTATAGCCACATGATAGCCCACCTGTCTAAGGGCTGAGGTAGCTACCGCTTGTCTAATGACAAAAAGCAAACAAGTTAACTCTGGATTGAGATCTTACAGTCACTACATGGTTAAGATCCAACTCTTTGGTGTTTGGAAACACCAAAATGCCAGCTGTCTAATGACTGCATGACCTGGTACCAGGCCCTCTTCCTGATCCAGTCTGAGAAACCCACTGCCATCCATTCTGCTATCCTCTGGCCTGAAGAGACCCTCAGGTACTCACCCCTGAGTGCCATGAGAGGAAAGGTGAGCCCAGGTCCATGGGAGCTACAGTAGTTACCTTAGCATGAACATTTTGGGTCCAAGCCAGGTATGTCAGCCCAGACAGCAGAACTGATTGATCTGGCTATCAGATGTGGAAAAGGGAAGTCCACCACCATACAGATGGACAGTTGCAGGGGTATAAAAGGCAAATCCATAGGCCACTGTACTTTCCCATGAGGCTTTGTTATATTCCTAAGAACCACAACTCCCAGCATCCCCTTACCTGGTTTTTGGGCAGGTGGGGCTTTCCAGTTAATTCTGGAGATATCATTCCCTCCTCCAGTTGTGTCTCAGGTCAAATCTTCCACTCTATTTTGGAGATTTGTTTGTTTTTCGATGTAATAACCATCAGCTTCATGGTACCCAGATGGGGATTCTCAATTAGTTATTGTAACAATGGTGTAACAGTCATTGTAACTTAGAACAAGCAGGAGAGCCAAAGGCCCTGTGATGGCTGACATCAGAGTATTGGTCTAGAAGGACAGGCTACCCGTCTGTCAGATTACAATCCCTAATGTTTTGTACAGAAACAACTTTTTAAAATCTATATGATAACTATTTTTCTGCATAAAGCAGGTCAAGTGCCCTGAATAAAATAGTAGAACTATTTTAGTTAATCAATCTGCCGGTTGACAAATCTGGGCCCACTTCTCTGGTATGTCAATTGGCCTTTATGTAGCCACTTTGTCCCCTATCCCAGAGAGTTATTTATTTTTTTACTTAGCATTTCAGCCTGTTGGGTGACAGGGTAAGGTGGTGCAGGGAGAGGACCGGGGGCGAGGGATGACATTCTTCTCTGTAACTACTTCTAGCTGACATTAGGGCACTGAAGCCAGGGCCCAGGGAGACTGAAAGCCTAGTCAAAGGCTGAGCAATGGGGCATTTATCAGAAGCCTCTGATAAGCTGGCCACACCGGAGAGACAGGGAGCAGTCACATAGGCTGGACTGGTTTGTATCAGTTTTCAGCAAGTCCAGGATTCAGTCCTTTGCAGTCCACAAGTGATCCTTGGATGGAGCCTGCCAGCAAGTGAGAATCTGCTGAAACAGATACAGACTAAGAAAGATGTTACATTTTCCTTATAATTGGGGAAGGAGAGGAATCCCAAGACAGGGAGAAATCCCATTCTCAGGAAACTTAGGTTGTAGATAACTGGAAGGAATCCTTTTGACCTGAGAGAGGCAGATGCAAGTCTTATGACTTCTTTGATGCCCTGAAGCTTACATGAATTTTTACTTTACAAAAGGATATATATTATCATTACTATTATACTGAAATCCACATCGTAGAAAAGGTAGGTAACAGGTGTCTGTAAAAGAGCAGTAGACTCGAGCTTTTGAGTCTTAGCAAAAAATATAGCTTTATGTCAAAAATCGTGAACTTTTTTTCACCCTCCAGAGCCAGATATACAGATTGGACAGAGCTGTTTCACCCCAGTGAGATGCATCTTCAAGTCTATACTTAGAAGACAAGGGAAAGAAATTCAAAATCTTGAGTTGGTGACTAAACAGGAAGCAGTCAGTGCTCTCCCAGCCTGTCAGAATTCCATTCATGAATGCTTAAACTCTGACCTTTTGAAATCACAGCATAACAGTAACATAGAAGAAAGAAATCTGGGACACTTTTTTAACCTTTGTGTACCTTAAGTCATTCTTCTGAGAGCCCCCAGAATTTATTTAAGCCTTTCTAGTCTCTAACTTTTATATATTTTAGAACTTTTTTCATCCAACTGTTTACCAGAGATATGAGTAGTTATTACTGAGAGATCATTGCAAAACTTATTTCATTAGTGGAACGTTACACCTGAAACCTGTTTCTCCTTTAATATGAAGCCTATGAGCAAGGCAAACCTGTTTGCCTTCTGAAATAAGAGACCTAATAGGTTTAACTAACTTATAAACTAACAAGAGAGTTGCAGCCTTGGGAGAAAAAGCTAGTTGCTTGTTGTTCCTTAGCTGATAAAGCTACAGTTAGCTTAGCTGTCAATATGATCAGAGACCTGTGAAGGATAAATTATAATCCAAATGGCCTATGTACCAATTAACATGCCAGAGACTAGTCCATAGTCCATCACCTAGACAGTCATCCCAGCCTCATGTGGTCTCCATGACATTGAGGGCAGAGGTACCAGGCATGAGTGTTTGGTCAGGCCTAGAAGATGAGAGACTTATCTGTGGAGGAGAATCATGGGAAGGACGTATTTTGCAGGCAAGACACTGGAGCAGTATTACCCAGTAGTTAGTGGTATTACAACCTAGGTGGAGTTTGTGGTTCTGTCTATTATCTTCCTGTAGATGTTGGGGGTCACTCACTGCTAGGATCTGAACAAGTCTGTCATGGTAATGCCATATTTAGCAGACCTCTGACAGGCTTGAGGGCTAGTATTGATTAAGCATATCTGAGTTAAATAATCCTTCTCTGTTCTTAGTTACTTCTTTTAGACTATACAGGGAAAACACATATAAAAAGCTAAATAGAGCACTTTTTAAAAGTTACATTAGTATTAGCATGATTATAAACATAGTGACAGCACCTCAAAGCTTGATCATCTTTAGCAGTTTAGTATAAAAATAATAATTTTTGAAGTGAAGCTCTTTTAGGATCAAGAAAAGACTTTAAAACCATAAACAATTTATGAAGAGACTGGGAACTTTCCTGATCCTTACATGCTGTATCAGTATAGAACACAAGACTTTCCTATATGACTCAGTTTACCAAAATAGCTACAACTTAAAAATGCTAGCAAAAAGCAAGGAGGTTAGACAGATATCCAAATCAAACGTTGCTTTCCTGAATACACTTTATGTAAGGAAAGACATTCTCTAAGTCAGTGGTTTTCAACTTTCTAATGCTGTGATCCTCTAACACTGTTTTTTCATGTCATGGTGACTTCCAATCATAAAATCGTTCTCATTGCTTGTTTACAACTCCAATTTTGCCATTGTTACAAATCACAATGTAAACATCAGACATCCTGGTGACCCTAGGCTCCCCATCTTGACCCATAGGTTGAGGAGATGTTTCAAGTTCTTTTCCAGACTACTTAAGGTCATTCTCTTACTGTAACATAAGATAGGAATACTTCAGTCTCTGGTGTTTAGTTGGGGCTTTAATTTTTAGTCCTTTATTTATCTATTTGTTAAGATCATATTAATAAAGACATTACAATAAAGTAGCCCATAAACTTTAAAATGTCCCATAGCCTTATAAATTTAAAAGCTGTTTCTTAAAAATATCTAATCATCTCATTTGAATTTTCTGTAAAACTCCAAAAACAATTTTAAAGAAGTTTAAAATGTCTCAACTGCATGTTTGTATAATTTCAAAATAAGTACTCTTTGAAAGAGTGAAGACAAAGAGCACAACCATAACCTTCAGAAGGCAAAACCAAGCTCTAACAGTGCAACAAGGTAATGTCTCTACAATCAACTCAAGTGGGTGACTCTTGTGTTACAAGGTTTGGCTCTCGGGAAGGGACAGTCTCGTAGACGGACACATGGAGATACAGTCTTTATACCTTCCTAAACAAGCATTGTTTTAGATCCTGTCTTTTATGAACCTCCTTTTTAAGGCAGGACAGAAGTTCTACAAAAATCTTTCCTCAATTTAAAAGCATCTCTGGAGATCTGTTTCTTTGGTCAGCTCGTATCACATGGCTGCCCTTAGTCAGAATGGTGGTAGAGCCCTGTGACTTCAATCCTAGCAAAGATGGTGACCAGCCATATGGTTTTTATACCTCCACGTGGAATGATGCTACGCAGTCCCTTTGAGCGTAACTAAACATACACTTTTAACTACCCTGAGTTACAAGTTTTAAGTTAACTTTTTGTTACAGATATTAGATTTTTAACCATATATGATAACTTCTAAGCCAATAATCCTTTTCATTTCTGACCCTGGACATAGACTTTAAAAGCAGGCCTGGGTCTGAAAAGGGGTGAGCCATAACCAATTCCAGAGAACAGACAAAACAACCTTTAAGCTCACCCAGTCAAACACACAGTAGCTGGCTGTAATAGTAGGAGTTGAGCTGTAAACAAGACACATAGACCACAGTAAACCCAGGCGCTCATGGGAGACCATTCAGAAACAAGCATGCAACAGCCACGTTCCTTCATACATTTAAGTGAGACCAGGAGCAGAAAGTTCTTGGAGAGACCTGGCTCCTTGTGGTTATAAGAATGTCAGTATCTAGTGTAGGACCCCAAAGGGCTGCTATGTCCTGGATGAGACTCTCTGTGTGCTAGTGTCTACAAAGTAACATTCTGCAGTTTTTCTAAGAACAAAACATTCTGTTGAAGGATGATGCCCTAGGAAGGGAATTTACACTTAACATCCTATTACCCCCCAGTTGAGTTCCTGTTTTTTTCCTGAATTTGTGTTTTTCCTTCCCTGGCTTGGTGTATATATTGAATCTGCCCAATAAAGGCATTGGCATTCTCTCATAACGGATGACCTAAGTCTGAGTCTTTCTTTAATCCCGAGGCCTATTCTGGAGCTCGATACCGCATGCAGCGTTGGAGCTGTCAAGTGGAGGTAACACCGAGATCGGGAAAGAGAGGAGAACCTGACGGTGACCAGCTCAGTATGTCGAACGTATTGGAGAAGCAGCGAGGGATCAAACTGAAAGTAATAAATAGCACTAAGAGAGTTTGATCATTTTGATTGCACCATGGGAACTAGGAGTTCCTCCCTACAAGTAGTGGCACAGGATGATGCAACTAAGAAATCCTTGCAAGAGGTGGAGAGCAGCTCCAGCTCTGAGGATAGGGGAGAAATTTTAGAAAAGGAAACATTGAAGAAAGGCAAGGTCACACAGTTGGAAGGGGAGCCTGGGAAAGGGGAATCGAGAGCAGATGAGCAACTCAGTCCCGGGTGGTAGCAGTGGCAGCTGGAACTGCATGATGGCTGGGCCGGGGGCATTTCTGCTGCTGCAGCAGCAATGGCAGCAGGCGACTGTAGGAGCTGCGGAGGCCGTGGTCTGCACCAGCCATGCCAAATAAAAACAAGAAAGAGAAAGAACCACCAAAACTTGTGAAAAGTGGAAAAGCTTCAAAAGAAGGACAAGATATGGCAGAAGCAGAGATAGCCAGCAGGAGAAACAGCCTCGCAGCTGTCGTCTTTGACATCTACTAAAATAAAAGTACCAGTCCCTCAGCCAATCGTAGTCCCTGAACTATGGCAGAACTCTTCATGGTTTAATGCCAGCAATAATATGAGAACTGCAAAAACTCCCATCTTTACAAGACGTTCCTCCTGAGGGTCAAGAGAAGCTTTTCATCCAGAAGCTACGTCAGTGTTGTGTCCTCTTTGACTTTGCTTCTGACCCACTGAGTGACCTGACGTGGAAGGAAGTAAAGCGAGCTGTGCTAAGTGAAATGGTGGAACATATCACCCACAACCGGAAGGCGATCACAGAGCCCATTTACCCCGAAGCCGTCCACATGTTTGCAGTTAATATGTTTCGAACCTTGCCACCCTCCTCCAATCCTACAGGAGCAGAATTCGACTCAGGGGGAGATGAACCAGCGTTAGAAGCAGCCTGGCCCCATCCGCAGCTTGTTTATGAATTTTTCTTAAGATTTTTAGAGTCTATAGATTTCCAGCCCAATATAGCAAAGAAATATGTTGATTGGAAGTGTGTATTGCAGCTTCTAGAACTCTTTGACAGTGAGGATCCTCAGGAGAGAGATCTTCTAAAAACGACCCTTCACAGAATCTATGTGAAATTCTTAGGCCTGCATGCTTACATCAGAAAACAGCTCAATAATATATTTTATAGGTTTATCTATGAGACAGAGCACCACAATGACATAGCAGAATTACTGGAGATACTGGGAAGTATAATTAATGGATTTGCCTTGCCACTAAAGGAAGAGTACAAGATTTTCCTGTTGAAGGTGTTACTGCCCTTGCACAAAGTGAGGTCCCTGAGTGTCTGCCATCCCAAGCTGGCATGCTGTGTCATGCAGTTTTTAGAGAAGAACAGCACCCTCACTGAACCAGTAGTAATCACACTTCTCAAATACTGGCCAAAGACTCACAGTCCAAAAGAAGTAATGTTCTTAAATGAATTAGAAGAAATTTTAGATGTAATTGAACCATCAGACTTTGTGAAAATCATGGAGCTTCTTTTCTGACAGTTAGCCAATATTGGGGGGTGGGGTGGATTTCAGAAAAGCAGTTGTCCTCTCTCTCTGGCTATGTTAGCAAAAGAAAAGGAACAGGTTATTTCAGAGCCCTCCTAGGAGCAGGAGAAAATTAGGAGATGTCCTGTTTTCACTCTGGCGCCTACTGGAGAAATCCTTGGTTCTGTTTTCCCTGTCTATTGTCAGTTCTTGGGGCGCCAATCTGACCACGTATGTTAATTGTCTGTTTTTGTTTTATTGTTTGAATGATTGCTGTTCTATGTTTTATGTTAAAAAGATGTTTATTGGGTATGATTAAAAATTCACAACTTTGATAATAGAAAGTTGGTTTAACTAGTATCTCAGGGCTGGAGTGATGGCTCAGCTGTTAAAGGCCAGGCTATAGTAGAAAGAACACATATAACTTTGAAAATTTATATTGAAAAAAGGGGGGGAGGGAGTTTACCTCGCCCCATGCCAGATTATCCTTTATTTTATATATTTTAAATTTTGTATTAATGGATAAGGATGCATTGTCTGCAGCGGACAGACATTGGAAATGAGCCCAGAAGGCACTGGGCTTAGTGAAATGGAAAGAATTGTCATCTGGTGTATGGAAAGGCCCTGACTCTGTGTTAGTTAGGGTGAGAGGTACTGTTTGTGTTTTTCCTAAAGATGCTGAAAGTCCTGTTTGGATACCTGAGAGTTGTGTGTACCCTGTCACTGTGGAGCCTCGCCCAGGCAAAGATCTGCTGCAGCTTTGGGTGGGGAGCCAACAGAAGGCAGCTATCATCCTTGCAGCCAGCTTGAGCCATATACCCTGACAAGAGACTTGATTACAACAGCCTACAACAGCTGAGCACACTCTGATAACATCTTGTTTTAGATACCCAGGATTTTCCCTTGGGTGTGTGAGACTTAATGGTGTGTGACTTAAGGGCGTGACTTAGAGATCAGATTTAGAGACAAGACCTAAGGCCACGACTAAAAGGTGTGACTTAAAGGCCTGACTTAGAAGTGAGACATATAAAAGGTGACAGAAGAAATTATTATTAGGTATTAGGCACTTGGCACTTGGCGGAAGAACTTGGATTTAGACATTAGGCACTAGAACTTGGAACTAGAAACTTGGAACTTAGAGGCACTAGGGACTAGGAACTAGGGAATAGGAACTCAAGACTTGGGACTTGGACTAGGAAGAGATACTGAAGAATAAACGGGATTGAATCACACTCTGTCTGGTCTCCATTCTTCAAGTCTGTCCTCACTCTCTCTCTTGCTGAACCCTGACCCTTGGACTGGAAAAGCTTGGGGCAGTGCGAGCTCTAACAATTTAGCCCCCAAGGCTTTTGGCAGTGCGGGTTCCAATATTGACAGAGCGGTCCTTGACATTTTGGCCCCCAAGCGTGGGGCAGAGTGGTTCACGATAGCTTTGTGAAGAATCGCCCGAGTTCTGATGTCAATGTGTCAGGATATGTTCCTCAGCTAAGGGAAAGGTAAATTGCATCTCTACCCTGTTGCCCATCCTGTTTTTATGTCTTCATCACTAAAGATAATCTGAGCCAAAGTATGTGTAACAAGTCTCTTTCCAAGAGGGTGTTGGGACATTCAGGGATAGCTAGAAAGGGTATGTATAACATACCTTTTTCAAGGTCCACATGGCATTTCCTTGTATGGGGGGTATTGTTTAGAACCAGGGTGCATCTCATGGCTAGGGGTCCTTTTGGTTCCTTGAGCACTGAATAGTTGGCTCCCACATCTACCAGAAAGTCGATTGGCTTTCCCTCCACTTTCAAGGTTACCATGGGCTCAGGGAGGGAAGTGATCAAGCCCTGACCTACTTGGTCCTTGTCCAATCCCGGGACCTTGGTCTTGCTGGAGCTGGGTCATTTAGGACATTCTGCCTTCCAGTGTCCCAATTCTTTGCAATAGGCTCATTGGTTTCTTTGTAGGTGGCCAGTGGCAGCCTTCTTTTGCACTTTATCAGTGACCTACTGCCTTTGAAATCTGAACCTGGGAATGGACCCTCTAGTTCCTGGGAGGCAGCCAACATAGCACGAGCCATGTGTTTCATCTGCCAATTATCTGGGGTGTCCCATCTGCCAATCATCTGGGGTGTCCCTGTGATTAAAGACTCCAGACACAACCTCAGCCAATTTAGACAGGTTTTCTCCTACAAAGCCCTCCAGTCTTTGAAGTTTTGTTCAGATATCAGGTGCAGACTGGGCCATAAAGGCAATGTTCATGGCACTCCTGTTTTCTCCTGCTTTTGGATCTATCAGGGTATAAGTCCAATAAGCTTCCAGGAAGATTCCAGGCCAAAGGAGGTTTCCCAGGTCCCTGAATAACATGACTAAATTTTTGCAAATTTGTAGGCAGCTGGCAGCTGCTTGTAGTGCTTCCAGAAGAGTCTGGTGAAAGACCTTATGGGGTTATTTACTGGCAGCCTTATTAGGGCCCCATTCTGGGCATATGAAGGGAAAAACAGCCTCAATGCTCCTGAGATGGGTTGAAGGGTGACTGTGTCACAAGGAACCATTTTCCTGGCTTCCCAGAAGATGAATTACCCTGCCTCTGAGGAAAAGAGCATCTGCAGGAGCTGTTGACAATCATCCCAAGTTGGCTGATGAGTATAGTCTCCAAGAGAGAAATTAAAACCTGGAATCTCTCTGAAAAAGAAGGATTCTTTGAGGATAGAGGTCAAGAGGTCAGTATAAACCATGAAAGGGCCCTCACCTTGGGGCCCATGTGAGGGGTACATACCTTACATAGAGGTAAGTTGTGGACTCTGCCAGAAGTGAAAGCTTCCTCACCAAGGTCTCCTTGATGTCTGGAACCAGACCTGGTATAAGGGAGAAGGGGACTTAGGAAGCAGGGATTAGAGGTGGAGGTACATGACAGGGTTAGAGGAAGTAGAAAGAGATGCACGGGTCGTGTGAAAGGTTGGACAATAGGGGGAGGATGATAGTAAGGAGGCATGACCTTGTCCATGGAGGAGAAAACAGGAATCTCTCTCTCATCCCTCTGAGACTTGAGTCTGAGAGGGAGGACTTAAGGGGTGCTGCTCAACTCCAACCAGAGGGATTGAGCCATTTAGGTAGCTCTTCCACGAGTTACCACCAAGCCATGAAGTAGGAGGCTTAGTCAGAATGTCCTTATCATCCAAAGTTGATAGCCTGTGTGGAATAAATCACAGTAAAGTTCAAAGTACACTCTGTGGACCAATCTATGTTGATGGTGGGCCATTTGAGATAACAGAATGTCTCAGGATTGTCAGGGTTGACTTTGTTACCAGACTGAAAAGCTTTCTTCTAAACATCCTTAAAGTGATGAAGTTCAAGAGAGGTCTGGGTGGTGAATTGTTTCAGTCCCGTCTTAGAATCCAGGACCAAGAAGACACAGACAGTGAATGGAGACAGTGAGTGTGAGACCAGACACTAATAAACATAGAATGTCTAGATGTGACAAAGAGACTGAAAGAAGAGACAGACAAAGGAGATACCCCCCACCCCCATCAAAATCAGACTCACCTCCAGAGTTTTCCCTGAAGTTGCCAATTCAAAAAGTTGCACTTCTGTATCAGGATTCTGGATCCTGGACAAACACCCAAAATGTTTGTGTGTGGTGGTGGTGGTGGTGGGGCAGTCTGATGAAAATCCAACACCAAGAACACACCAAGTTTTTTTTTTTTTTTTTAAGAGAAAATTTATTGATTTGGACAACAAACTTAACAGCCAGGGACACAGCACAGATCCAGGCACTGATACTGCAAACCTTACTTTTCTGGGTGAGCAAGTTTTAAGCTCAAAAACCACAATGGATGTGTGTCAGACAGCATCATCAGATGGAAACTGACAAGTAAGTGAACCATATAAGATTACACGAGAGGAAACAACATCAGGGAAGTTACTTAATAGTGGGTTTGTGGTGGTTGAGGTGCATGACTTTAACCTGCATTTGGGAGGCAGAGGCAGGTAGATCGCTGTGAGTTTGAGGCCAGCCTGGTCTACAGAGTGAGTTCCAGGACAACCAGAGCTACACAAAGAAACCTTGTCTCAAAAAGAAGTTCCCTAGTCATGAATTTTGAAGTTGGATTCAGGGGAAAGAGGGGGAGGAGAAGGAAGAAGAGGAGGAAGAAAAGAAGGAGGAGGAGGAGGAAGGAAAAGGAGGAGGAAGAGAAGAAGAAGGAAGAGGAGGAGGAGGAGGGCAAAGGAAGTAGGGAGGGAGGAAGAGGAAAAAAGAAAGGAAGGAAGGAAGGAAGGAAGGAAGGAAGGAAGGAAAGAAAAAACAAAAGAAAGAAAGAAAGAAAGAAAGAAAGAAAGAAAGAAAGAAAGAAAGAAAGACAGACAGAAAGACAGAAAGACATCTGTGTCCTTGGTTTGACTTTAAATGGTGTTCAGGCCTCAGCAAATCTGAGTGGATACAGACAGTGATCGTCTCACCAAGCCTCTTTCATGCACAGTAGCTCAGTGACATTGTGAGCTAACCCAGTCTTCATACATGTGCAACTATCCTGAGGGCACTGCCAGCCAGGGTCTTCTTCAGAGAGCCTGGTGATATATGAACTGAGGACATGACCCCTCCAAGGTGTGGCTGAAGGGGAGGTGTATTATAAATATGAGAAAGAGTACAGCCAGGGGCATCTGAAAGAGTCCAGAGCACGGGGAAAGTAGGTTGAACACGGTCAGTAGGCTGGACTTGGCCATGAGAGGAAAAAGAGAGGAAGAGAGTGACAGGGGATGACAGAAAGACTACTGTATGGCTGGAGGCTGTGGAACATGGGAGTGCGGAACAACCTGGAGGAAGAGTGGGAACAGGGCATGTCCAAACACTGGAAAATTCATCTGAGATGGGCAGGAGTAGGATCACTGCCCCCTGCCCTGGGTCTGCATTCCAGCACAGGTAGCCCTGCTCCCCGACCTTTGTCCTCCAGAGGAGGTCACATAGCCTAGTAAACAAGGTAAACTTCCTCTCCCCTTTATAATGTCATGTCCCACAGCACCTGGAATTCCTCCTTATTCAAATGAGTCATCCCCAATATTCTGGCCTTGCCCAATGATGTACACTCACCCCAAAAGTCCCTATTCCCTTCTAAAGGTTTAAAGAGCCTTTGTTTCCCCCCATTAACTGAGCTGGCTCACTGAAGCTGTCTCCCAAGTGTCTCTTCTCATTGCACTCAGAGATATCTGAGGTCTCTTTGGCTCCTAGCCGTTCCCACCTTGCCTCCCCTTTCAGGATCAGCCAGTAACCCACTGTGGGTGAAGAAGCAGAGCCTGACAGGCAAAGTGCAGGCTAAAACAAAACAAAACAATCAAAACCGAAAACATAGAGAGGCAAGAGTGAGGGAGTCTGCCCCTTGGCTGGGCAAAGGAGGAGAGCTGGCCCTGGTGGTACTTGGTCAGGAGAGCTGGAGGGGTGAACAACTCAGACCCCACCCAGGGCCAGATCTAGGACTTAAAGTTGGCTCACACCATCTTCCCCATCTGTGAACTGCTGGAGCATGTGGAAAAGGCCAGTCCTTCAGGTCCAAAGCTGCAGGATCTCCAGGATCTTCCACATCTGTGAACTGCTGGAGCATGTGGAAAAGGCCAGTCCTTCAGAACCAAAGCTGCAGGATCTCCAGAACCATTGCTCGTTCCAATAAAGATTTGCAAAGAAAGCTGTTTGCGCAAAAGGTTACACTGTGGAACACCCTGTAGCTCCCATATGGAGATTGTGCTTGTTTTGTTTGGGGGGAGGTTAGGGTGGATATGGAAAGACAGGGAAGTGAGTGGGAGTGGAGTTCATGAGTGAGATTCAGAAAGAATCAATAAAAAGAGAGAGATAAGAAGGAGAAGAAGCGGAAGAGGAAGCAGAGGAGGAGGAGGAAGATGAGGAGGAGGAGGAGGGAGAGGAGAAGCAGGAGGAGGAGGAGGAAGAGAGCCAAATTTTTAAGATAAAACAGGGCTTATGTCTGAAATTTAAGGGTTGTTGAGAAAGAGAAGCTTGAGAACAAGAAACACAGAAGCTGGAGAAATATGGTGCATCTCCACCCTCTCAGACCCTCACACTCCCTATCCCTCTATCCACTCCTTCCCCCCACCTTTGAGAAGTGCTGAGAAGAGTGAGTGTGCCAGCATGGATGCTGGAGCATATACATGTGATACTTAGAGAGCCTGGAGGCCAGCATGCACTTTGACATGCTAATAAACATCACAGCTTGCCATTGGGTCTGACGGGGGAGGAGAGAGACTATTTAGTCAGATGGATGCTGGGGTAAAAAAGTGCCTATCCACTGTGCACTGCATCTGCCCACCAGGACAAACCAGCAGGAGGATGGATTAGGGACTCAACTGTAGGTACCAGCATTGGAAGAAGTCGTCATTGAGGTGTGTTGTTCTTCTATGCATGTGTCAGCTTCCACATTGTCTGAGACAGGGCCCCTTCTGCATTGCATACACCAAGCTAGCTGGCCTGTGAGGTTCTTGGAGTCTTCTGTCTCCATCTCCCATCCTGCCACGGAATCACTGGGTGTGCAGACATGTGCTACCATGACTGGCTTGGCACGGAGGCTGGGAAAATCAACATAGATCCTCATGGTTGTGCAGCAAGTGTTTTACCCAGCATGCTTTTCCCCCAGTACTCTATAGCCACCTCTTTTGTGAAGCTGTCCATTGGCCCTGACAGCAAGTCTCAGACACACAGATTTCCGGTGATGTCCCAGTCACAATTTCTGAGACGCTAACAAATTTGACCCTAAATGGCAACTATGCCTACAGTCATTCCCATGAGAAGTACAACCTATATGAACAGGTCTGTCTCTCCCTTGAATGTCCACCCTTCCTTTATATCTTCTGCTCTTTGGAACAGCTCAGTGCTACACTAAAGGGCGGGGCTCCCTCACCCTCACCTGAATAAGGAAGCAATCTAACTGCTGCTTCCAGAGGCTTGCTCTCATAATATGTTCTTTTAGGGACCAGCATCCACCATGAAGTGCTGCGGCAGAGGACTTTCCCAGAGGCAAGTTTTCCTCTTTCTGATTGTGTTGACATTGATCTGTATTCTGTTCTCCCTTGTTAAGGAGCCAAGCACAAAGGATTCCAGGTAAGAAGATGCCAATCCTGTGACTCCCAGAAAAGACACCTGAGGGGAGGCCTGGGGAACTGCAAGCCACCTATGGGTTCCATGTGTGTTAAGGTCAAGAGTCTCATAAAGAACCTGAAAGGAGCTGGTGGTGTTGACCAAGGTGCCAAGGATACCAGGAGGCTTGTACAAAAAGGCAAGCAGAGTTGGTGGGATGGGAAGCAGGCAGGAGTTGGGGTCCCATGGACTGAGTCTGCAGAGGGCAGGCAGACAGCACAAGGGAAGTTATCCCCAGGGGCTGGTGAGTACTAGGGCAGAGGAAGTGCTGGCTCTTACAGGACTCCCCAAGACCCAGAGCACAGACCTGGCTGTGGGCTTCCCATGTCTCAGAGGCCTTCACACCCTGAAAAGTGAGTCACAAAAGTCAAGACTGCCCACCGGTGGGGATGAAGGGGAGCCTCTGGATCTGTGCCCCCACGTGAGTGCTCCACAAGAACTTCTGGAACACTTAGCACATCTCTAGCAGTGACATCATTTTACAAACCTAGTGAAAAATGTTTTTTTTTTTTTTGCTCTTGACAATGGGGGGAAAGTACAGAGAAGTTGGTCTTAACCAAAGGCCAAGTAGGTGGAGTGCTTGCACAGCATGAAAAAGTCTGATTCCTGATATCAAACTAGGATGATGGCACATCTCAGCACTTGGGCGGCAGAGGCAGGAGGATCAGAAGGTCAACTTCTGTGCCTTTTCTTTATGCTCATTACATTGTGACTTGGGAGGAAAGTTGGTTCAACACTCCCCCTAAATATGCACAACTTCCTCTATGTCTCCTGCTAATGTCTCAGTCCTTTGGTTCATTTAGAAGGTATTTATTGTTGCTTGTGATATTGTTAGGGTCTGATCATCTAAATCAACCCAAGCATGCACAGAAGTCCAGCAAAGTAAGATCTTTATTTAAATTAGGCAGCAAAACCTGACCAGTCAGGGACAACAGTGCAGACTCAGGGGCTGACTGTGTATTTACAGCACAAGGGAAGTTACCCCCAGTGTAACCTTTGTATTTGAAGGCTATTTTAGTAAGTATTTAAGCAGATGGCAAGACTGTATTGTGCTCAGACCACTACTGTGGTCAGGGATGCAGAAGAGACGCAGGAGCTGAGCTGTGACCCCCTGCCAGAATGGTACAAACTTTTTAAGCTCCAAAACTACAATCATCTGTGCCACGTTTTCCCACCAATCAGGATTGAGGGATGGGGACTTCCTTTGGAACATGACTTTGTGCTTCACTTATCCTGTTCCCATTGGTTGGGTTATTCAACTCTGGCAGGACCACCTGCCAAGCATTCATGTCTCAACTTGCCAACCAGGATGTACATTACCCATTTACATGAGTCTTTCTGCAAACATGATGTCAGTTATCCAGGGAGGTCTTGGGCCTATTTGAACCCCACTCAAAATGAAGGTTTTCTTCAAGACATCTTCAGTTTGGTTCCTTTTTTTTTTGTGGTTTTTTGAGACAGGGTTTCTCTGTATAGCCCTGGCTGTCCTGGAACTCACTCTGTAGATCAGGCTGGCCTCGAACTCAGAAATCCACCTGCTTCTGCCTCCCAAGTGCTGGGATTAAAGGCATGTGCCACCACTGCCTGGCAGTTTGGTTCCTTCTTACAGTAAGGAGATGTGTTTGTGTCTGTTGAGACTCTGAGACAAAGTCTTTCTGTGTATCCCTATCTGTCCTGGAATTTGCTATGCAGATAAGGCTAGCCTCAGACTCACAGAGATCTGCTAGCTTCTGCTTCCCAAGTAACAGGATTACAGGTCTATATACCTAAGCCCAGCCATCTTGACTGTCTGTCTGTCTGTCTGTCCATCTATGTCACTTTAGAGATCAGTTTCAAGTGTTCATTTCAGATGAGAATGGCTGTCACAGTGTCAGGGCATCCCTGGAACAAAATGGGGATGTGGGAGGAGGTTTGAGGACTCCAGAGATGATAAAAAGAAGCTTCAAGTAGGAGTGGCCTCCATGAAAATCACTCCAGGTCCCCACACACAGTCAATGCCACATGCCTCTGAGTTAACAGCTTGGTGCCCATTGCTGTCTAGATACTTCTGAAGGCTGAATGTCAAGGCAGCTGTCCATTGTGTAACACATGGGAAGAACACAGAACTGTGCTGTTCTGTCCCGGGTCTTCATGGCCTAGGCAGCTGTGGGACAGGGGCTCCTCCTTCACCAGGAGTCAAGGAGTGGAACACACACTCTCAGATATGTGTCTGTGGACAATGATGTTGTCAGAGCAGTGCGGGACAGGATCCTGAAAAGGACTCAGGGGTTCTGCAGAGTGGCAGGCTTTCCCCAGGAAAACCTCAGGTTTTGACTGTTGAGGCCATGTCAGCAAGAGCTGGGACATCCCACAAGGTGACTTAACCTCAGAGCAAGCAGGTTGTGAAGTATATAACCTGAAGAAAGTCTTGGAGAAGGAGAAAGGGCTGGGAAGGAGGTGTGGCTCAGTGGTAGAGACCTTGCCCAGCATCTATGAGGCCCTGGGTTTGATTCCAGCACTGGAAAAAAAGAGAAGGGAGTGGATAAAAGGATGGATGGATAGATAGATAGATAGATAGATAGATAGATAGATAGATAGATAGATTCATAGATATATAAATACATAGATACATAGATAGACCTACAGGTAGACAGACATATACAGAGATTTATAGATAGGTTGATACATTTACAGATATATTAGATAGTGTCAGAAGCCATAAAAAGACAAGTTAATAACTACGAGGTGATCTTCCTGAGATAGTTTGCTTTGGATTAATCCACAACAGATTTGGTCTTGTAGACAAGAACCTAAGAGAATTCATTTTAGCAAAAAATTCTGCTATTAATATGTTTTTCCTATTATTATTAAACATATATAACAATCACTAAATATCAACCCACCCTTTTGAAAGGATCTCTACAGATCAAGACAGTATGAAGTTGTACTGTCCTGTAGTGGTGCTATATGGACAAATAGATGACTTCTTAAGTGTTAATAATGACCCTATAAAAATTCCTAAAATTATATCAGTGATAATTAAGCCATTTTATAGTGTGACTCTTATTAGGTCCCTTTCTCCTGTCAAAAGTGCAATGAGATCTCTGTCATTCTCTGGTGTGGCAGCTGTTAATTGCTCTTAGATAGAAACCAGACTTTCTCCTAAACTGAGCACATTTCAAGAGGTTGTAAAACATTTAACCAAAGGTAATAAAAAGGGAACTAAAGATTTATTATAGGCAAAGGACAAAAAATAGAATATTGACTGGGTTTATCTACATAAAACTTCACTAATAACATAGTTATTGTTTTCAACTTTCTTTGAACCTTAGGAGCTGTGACAGGTGATAGGCATTTAGCCAGATAATTACTCCTAATGGATATGCATGTAAACATTCTCTGTTGTAAACATCTATAACAATTTATGATTTATTTTGTGTGAATTTGTGATGAATTTTTTAACATGTCATCATGTATTCTGAAAAATGTAGAAGTACTGAGGACAAAGACAGGAAGAGAAGAATTTTTTCCCCTTTGCCCACTTAGAAGAATTTTTCCCCTTTCCCAATTTAGAGAATTTTTCCCTTGCCCCCCTTAGGATTCTTCTGCATTCCCCCTTCTTAGATAGCTTTAATAGGAAACATTTTTTTCCATAGGAAACTTTTTACGACTTAGTAATAAACACTATAATCACTTTAAAAGTGTCCCTTTTTCTTCCTGTGACTTCTAACAGGCTGAAAGTTAGAGCCCAGAAGTTCCTGCTGAGAGAGAACAAAGGCTGTTTACTTAATCCTTTGCTGTTTTTAGGATGAGCTGCTAAGTGGCAGAAACTGCAGTTTATGGCCTCAGGGAATCACAGAAGGCAGGTCAGCTACAGTAGCACAGTAACTTAGACTTAGATAAGTAAACTTTTTATTATTATATAGCAACCCTAAATATCTTGTAAGACAAAGTCTTACCCTCCAATGACGCACTTCCCCCTTCACTGCCTCAAGAAAAAAACACAAGAAAGAAGAAACAGTCGGGGCTGCCCCCTTGCAAGATAGGTAGATGATAGACATAGATAGATAGATAGATAGATAGATAGATAGATAGATAGATAGATTAATAGATGATAGACTGAAAATAGGCAGACACAGAGTATCTCAGTATGTAACCAAGGATACCCTCAGACCCATTGATCCTCCTGCCTTAGCCTCTCAAGTACTGGGATTATAGGCAAGTACCCAACTTATAACTTATAGTACAACTTATACTTCAACTTTTTTATAGTTCAAGTTTAAAGGTTGAGTTTTAATCAGCTGAAGTGATTGAAACATAAAACATGTTCAATACACTGCATATAATTAAGTTCCAAGTGATTGACAGAGGGAACAGTTGCCATGGAGAGAGGTCTCTAGAAGAGAGACAGAGAGTCTGGGCGGCTCTGTGGAAAGTTTCAAAGATGGTATGCAGTTGACTGAGTGACCAGTAAATGGCCTGCAGGGAAGGAGGAGTCTATAGAGAACACCCTGACAGGGACAATCCATGAGCCTCCCTCAATGGGGAAGTCGCATGCCACAGTGGAGAACTTCCCTGCTTGCCCAGGAGAAAGGTAGGGCCAGGGTATGGTAGCAAAAGACTTTTGGGCAGGGGGTGGAGAGATTGCCTAAGTAGTTAACTCTGGCAGAAAGTGCTGAAGGAGGAAGCTTCAACCACTGAAGTCCAGGGAGGATCCGGGACAGGAAAAAAATGAACTTCAAGAGATATTGTAAAAGAGTGGTGGGAGGAAGAGCAGGCACAAAGGAGACCACAGGTTTTACATTTGGAGGGGTCACTGTGCTGCCATAGGGGCAGAAGAAGGGAAGCAGTAAAAACCAGTAAAAAACCAGATAGCAATGACAAGTGGACTGGAGCAGGCCATGATGTCAAGCACTAGTGTTGGTGGATCTTGAGTCTGAAGTCAGCCATCACCACTTAGAACCCTGACTCAAAAAGGAAGGTTAAGCTTTGGAGGGACTGGGGAGATGGCTCAGTCAGTCAAGTACTTGGCACACAAGCATGAGGATGTTAGTTTGATTCCAGCACTCATGTAAAATCCAGGCACGGTGGGGAGAGCTCACAATCCCAGTGCTGGAGAGGCAGACAGGTAGATCCTTGAGGATGAATGGCCAGCCAAGCTTACTGAGTAAGCTCCAAGCCCATGATAGACTCTGTCTCAAAAAGCACAGAAGAAGGCTTCTAAGACACTAGAGGCCAATCTCTGGTCTCCACATGCATACACACACATGAGTACATGCACACACATGACCACATTCACACATGAGCACATTCACACATGATTATATGTACACACATGAGCACATGCACACTCATGACCATATGTACACACATGCATATGTGTACACACATGCACACACATGAGCATATGCACACATGAGCACATACAACACACATAAGCACATGTACACATGACCACTTGCACACATAAGCACATGCACACACATGAGCACATTCACACGATTACATGCACACACATGACCACATGAAACAGATATAAGAACATGTATTCACATGACCACATGCACACAAGTGCACAGGCACACAACATGCCTATGCACACACACGTACACCTACACTGACACACACAGAGAAGATTTAATAAACTTTAAAATGCTGAAAGGCAGCTGTGAAAAGTTTGCCTTGCTTTATGAGGCTCATTGTGAAGGTGGCCACGCCCTCTTTTATGACACATCAATTCACAACTGGAGTCCTTCTGTGGGTGACTTTGATCTTTACAACTGTGTAAGACTGATGTTTGCATAACTTTTCAACAATGATGGATATGAGATCGAAAAAGGTCAATAATAGTCCTATCCAAGCTAGGGGCTGCAGAACACATGGATTGGGGCCCTAGGTGCCAATTTTTACTCCACTCTGTCTGATGAGCTCTCAAGAGATACAAAGTCTGACAGAGAGAGCAAGACATGTAGCTGGAGTCTGAGAGACTTGTGTGTTTATTAGTTTGCAGTTGTTATTAGTAATGAGGTTAAGCTGGATGGTTGTTACAGAAGAAAGGGGAATAGTTTCAGCAAGTAAGGGGCATGCCAGAAGATCATGGTGACAGGAGGATTTCTGTGATGTCCAGAGGCCACTTCAGCAAGGAGGGATACTGCAGTCTAAGGAGGCAACAAGCCAGGATCCACTCAGGAACGTGAGATTCATGGGGTACAGAACAGACCTGAACCCAAGAACTACGGGATCTCATATGCAGATGGTAATGTCATTTGTGCACAAACATGAGGACCTGAGTTCGAATCTCAGCACACACACACACAGGCATGAGCCTGTAATCCAAATATTCAGAGGCAGAGGAGCTCTAAGATTTGGTTGGCCAACCACTGTACCCAAATCAGTGAGCATCAGGTTCAGTGAAAAACTCTGTCTCAAAATTAATGTGAAGGATAAAACAGGAAAATATGGGCTAGCAGGCAGATGCGTGTCTGTATTTGTGGGGCATTGTTTTGTTTTTTAATATGGAAGCTGAGTACTTGTTGGACCATAACATCCAAACTAGGAGATGCACTCCCACAGAAACACTCACAGACAGGGGGTTCTATGCAAACACAAGAGGTTTATTTATACCAGTGCATTAGGGTTCCCCCCACCCCTGCACGCAGGCTAGAGGAACCCCAAGCTAAAGCTAAGAGCAGTTTTTATAGTTTAAGGGGTGGAGTAGATAACCAGTGACTAGGCACAATATGATTGGCAGAACAGTGTGACTTTTAAACTGATTCGTCTTTGGGGAATGAGGTGGAAAGGACCTCCCTTGTCTGCAAGTGGCCTCCGCCATCCTCCTCTGAATGTTACCCCAACAAGTGTCCTCTGACTAAGGAATGTTAAATATCCTCTCACATGGAGGGGAGGGCAGGAAGACAAGTGTTCCAAAATTCCTCTTCAGATTCAAACCCCTGTGCTCATCCTTGCAGAGTCAACACTCCTACTCACTGAGCCATCTCCTCAGCCTGCTAGTGATGTTTGTGGCCCCTTATGTAACATCCAGCCTTCATCAAGTGTTCTCTGTCCAGGTACCAGTTTATACAGAACAATGAATCAAGTCAGCAGGAGATTCCACAAAAAGCCAAACCTCAAGGACCCATCATGACACTGCCACCCAGAGTTCACAACAAGGAGACAACCTCTGTCAGGACTAAGGAGGTGGACCTGAAGAAACAGAAGAGACAGGCAGCCCGAGGACAGGGGGAGGAGAAGCAGAAGTTGGAGCCCATGAGGCCAGTGCCAGAGAATCCTCAGAGCAAGGCAGAGCCTGCTGCAAAGACACCTGTTCCAAAACATCTGGACAACCTATGGAGAGCTACAGCAGCACTGTCAACAAGGAAGACACCAATGGCCACAGGATCTGTCCCAGCCAAGAAGAAAGTGGTCCAGGCTACCTCATCCCCTGCCTCTTCCCCACACCCCACCACACAGAAACGCCAAGTGCTGAAGGCCTCCAACTTCAAGTCTGAGCCTCGGTGGGATTTTGAGGAGGACTATAGCTTGGATGTGGGCAGCCTACAGACGGTGAGTCTGGACCTTCGCCATGATTCTGCACTGAACCACCAACCCAAGCAGCCCTTTCCTCCTGTGCTCAGCTTTCAGTCATAACCTTGACCCTTCCTGTACTTGGCCTGACACTTGCTATTGGCCCATCCTTCCTTCTTATAACTGCCAAAGTTAGGGAGGGGAAGACAGGTCCAGAATCAAGGTCTGGACAACTCAGAAAGGTGAGGCTGGAAGGGATTTGTCTGGGAATCCTTGAAGGAGGCCTGGGGTGGACAACATTCTATGGGAAGGGAGTGTGCCCAGATTTGGGGTCCAGTACTTGATTCCTGATTCTATAGTCATGGGAGTAGCAGACAAGAAGACACAGCCTAGTGCCCAGCTGCCCCACTCCCAGGAACACTGCCATCCTGGAAAGCCCACTCAGGAACCTTCACTATCCTCCAGGCTTGAGAAAAGTTGCAAGCACTCATCCCCATGTCCCCTCCCTAATTCTTCTCAGCCCTGCCTTGATGGAGATACTCTAACCTACTTGTGTATACACACAGGACAGGGCCATGTCCCAACAGAACAGAACATGCACATGTGGCTGTCAGAATTGCCAAGTGTATCTGCTTAGAAGCTGATGGGACCCGTTTTCTAGGACCAAGATGGATCCAGACATGGAGAGACAGGAAGTCAGACCCTGAGGACCAGAGTGAAAGGAGAATAGGGGGCAGGAATGACCAAGGTGCTCAGTCAGTCAACAGGTTCTCCCGTGCAGGAGTGAGGATTAAAGGAAAAGAGAAGATTACACAATGTTACAGCATGACCCCAGCCAGTTCTGAGACTGAAGGCTGAGGTGGGTTTATTTTTTCCCAATTTTCTTTTAAAATACTTTTATTTTTATGTATATGAGTGATCTGTCTTCAAACACACCAGAAAAGGGCATCAGATCTCATTACAGATGGTTGTGAGCCATCATGTGGTTGCTGGGAACTGAACTCAGGACCTCTGGAAGAGCAGCCAGTATTCTTAACTACTGAGCCAACTCACCAGCCTCCCCTCCCCCATTTTCTTTTAAACCATTTTAATTACATGCAAGTATTTACATCAGTTTGAGGTTGAGGAACCAGCAATACAATAGCTGCAAATAGTCAAGGAACAAACAAGGCAATAAACAAAGTCCCGTGATCACTCCCATGACCACTCTCTCTTGATCACTGTGTCTAAGGGCTCACGAGGAAGAAAAAATATCTGAGCCTCCTTCCCTGTCCTAGCCCCCAGTCATATTCATGCCTGAGGCCTACTTCTTTGTTCTAGCCTAAGACGTAGATTCCTGCCTGAACTTACTTCCCTGTCATGGCCCAATGTCAGATTCCTGCTAAAGCCCATTTCCTTGTCCTTGGCCAATGTCAGATTCCTGTCAAGCAGCCCCAAAAGCTCTCCACACAGGAACTTGGAAACTGCACTCCCCAGCCCAGCCTGTGTGTAATGGAGCTCACCCAGCACTTGGCTGAGTTTCCTGGGCCACCCCATCGCCTCACCTTTACATGTCTTCCTGCACATAGACCTGCCCAGACTCTCTGAAGACCAAGGCCTCCAAGTCACCATGGCTAAAGAATATCTTTCTGCCCAACATCACTCTGTTCCTGGACTCTGGACGCTTCACCCAGAGCGAGTGGAACCGACTAGAACACTTTGCACCACCATTTGGCTTCATGGAGCTCAATCAGTCCCGTGAGTCCTTACTTCAGGGCAGAGTGTGGCTGGCTTCCTGTCTTGGGTTGGCCTCCTTTCCGGGCTCTGAATGGAGCCTTGGTCTGTTCCAGTGGTACAGAAGGTGGTGACCCGCTTCCCTCCGGTTCCCCAGCAGCAGCTCCTCCTGGCAAGCCTCCCCACCGGGTACTTCACATGCATCACCTGTGCTGTAGTGGGCAATGGGGGCATCCTGAATGATTCACGTATGGGCCAAGAGATAGACAGTCATGACTATGTTTTCAGGTATGTTCTCCCTCGGTTCTCTGTAGATATGGGCTACCATGGGAGACCTGATGAGTGTCCTGTGGGGGTTTGAATAGGACTGGCTCTCATAGACCCATCCAGGTGAATGCTTGGCCCATGGGCAGTGGCCCGGTTAGGAGGTGTGGCCTTGTTGGAGGAAGTCTGTCACTGTAGGGGTAGGCTTGGAGGTCTATGCTCAAGCTCTGTCCAGTGTGGCACATGGTCTCCTTCTCCTGCCAGTGGATCAAGATGTAGCAGTCTCAGCTCCTCCAGTACCATGCCTGCCTGTGATCCACCATATTCTCTGCCATGATGGTGATGGACTAAACCTCTCACAGTGTAAGCCAGCAACAATTAAATGTTTTCCTTTATAAGGTTTGACAGTGGTCACACTGTCTTTTCACAATTATAAAACCCTAAGACATGTCCCCTATCTTATCTAGAAAATGGACTGTGTCTACAACACCTGCTGCCATGCTTCATCTTTCTCACATGCCTCCACAAAAATGTCTCTCCTCCATTCACATCATCTGCTTTGATCTTTCTCTACAGACTGAGTGGAGCCGTTATCAAAGGATATGAACAGGATGTGGGGACCCGCACATCCTTCTATGGCTTCACTGCCTTCTCCCTGGTCCAGTCTATCCTCGGTTTGGGTAGTAGAGGTTTCCAACATGTGCCTCTGGGGAAGGTGAGAAAGAAGAATGGGCGTGGCCATACAGCCCCTGGACATGAGAGACCAATGAGTGCGTTTGGGCGTGGCTTCACAGTCCCTGATCAGGGAAGAGGTATGAGTGCCTTGTGTGTGGATGGAACCTGGCTCATCACAAGCCCTGTTCACATGTGGGCAAGAGCAGTGACAATAGCCATTCAGGCCATGGGAGAGCCAGGGGACAGTTGCGAGTGAGAGGAGAGCCACCCTCAGCCCAGGCTCCTCAAGGCAGTTCTCCTGGACCACTTGCTGTCCTTGGTCTTCAGGATGTCCGATATCTACACTTCCTGGAAGGTACCCGAGACTATGAGTGGCTGGAAGCTATGTTTTTGAATCAGACCATGGCAAACACCAAACTTTCCTGGTTCAGGTACCCACTTCCCTCCTCCTGTCCCTGAAACCCCGGCCAGACTGAGCAGTGAGTGACTGACTTTAAAAGGGTTAGTCAGGGGGACTGCCTCTGTGCCACCTGGGGATGGGGTAGTGGTCACACCTCACAGCATGACCATGACTTGGCCTCCAATGCGCCAGGTAAGAGAACAGTGCCTGAGGGATCCAACTCTGGCCACAGGCATCGACCCCAGGAAGCCTTCCGGGATGCCTTGGACTTGGATAGATACTTGCTGCTGCACCCAGACTTTCTCCGTTACATGAAGAACAGGTAAGGGTAGGAAGCTCACAGAGGGTCCATGGGCCTCTCCTCCTTTGCTGGCTCCTGACAGTTGGGAACCTGGCTATTTTGAACAGGTTTCTGAGGTCAAAGACCCTGGACACTGCCCACTGGAGAATATACCGCCCCACCACTGGAGCACTCCTGCTGCTTACAGCCCTTCATCTCTGTGACAAGGTGAGGCTGCCAACCTCTGACAGGCGTGGGAGTGAGCATGTACAGCCATGTGACCTGCATCCAGAGCCCTAGGGCCAGGACCAGGATAAAGGGACAGACTGCCCCACCCCCACAAGGCAGCCCCTCTGGTCCCAGCTCCTCCTCCATTTTTCTGCAGGTGAGCGCCTATGGCTTCATCACTGAGGGCCATGAGCGCTTCTCTGACCACTACTATGACAGATCATGGAAACGGCTCATCTTTTACATAAACCATGACTTTAAGTTAGAGAGAACAGTCTGGAAGCGTCTGCATGATGAAGGTATCATCTGGCTGTACCAGCGCCCACAAAGTGACAAAGCAAAGAACTGACCAGGGCCTAGACTTCAGGGTTCCCTCCACCACTATCAACACAGGATGGAAGGGTTCCTCAAACACTCCTTCCTCCCCGTCTTCAAGCCTGCTCCAAACCCTTCCAGAGACTATATCTTAAGAGTAAATTGAAGGTCTCCAAGATCTATATAGAGAAACCCTGTCTTAACACAACAAAAACAAAACAATAAAAAGTAAAATTGAAAGTAATTCTTTACTTAAAAATAAATGAAATCAGTGAAGTTACTTCCCCAGCAGTAGGTACAGGTTCCCACAGGGCCAGCACCACCACTGACTTCACCTCAGCATGTGCACCCCTGCCATTTTTTTGGGGGGGGTGAGGTTGGTTTTTCGAGACAGGGTTTCTCTGTGTAGCCCTGGCTGTCCTGGAACTCACTCTGTAGACCAGGCTGGCCTTGAACTCAGAAATCTGCCTGCCTCTGCCTCCTAAGTGCTGGGATTCTCGGGCTTTTCTCCTGACATTTTGAGTCAGAAGATTGGGTACATGCAAGGCACTACAGAACTTCAGTGAGCCCTCTTTGGCAATAAATGCTTGTAATCGTGTGTGTGCGTGTGTGCGTGTGTGCGTGTGCGTGTGTACATGGACAGGATAAGAGGATTACGGGTTTTCAGAAGTTCTTGGCCAGCCTTGGCTACACAGCAAGTTTAAGGTCAGCCTGAGTTACAGGCAGACTCTGTCTCATAGTACAGGATTTCCCTGAGTGAAACTCTATGTTAATTCAGAGATGATGGGGCACCATGCGCTGCCACTGAACGAAGGGACTACCCTCTGACTTCTGCTTGCCTTGCCCAAGGATGGCAAGAGTACAGGAGACATCCACACTCCTTGATGTGCTACTCTGTAGTTTTCATCTTCCTTGACATCTTTATTATTTAGACATATATCTTGTGTATGACTATCCCATAATCCCCCTCTCCCATCTATTTGTATGTGTCTGGTCCATGCCTGCTGCCAGAGTTCAGATCAGAGGATCACATCCCCTGGCAACAGAGTTGCAGATAACTGTATGCTTGGGGAATTGATCCCAGGTCTTGTCTGAGAACTGCAAGTGCTCTTAGTGGCTGAGCCATCTCTCCAGACCCCTGATCTTAACTTTAGACAATTGTCCTGTTTTCTTGTCAATGCCACTGAACTGGTAAAGACCCTTACTCAAATTCTTTGGTCAAATTAAGCAAGCTTTATTTTCTGTCAGACAGCAATATCTCCCTAAAGCAGGGTTTGGGAAAATGACGTTGAATGTAGGAAAAGCTGGGACTTATATAAGCAGAAAATTGCAAAGCTAGAGGGTTTCCAAGGTTTTCTGGTTATGTAGGAACTTGGTAGAACATTTCAAAATTACTTGGCCGAACATATTATCAAGATGGAGGTCAAGGTATAGGGTGTGGAATGTAGCAAATTTCAGAAAATGAGTCAAGACCTGGTCAGATGCAAGCTTTACAGAAAACAGGAATGAACTTGTTCTGACCTTTTCATCACTGACTCGAGAGTGCTAGGATTCTAGGCACAAGCCACCACACCTCATCCTTCTAGAGGCCATCCTGGTCAGGAAAGGGCCTGGCTGACCACTTCAAGAGCATTTATGGGATGAGCTCTGCCTTCTCTGGAAGAGCAAGACTTCCCTCCATCTCTGTCCTCTCTCATAGTGCGCATTTGAATTCATTCAACAAATTGGAGTTCTTGCTCTTCCTCCACTGTAGAGGTTTTCTGTGTCAGTAGATTTTGGTGCTATATATACAAATGCTAAATTCTGAACCCCAAGATCTGGTGGCCCCCAATGAGCAGATTCTCACATACACCAGCCTTTGCTGTATATACCTTGTTTTCTCATTTAGAGCTACATAAAATTGGCTACAGCCAAGTACTGGTCCAGCCATGCAGGTGGGCCACGTTCAGTTACCAGGCTAGGCCCATGAGGAGAAAGAGGAGGAAGAGAGGAGGGAGGAAAAGGACAGGGGGTCTCTATTAGATGTGATCGACCAGGAGTGTGAGGCAGGGGGAATGCCCGCTGAGGAGGGACTGACAGAGCAGAAATAACCCAGGTAAGACTCAAACAGCAAGTGCTTACAGACTGCAGCTGGGGAATTAACAGTCTAGCTAGAGACAAAGACCCAGGAATTGTGCTAAAGATGATTAAAAAACAATCCATAGGACTCTGTCTTGATTACTGAGGGGCTGGTCGGGTCATATTAATAACTAATAGAGTTATTAAATAACATTTAAAGAGAATTTACAGGACACTGAGTGCCTAATCTGGACTGAGATGAAATAAAACACAGTTCAGGTTTCAAAACCAGCTCTGACTTGGCCTCCAGTACCTACACATCCAGATGTATCAAAAACTTGTTATCTGTTTGTTCCCGAGACAAACAAACATTACAAAAGGTGTTTTAACCCAGCCTTTGGAGCTATGGAAATGCCCTGTGAGGTACCTGACCTGATTGGTCCCTATAGCCCACCTGTCTGAGGGCTGAGGTAGCTACCGCTTGTCTAATGACAAAAAGCAAACAAGTTAACTCTGGATCAAGATCTTACAGTCACTACATGGTTAAGACACTACTCAGGAAACACCAAAATGCCAGCCGTCTAATGACTGCATGACCTGGTACCAGGCCCTCTTCCTGATCCAGTCTGCTATCCTCTGGCCTGAAGTCACACTCAGGTGCTCACCCCGGAGTGTCATGAGAGGAAAAATGAGCCCAGGTCCATGGGAGCTATAGCAGTTACCTTAGCAGGAACATTCTGGGTCCAAGCCAGCTATGTAAGCAGAACTGATTGATCTGGCTCTCAGATGGGGAAAAGGGAAGTCCACCACCATACAGATGGACAGTTGCATGGGTATAAAAGGCAAATTCATAGGCCACTGTACTTTCCCATGAGGCTTTGTTATATTCCTAAGAACCACAACTCCCAGCATCCCCTTACCTGGTTTTTGGGCAGGTGGGGCTTTCCAGTTAATTCTGGAGATATCATTCCCTCCTCCAGTTGTGTCTCAGGTCAAATCTTCCACTCTATTTTGGGGATTTGTTTGTTTTTTGATGTAATAACCATCAGCTTCATGGTACCCAGATGGGGATTCTCAATTAGTTATTGTAACAATGGTGTAACAGTCACTGTAAATTAGTACATGCAGGAGGGCTAAAGGCCCTGTGATGGTTGACATCAGAGTATCAGTCTAGAAGGACAGGCTACCAGTTCATCAGATTACAATCCCTAATGTTTTGTACAGAAACAACCTTTTAGAAGCCATATGATAACTCTGTTTCTGCATAAAGCAGGTCAAGTGCCCTGAATAAAATAGTAGAACTATTTTAGTTAATCAATCTGCCGGTTGACAAATCTGGGCCCACTTCTCTGGTATGTCAATTGGCCTTTAAGTAGCCACTTTGTCCCCTATCCCAGAGAGTTATTTATTTTTTCACTTAGCATTTCAGCCTGTTGGGTGACAGGGTAAGGTGGTGCAGGGAGAGGACCGGGGGCGAGGGATGACATTCTTCTCTGTAACTACTTCTAGCTGACATTAGGGCACTGAAGCCAGGGCCCAGGGAGACTGAAAGCTTAGTCAAAGGCTGAGCCATGGGGCATTTATCAGAAGCCTCTGATAAGCTGGCCACGCCGGAGAGACAGGGAGCAGTCACATAGGCTGGACTGGTTTGTATCAGTTTTCAGCAAGTCCAGGATTCAGTCCTTTGCAGTCCACAAGTGATCCTTGGATGGAGCCTGCCAGCAAGTGAGAATCTGCTGAAACAGATACAGACTAAGAAAGATGCTACATTTTCCTTATAATTGGGGAAGGAGAGGAATCCCAAGACAGGGAGAAATCCCATTCTCAGGAAACTTAGGTTGTATAACTGGAGTCCATTTGACCTGAGAGGCAGATCCAAGTCTTATGACTTCTTTGATGCCCTGAAGCTTACAATGCAGTTTTACTTTACAAAAGAAAATATGTTAGCATTACCATTATACTGAAATCCACATTGTAGAAAAAGTAGGTAACAGGTGTCTGTAAAAGAACAGTAGACTCGATGCTTTTGCGTCTTAGCAAAAAATATAGCTTCATGTTAAAAATCGTGAACTTTTTTTCACCCTCCAGAGCCACATATACAGATTGGGCAGAGCTGTTTCACCCCAGTGAGATGCATCTTTAAGTCTATACTTAGAAGACAAGGGAAAGAAATTCAAAATCTTGAGTTGGTGACTAAACAGGAAGCAGTCAGTGCTCTCCCAGCCTGTCAGAATTCCATTCATGAATGCTTAAACTCTGACCTTTTGAAATCACAGCATAACAGTAACATAGAAGAAAGAAATCTGGGACACTTTTTTAACCTTTATGTACCTTAAGCCATTCTTCTGAGAGCCCCCAGAATTTATTTAAGCCTTTCTAGTCTCAAACTTTTATATATTTTAGAACTTTTTTCATCCAACTGTTTACCAGAGATATGAGTAGTTATTACTGAGAGATCATTGCAAAACTTATTTCATTAGTGGAACGTTACACCTGAAACCTGTTTCTCCTTTAATATGAAGCCTATGAGCAAGGCAAACCTGTTTGCCTTCTGAAATAAGAGACCTAGTAGATTTAACTTACTTATAAACTGTTGTGGTAAATCTCTGACCCAAATAAGTCCGGTCAAGGAAAACACAACTTAATATTTATGATTATAAACTTCAAGCCTAGATTGGGCAAATTTACCATTGCACTACTCTATACCCCAGCTATGAGATCCCTTATAACTTGTGGTTTTTCTAGGCCACGTTCTTCTCCTCTGTTGTCCTTCTACCTCCTGCTCCTCTGTCATCTCCATAGCCTCTCCTCAATTTCCTCTTCTGACTCCTCCTCTTCCGACTCCTCCCCTAAGCCTTTTTCTCAACCTCCCCTTCTACTGCCCAATCACTGGCTCTATTTATTTTACAAATACAATTGGACAGAAGGTTCACAAGATTCACTCCTCTTCGGCAGCCCCTCCCAGGAGTGGAACTACCATCAAAACAAGAGGCTAGGGCTATCCACAACAATAAACTAACAAGAGAGTTGCAGCCTTGGGAGAAAAAGCTAGTTGCTTGTTGTTCCTTAGCTGATAAAGCTACAGTTAGCTTAGCTGTCAATATGATCAGAGACCTGTGAAGAATAAATTATAATCCAAATGGCCTATGTACCAATTAACATGCCAGAGACTAGTCCATAGTCCATCACCTAGACAGTCATCCCAGCCTCATGTGGTCTCCATGACATTGAGGGCAGAGGTACCAGGCATGAGTGTTTGGTCAGGCCTAGAAGATGAGAGACTTATCTGTGGAGGAGAATCATGGGAAGGACGTATTTTGCAGGCAAGACACTGGAGCAGTATTACCCAGTAGTTAGTGGTATTACAACCTAGGTGGAGTTTGTGGTTCTGTCTATTATCTTCCTGTAGATGTTGGGGGTCACTCACTGCTAGGATCTGAACAAGTCTGTCATGGTAATGCCATATTTAGCAGACCTCTGACAGGCTTGAGGGCTAGTATTGATTAAGCATATCTGAGTTAAATAATCCTTCTCTGTTCTTAGTTACTTCTTTTAGCCTATACAGGGAAAACACATATAAAAAGCTAAATAGAGCACTTTTTAAAAGTTACATTAGTATTAGCATGATTATAAACATAGTGACAGCACCTCAAAGCTTGATCATCTTTAGCAGTTTAGTATAAAAATAATAATTTTTGAAGTGAAGCTCTTTTAGGATCAAGATAAGACTTTAAAACCATAAACACAATTTATGAAGAGACTGGGAACTTTCCTGATCCTTACATGCTGTATCAGTATAGAACACAAGACTTTCCTATATGACTCAGTTTACCAAAATAGCTACAACTTAAAAATGCTAGCAAAAAGCAAGGAGGTTAGACAGATATCCAAATCAAACGTTGCTTTCCTGAATACACTTTATATAAGGAAAGACATTCTCTAAGTCAGTGGTTTTCAACTTTCTAATGCTGTGATCCTCTAACACTGTTTTTTCATGTCATGGTGACTTCCAATCATAAAATCGTTCTCATTGCTTGTTTACAACTCCAATTTTGCCATTGTTACAAATCACAATGTAAACATCAGACATCCTGGCAACTCTAGGCTCCCCTGTGAAAGGGTCTTTCAACTCCACAAATATCTTGACCCATAGGTTGAGGAGATGTTTCAAGTTCTTTTCCAGACTACTTAAGGTCATTCTCTTACTGTAACATAAGATAGGAATACTTCAGTCTCTGGTGTTTAGTTGGGGCTTTAATTTTTAGTCCTTTATTTATCTATTTGTTAAGATCATATTAATAAAGACATTATAATAAAGTAGCCCATAAACTTTAAAATGTCCCATAGCCTTATAAATTTAAATATGTTTAAAAGCTGTTTCTTAAAAATATCTAATCATTTCACTTGAATTTTCTGTAAAACTGCAAAAACAATTTTAAAGAAGTTTAAAATGTCTCAACTGCATGTTTTTGTAATTTCAAAATCAGTACTCTTTGAAAGAGTGAAGACAAAGAGCACAACCATAACTTTCAGAAGACAAAACCAAGCTCTAACAGCGCAACAAGGTAATGTCTCTAAAATCAACTCAAGTGGGTGACTCTTGTGTTACAAGGTTTGGCTCTCGGGAAGGGACGGTCTCGTAGAGGGACACATGGAGATACAGTCTTTATACCTTCCTAAACAAGCATTGTTTTAGATCCTATCTTTTATGAACCTCCTTTTTTAAGGCAGGACAGAAGTTCTACAAAAATCTTTTCCCAATTTAAAAGCATCTCTGGAGATCTGTTTCTTTGGTCAGCTCGTATCACATGGCTGCCCTTAGTCAGAATGGTGGTAGAGCCCTGTGACTTCAATCCTAGCAAAGATGGTGACCAGCCATGTGGTTTTTATACCTCCACGTGGAATGATGCTACGCAGTCCCTTTGAGCGTAACTAAACATACACTTTTAACTACCCTGAGTTACAAGTTTTAAGTTAACTTTTTGTTACAGATATTAGATTTTTAACCATATATGATAACTTCTAAGCCAATAATCCTTTTCATTTCTGACCCTGGACATAGTCTTTAAAAGCAGGCCTGGGTCTGAAAAGGGGTGAGCCATAACCAATTCCAGAGAACAGACAAAACAACCTTTAAGCTCACCCAGTCAAACACACAATAGCTGGCTGTAACAGTAGGAGTTGAGGTATAAACAAGACACATAGACCACAGTAAACCCAGGCGCTCAAGTGAGACCATTCAGAAACAAGCATGCAACAGCCACGTTCCTTCATACATTTAAGTGAGACCAGGAGCAGAAAGTTCTTGGAGGCCTGGCACCTTGGGGTTATAAGAATTTTCAATATCTAGGAACTATAGTGATATTTCATGAGACTGGGAGCCTCAGCATGGATTTGAAAGCCAAGGAAGACTCGGAGTCGTGCTGCCTCTGATTGATTCCTAGCTTTTGGGCTGTACAAGGATTGGTGGACCTCTGAAGAAGACTCCAATTGTTATTGTCTCGTGTTCTCTACTGTCATTGGCTAGATGTTTTTTGTCGTTGCTTTTGCTTCGTGTCTTGGCTTGTGTGTCTGGTCTATCTTTGAGTGTTCTGACTTGGAGAGATATGGAGCCCTTCACCCAAGCCTACTGTACACCAGGTGGCTCCTGTGCTGCCCTGCCTCCTGGTTAGACTTTTGAAAACACCCAGAGTCCCAACTCCAAAGAGAAGCCAGTAATTAATCGTGCTACCACACTACTGTACCCACAAAACTGGGATTCAGCAACTGTATCGAGAGTCCAGTAGAACCCTGGCTTCTCGGTAAGCATTAGAAAGAAGAGCTGTTTTCTAGAAGCTCTTTGACTCGGAAGAAGTCAGTGTAGAAAACAGTGATTGTTTTCCGTTATCTTTAGAGTTGCCAACAGGTGTCTATAAAACAGGTGGACTACCCTCATGACTTCAAGTCACAGAAAAGCTATGGCTTTGGGTTTAAAAGCACAAGCATTCTTTTCTCTGTCTGGAGGATGTGCAGATTAGACAGAGACGAGAAGCACCTTTAAGTCTATACTTAGATGACAATCAAACAAAATTTAAAAGCTTGAGCTTGTGACTGACTCTAGTAGTGTCAGTGCCGGCTCATCAGAACTCCACTGATCAATGTTAAAACTCTCAACTTTTGAAATCTTAGTGCAACAAGAGCATGGAGGAGAAAGAAATCTGAAAGTCTGTCCCATTACCTTAAATCACTTCCTTACACCTTTACAACTTGCACTTACATACCTTAAATCACCTTTGTAGAGCCTCAGACCTTACATACCTTAGAACACTTTCTTAGACCCTCACAACTTACATGAACTTAAAACCTTTTCCTCTCCCTCTATTCATTTAGCAGAGACATTAATAGTTATAATATGAAGCCTGTTAGCAAGGCAATACCTCCTTTCTCAGCAGCAGATCCAGTATCTCTATAAAAAGCAAGGCCGGATTTTTACATCTAAAATAAACTAACAGGGTAGCTGTAGTCTTGGAGAAGAGGCTGAATGCCTGTTATTGCCAAAGCTATAGTTAGCTGTCAACATTACCAGAGATCCGAGAATGTAAATTATAGCAGGAAGTATAATCCAAATGGCCTGTATATCAAATAAAATGGCAGAGTCTTACCTACTATCTAGATGGTTACCCTAGGCTCCCATGATCTCGATGGCTTCATTGGGAGGATAGATCCCAGGGCAGTGTTAGTCTTCAATGTCAGGTCCAAAGGATGAGAGGAGGTCCCGAGGAGGAGGAACCTGGGGGACTTGGCTGCCTTGTTTAGACAAAGTGGGGCAATCAACTCTCCAGGACTCTGCTTGTCCACAATTTAGGCAGGGTCCTGGTAACAGGTGAGGCATAGACTAATTCTTCCCAGTGGTTAGAATAACCACAACCCGGGTAGTCTGTGCCCCATTGTCGTCTTTGATGACCACTTCTAGGGGATGACATTTCTGTCTATCAAAGAAAACTTTTTCATTAAACATTTTAAATGCCATATTCAGCAAATCTCTGAAGAGTTTGAAGATCATAACCTACTAAATATACTTGATGCTGCAGGCTTAACCGTGAAAACACACACTACAAACACAAAACACACACTATGGCTACAAGCACAGTTCTGAGAGCACAAAGAGTTTGATCCTTTATGAGGTGGCTATCAACTTGCATGTATTAAACATCTTTAACAGTCCATAATAGGTTAGTAGCTCTTATAATGTTAGGATTTACTTTTTTATCCCTGGTAGGTTTAGCCTTAAAAAACAGTAATTGTTAAATTGAGACTCCTTTAGTATCAAAATAAAACTTTAAATCATGAACACAGCCCACAGGGAGGCTAGCAACCTTACTTTCCTGGTGCACCATTGCAGATTATCACAGCTTCTTGTATGACTCAGTTTATCAAAATGGCTAAAGTTTAACAAGTTTAGCAGAGACAAGGAGATAAGACATATATATATATATATTTAATTTTTTTTTGGCCCCTTCCGTTCTCCCTCTTGCTCTGGCCTGCCTTTCTTCCTTTCTTTCTTTCCTGTATATAAGTACACTGTAGCTGTCTTCAGACACCCCATAAGAGGGCATCATATCTCATTTCGGGTAGTTGTAAGCCACCATGTGGTTACTGGGATTTCAACTCATGACTTCCGGAAGAGCAGTCAGTGCTCTTAACCACTGGGCCATCTCTCTAGCCCAAGACAAATGTTTTTAAGTCAGTCTCTGTGAGCCTGAATAGTCCTTAGATAAGGAGAGACATTGTATGGGCTGTTTGTCAGGCTTCTTGGGTCACTGTCTTGCTGTATCATAAAATAGGAATATCTGTGTGTCTCATGTTTATTTCGTGTTTGGTGTTTATGGCTATGGCCCTATTAAAGTGGAAGTTTCTGGTTGTGTCGTGCGATGCAGACTGACGTGGTGTTTTACTAAGGTAAGACCCATGGGAGGAACATGGCTTTTGGAGAGAGTATAAATAGGACTCAATGGACAGTGCCAGGGCGCTTGCGTAGCTAGCCTGCAACGCTTGTTGGCCTCACATCTTCGTTTCTTTGAGAAAGGCATGGCAGAGAACTTCTCCAGGCATCCTGGCTGGTTCTGGTCACTCCCGATGACTTCAGCCACTTCAACAGAGGCCTGGTTGTTTCTGCTGGACTGTGCCACCACTGCTGATTGTGTTGGTATCCTGATAGTACTAGGCTGGACTGCTGGTATCCTGACAACAGAGACTGGAATCGGCCCCAAGAACTACTTCTAAGCAGGTCCACACCCTTGTCCTAGTTACCACCTGTTCTTCCTACCTCTGAACGGTGGGCTAGAAGCGGGGGTCCCAGCACTTGAGTACCCTTATTGAAGAGTAGTTTTACACCCTGTTTAGCCATGTATTTATTTGTTTAGATTACATATTAATAAAGACATAATATGAAACACTTTATAAGCTTAAAATGTCCCATAGCCTTATAAATTTAAATACTTAAAAAAAATGGCCATTTTTTTTCATTTAAAGTTTTTGTAAAACTCCAAAATTTCCTCTTAAAGACCCTCAACTGGGGGCTCCTGTAATATCAAAAATAAGTGCCCTTTTTAAAGTATCTTTTTTTTTTACTTCAGGAGGGAAGAAACAGGGCATAATCACAATCAAGACAGAGCAAAGGAAAACTCCAACAGTGCAAACAACTCAATGGTTAATGTCTGGGCTTTAATCACAATCCCCGGGTCTTCCCTAAGGAACTCTCTAGCCCCACCCACCCACAGCAGCACGTGCTTTTTTTTTTTTTTTTTTTTTTTTTGGTGGCTCTAGCAGGCTCCATTTCCTGTGCCTGTCACATGGCACCAGCATTTCCAAAACTGCTGGAGTCCATCTTCTGGGCTCTCTTTAAGAACTCCAGACCTGCCACACAGTGCCAAGTCTCAGCTGCTCTATATGACCTCTTCATGACTTTAAAAGCAGAACCACCAGGTGATCTTTCCATTACCAACTTTGTCTGCCAACATACGGCACACTCTAGTCTATAAATGCACGGAGGCCTCCGCCCCGCCGGCTCAGCGCTCGCTCCGCAGGCCCCGGGCCGGGCCTAACCACGGGTCGCCCGCGCCTGCCGCTCTCTGGCCGGCGAGCTCTGCAGCAGCCACGTAGTGCCACAACCCCCTAGTCTGACCGTGCCTCCCTCCGCCAGAGAGCCACGCGCAGCAGGCGCCACGGGGCAACCCCGCCGCCCGGGTCCTCCCTGAGAAAAGGCCGTCGCTATGGAGACGTGGAGCGCGCCGTTAAGCTGGGGAGGCAGAGCCCGCAAGTGATTCCCACCGCAATTGCGGCTCCGGGTGGTCATGAGCACTGACCGGCGCACATGCTCCGGCCAGGTCGCTGCCCCAGCCCTCGGGAGCAGTGTGCAGGGGCCTAGGAAAGCTAAGAAACCTACCTCCCTTGGTGATGGCGCGGGGAGGGCCAGGGGTTGTCCGTGCCCGTCGGAGACTTCCGCTTCCGGGGCCACGGCGGAAGTGAGGCGCTTGGCACCGGCCTGGTTGCCTTCCGTGTGCTTCCCCGCAAGCCATACTCCTTAATAATCGGCAACCCGCGTTTCACGGTCGATATCGGTCTTCTGCAACCATGCTGGAACACCTGAGTCTGCTGCCCACCCAGATGGATTACAAGGGGCAGAAGCTAGCTGAACAGATGTTTCAGGGGATTATTCTTTAATCTGCAGTAGTTGGGTTTATCTCTGGGTACGTGGCTGAACAGTTTGGGTGCACTGCCTACCTACTTATGGCTGGATTTGCGTTCTCGTGTTTGCTGACACTTCCTCTGTGGCCTGTCTACCGCCGCCATCCCCTGAAGTGGTTACCTGTTTAAGACTTAGGCACAGAAGACAAGAAATCAGGGGACAGAAAAATTAAAGAGGCATAACAATAACTGGTTGGGGCTCTGCTGATTCAACACCTGCTTTCGTCTCCTGTGAGATGAGCTGAGTTACTTTCATAACCAAAACATGAGTTTAAACCACTTACATTCTTTCAGCACAGTTGTTTCAAGATCTAGTCCTGGCTTAGTTTCTAATCCAAATGTATTTTAAGTTATAACTATTATATACCGTCTCTTCATAAGCTTGTTATGGAGAACAGGAGATACACATATGCAATGCCTCCTTCAGGTGTGTATAATGAATAAACACCTCATAACTCTTAAAAAAATGCATGGAGGTACAGCTTTAATACATTATTAAATATTGTTTTAAAGTCATATCTTTCATAAACCTTGTTTTTATAATTTTGTTTTCAGAACAAGAATTATTGTACAGAAATCCAAACTATCTTGGAGACCTATTGTTAACTTCTTGGTTTATACCATGTGGTTACTTTTATTCAGTAAGGCAGTGAAGTCACATGACATCCACCCTCTCTAACACTAGCAAAAATGACTGCCAGCCACGGGGCTGCCTGTAGCCGCCCGCGGCCACAAGTCAACTGGATTCACCTGAAAGGGGGGCTGGGAATGAAAGGGGCTGGAGGGCAAGAAGAGATGAGGCCAAGACAAAGTTCTCTGATCAAGGCCCAAAGCTTTAATGTTGAGCTCTCAATTTAAAGGGGAAGACCCAACCCACAACCCCTCCTGGTTCCAGATGGGTGGGATAATCCATAGTCGTTCCAGGTCACGGTCAGAGATGTCTCAAGGCAAGCCCAGGGGCAGTTCTGCTTCTGTGTTCCGGGCAGCCAAGGTGGGTAACTCCACCTAGATCCCCTGTCACTTGACCTTGTTGTGGTAAACAAGGTCTCTTCAGGCTTGCTCATGGTGGGGGGGAAGGTACAGTTTCCCCCGTTTTGGTTAACTTAAAAAGAAAAGAGAGGTGAAACAGGAATAGGGTCGTCGTTGTGGTGATATCTGGCTACTTCCTGCTGACATTGGGGGCGACGTGTCTCTAGGGGGAACCTAGAAGAATGGGTATGGGGGATGTAGGAGAGTTGGCTGTGTCCTGCTGTCCAGGGTTTATGGAGCCCATCTGAGGATAGGTCAGGAGGAACAGGTCCAGTAGAAGCAGCTGTGTGAGGTATTCCATCTGGGGTACCAAGTAGCCGGGCTTGTTGGGAGAGATCTTTGTGTGAAGGCAACTTATCTGCTTGAGACACAAGGTTCAAACGTTAACAGCAATATGATTATCCAAGCCGAGTAGGAAATAAGGTTGAAGGTGGAACTGTTTTAGTATCTCATCCAACTGCTGGTTGACAGGGATCAGATACAAAGTCTATGACTACTCAGGCTGGTAGATTTCAACAAAAGCTGTCTGTTTACAATAATTTATAGCCCTCTGTTTCAGTGTTTTTCCATGGAGACCTAAGACTCTGAGCAGGCAAATAAGCCAGGCCTATTGCTGAATTTTAGGCTTATAGCTGATTTTAGGCCTTCAGAGTGAAGCAGGGCTGTCCCTGAAGTCTCCTCTCTTTTCCAAGTATAGAAGGACTTTGGCAATTCTAATCTTACCCAGGTGGGGATAGAGGCCTGACCTCCAATAATTAAAGGGAACCTTGTAATGGCTCCAGTCCTCTTGTCGTTGTCCAGTAAGGCCTGAGGGCCATACCCATCCCGATGTCTTTTTCCTGGAGAGGGGATACTTTTGACATCAACCCCTATGCAGTCAGGCTTGTCCCTCAGGGAACCCAGAAACATATTTTTAACTTTTATTTATATTCCCTTGTGCTTAGCCTCGCAGCCTTAGCAAGAATTCAGATCGCCAGACAGAGGGGGTTCTGGGTGGCCCCTCTCTGCTTGGTCTAGGGGCGGAAGCCCCCTCTTTTAGGTTGGGTGGAGATGAGACTTGGGAACACCCTGGATAGAGTAACAACCTTATCTAGAGTCTTGGGTCCTCCATGGCTAACACATGATAATGTGTCTGACTAAATTTTGTCATCAGATTCTTCATTATCAGAATCATAATTATTAAGCTCAAGATCTGTGTCCACTTGACAGACCAATCTTTCAGGCAGCCATCGGGCTCCATTTTCTTTTTCTGAAAAAATACAGACTGATCCACGACCCCAAATTAAGACAGGGTCAGGACCATTCCAAGAATTAGTTAGAGGGTCTCTCCATTTGACCCTGGCAAATGACCTGGAAGTGACTGGATGCCAGTGGCAATCTGCCGCAGACTGACCTTTAACATCAGTTTGCAGAAAACTTAAAACAAATAACACAAAAGCAAGATGTGCTTTTGGTGACCTTGGAGGTTATAACTCTCCCCCTTTAGTTTTAAAAAGCCAATTTTTTAGAGTGCGATGTGCACGTTCAACGATTCCCTGTCCCATTGGGTTATAAGGAATTCCAGTTTTATGTTCAATACCAAATTCTTTACAAAAGAAAGTAAAGTTGTTACCAGCATAAGCTGGCCCATTGTCTGTTTTGAAAACTTTAGGCAATCCCATAGAATTAAAGGCTTGTAGGCAATGATCAATTACATTTCTAGAGGCTTCTCCTGTATGTAGAGAAGCAAAAAGGAATCCTGAGCAAGTGTCAATACAGACATGTATATATTTCAATTTTCCAAATTCTGCATAATGGGTTACATCCATTTGCCAAATATGATTGGGCTTAAGGCCTCTTGGATTAACGCCTAAATGGGGAGCTGGGGATAAGGTAAGACAGTTAGGACACTGTTTTACAATCATTCTAGTTTGCTCCTTAGTGATCTTATGTCGGAGCCTTAAAGTGTGACTAGAGAGATGAAACTTTTCATGATCTCGCTTAGCCAGAGCAACAGGATCCAAAATTAATGCTTCTCCTATTAAAGCTCTGTCAACACAATCATTGCCAGCAGCTAAAGGCCCAGGAAGACCAGAATGAGCTCTTATATGGCCAATATAAAAGGGATTTTTTCTGGTAAGAATGAGGTTTTGTAGTCGAGAAAACAAAGATCCGGCTCGAGTATTGAACTGCAATACACCACAAGTTTCTAACAAGGGGACAGACTGAGCTACATATAGGCTATCGGTAAAGAGGTTAAAAGCATCACTTACCGACTGAAAAACATTTAGAACTGCTGTCAGTTCTGCTAGTTGAGCAGAGAGTCCAGGTGTCTCTATGACTACCTGTTGATTATTTAAAAGATACCCTGCTCGTCCTTTAGAGGATCCATCAGTAAATATTAAAAGAGCATTATGTAAAGGCTGCAAAGAAGTCATGTTAGGAAATATAACCTCATGTACATTTAAAAACTGTATCAATTTATCTGGAGGATAACGATTGTCTATAATGCCATTAAATCCTATTTGAGCAAGCAACCAATCTGTACTATGTTGCTTTAACCAAGTATTTTGATCTGCACTAAAAGGCTGAATAATGGTGTCTGGCTCTTTGCCAAAATAAGTCACTGCCTGTTTCCTTCCAAGTACATACAATCATATGGGCTACTGCCTCATAATACGGTAGGATGTTACGTTTAGAGGATATCTTTGAATGTATCCACATGAGGGGAGCCTTTTGCCACAACAATCCTGTAGGTGTGTAAGTTGTATTAAAAATTAACAAATGTAAAGGTGAGGAATAATCTATGTAAGTAACAAATTGTTCCTCAATGGCTCTTTCTACTTGTTGTAAGGCCAACAATCCTTCTGGGTTTAAGGATTGAGGGGAGGTAGGATCAGCACTCCCCTTGAGAATATCAAATAAAGGTTTCAATTCTCCTGTTGTAAGCTTCAAGTAGGGACGAAGCCAATTGATATCACCTAACAGCTTTTGAAAATCATTTAGAGTTTTTAGACAGTTCCTGCGGATGATTATCTTCTGGGGACAAATGACTTGATTTGTAAGCCTAAAGCCTAAATAATCATAAGGCTCCCGAGTTTGTACCTTTTCAGGAGCTATTTGTAATCCTTTATCAGCTAATGCTTGCTGTAAATCTCTATAGCATACAAGCAACTCCTGAGGATCTTTCCCACCTAAAAGAATGTCATCTGTGTAATGGCTGATGTACATCATTGGCCATTGCCGTCTTACAGGCTCAATGGCTTGTGCCACAAATTTTTGACATAATGTAGGGCTATTAGCCATGCCCTGAGGAAGAACTACCCATTGATACCTTTTCATCGGCTCCTTGAAAGTAACAGAAGGAACACTGAAAGCAAATCTCTTGCAATCCCGAGGATGCAAAGGAATAGTGAAAAAACAATCTTTCAAATCTACTATTATTTTATGAAACCCTTTGGGAATGGCCACTGGAGATGGCAGCCCAGATTGTCGAGCTCCCATAGGTACCATGGTTTCATTAACCTTTCTTAGATCTTGCAACAATCGCCATTTCCCAGATTTTTTCTTGATAACAAATATTGGAGTGTTCCAAGGTGACTGAGATTCTACTATATGCCCTGCCTCTAATTGCTCCTGCACAAGCAATGAAGCAGCTTCTACTTTTTCTTTAGACAATGACCACTGATCAACCCACACTGGGACGTTATTAAGCCATTGAATTTTATCTGCATGGGATGCAGGCAAGACAGTGGCCATTATGGAAAATACCCTAAGCCTCTAGAGTTAGTATGAGGCTCGGATGCTTTAAAAGTTTTAATACCTTGCCCTTCTCTTCCTAGTCCTTGGCCAGGCAAAAATCCTTGTCTTAGCATTTGTTTAGTCACTATTTCATTAGGGCTGCACATCATAAGACCCATTTGTGACAAAAGATCTCTTCCCCAGAGGGTGACAGGCAAATTCAGCATCACATAGGGCTGAATTTGTCCTGAATTGCCCTCTTCATCTCTCCAAGTTAGGAGTTTAGAACTCTGTTTCGGATTGTTAGCATAGCCAATTCCCTGAAGGTGCGTGAGCGTATCAGACAAAGGCCAAGCTGAAGGCCAGTCCTGTCCTCTCACGATCGTGATGTCAGCTCCTGTATCCATGAGACCCTCAAAACTCTTTCCCTCAATTGTTAAGAGTAGGTCTCTCATTAGTAATAGATTGAACCCAATACACATCAGAAGAACCAAAGCAATCCTGTCCTCTCTCATTCTTAACAAACTTGGAAGGGAGTGGATGCAGAGGAACCAAAACAAGTTGAGCAATTCTCTTATCAGCAGGCACAGTTATCACGCCCTGGGGGGAAGCAGCCATGATCTTAATCTCTCCCTCATAATCACTATCTATAACACCTGGATAAATTTGCAATCTTTTTACAATACTACTGTGTAGCCGCCCGCGGCCACAAGTCAACTGGATTCACCTGAAAGGGGGGCTGGGAATGAAAGGGGAAGGAGGGCGAGAAGAGATGAGGCCAAGACAAAGTTCTCTGATCAAGGCCAAAGCTTTAATGTTCAGCTCTCAATTTAAAGGGGAAGACCCAACCCACAACCCCTCCTGGTTTCAGATGGGTGGGATAATCCATAGTCAGTTCCAGGTCACGGCCGGAGATGTCTCAAGGCAAGCCCAGGGGCAGTTCTGAGATGTCTCAAGGCAAGCCCAGGGGCAGTTCTGCTGTGTTCCGGGCAGCCAAGGTGGGTAACTCCACCTAGATCCCGTCACTTGACCTTGCTGTGGCAACCAAGGTCTCTCAGTCCTGCTCATGGGGGGGAAGAGTACACTACTGCTTCGGCCTAAAAGTAATCCCCAAGTCCCTGGAGGCAAGGGCCCAAAAACTCCTGTAGGCAACGTCTGAACTCCCATTTCTGGTGTCAGTGTGGCATGGGTAGTGGAACTAAGGTCTAATCCTGCACTTCCTGGGGTTGCTCTAATAAGTTCTGAAATAGATTTCCCTGACTTGGCAACAGCTTCATGGCCCCATAAGCTGTTGGCTGTGGGTTCCTGGGGGCCTAGGGCTGGCCCCACCACTCGTTTCCCGACAAGGGACGGCCCTGATTATCTGTTTTAGCATTACATTTGTTAGCCCAATGACGACCCTTCTTGCACCGAGGACAAATTCCTGACATGCGACCTGGTTGGTAGTCCACGCCCTTTCTCCAGGGACAGTCATTTTTAAAATGACCTGTATCTCCACATTTATAACATCTTCTATCTTTACAGTTCTGTGCAAGCATTGCATGTATAGTGGTCCCCTGAAAAGCAGCAGCCATGGCCAGACCCTGATTGTAAGAGGGCCCAATTTCAGCACAAAGACCTATGTATCCATGTAAATCTGTCTTTGCTTTGTAAGGCCTGATAGCCGTGCGGCAAGCTGCATTAGCGTTCTCATAGGCCAGCTGTGTAACAAAAGGAATTCCTGACTGAGGATCTCTAAAAATTCTACCAGCTGTCTTTTGCAGCCTGTCCACAAAGTCCTGGAATAATTCATCAGGACCCTGCTTGATGCTGGATAAACTCCCATTAACATCCCCTTTAGTAGGTAACTGATTCCAAGCACGGCGAGCAGCCATTGCAATCTGTGCGTACACACCTGCAGGCAGCTCGACTTGATTAGCATTCCCTTCATATTGACCTTCTCCTAAAAGCATGTTCAAGTCCCAGCTAGGGTTACCCGCCTGAGCATTCATCTCGGCAGTTTTCTTACTAGCCTCACACCATTCTGAGCTCCAAAGCAAGTAATCTCCTCCTGACAAAGTAGCCTTACACAAAGTTTTCCAATCTTGGGGTGTTAAATTTGATTCTACCACAGTATCCAATAAAGCTTGTGTGAAGGGCGCCGTAGGCCCATATTGAGAAACCGAAGTTTTCAACTCTTTTATCACTTTAAACTCCAATGCCTGATATTGTCTAGTTCTTTGGTTCTGTTGATCAACTACTTCCACTACAGGAAACGCTAACACGTCAGATGTATCCTGCCCATCCCTGCGGGCCTGACTTACAACTCTTTCTAATGGCGATTGACAGAATCATCGCCCCTTTTTGCACCTGACTGACACTTTAACTCCTGTAGCTCGTTAGTCAATCTCTGCAGTTTAATTTCCATCTCTAATTTATACGCCTTCATGTCCATCTGGGCAGCTTCTGCTGCATCAAGGACCGTAGGTGGAGCAGAAGGTGCATAGGGAGGGGGCCATTCCTCGTGGCATTTGGAACCCCCTATTTTCAAATCAGCTCCTTTCTCTAGCTCTGATTTATTACCAGAGTTTCCGAATTCTTTTATCTGAGCTGGAGAAGGTGTACTAGGTCTACATTTCCCTGATTTAGGGTTGAGAGTGCCCCTTTTTGTACAAGGGCTTTCTGATGGGTGTTCTTGGAACTCTTCAAGCTGTGCCTGGGCAATAGCTAATGCCTGCAAGGTCTCTTTATCTGTTTTATTATCAATAACGTCTTTTACCAGTTTCCAAAGACAGAGGGTATTATAATCTGCCCTGGTGGTTTTCAAAACCTCTCCGACCGTCTCCCAGGTCTTTTTGTTCAACGTTCCTTCTCGAGGGAACCATGGGCAGCATGAATCTACCTCTGCCAAAAAATCTTCCAAAACACTATCTGACAACCCAGCTCCTCCCGTCTGAAGCAGCTCTCGAAGGCTGCAGGCAAATGCCCTTTTAGAATTCTCCTGGCCCATAATTCGCTGTCACCCCCTAGGCAGAATAGGCGTCGGGTCAACACCTATCTGAGCTAGACCTATCCCCCAAAACACACTTCCTGCAAACACGGCCTTCAAAATTTAACTAGCTCTAGCTTCAATACTGTTTGCTACTTCCTAAGTATGTGGGATACCTTCTTAGTCCTGTTTACCGTGGAGCTCCACCTAAGACAGCTTTCCTCAGCTCGGTCCCCTGTTTTCAAGTCCCATGTTGTGCGCGCCACTCTGTAGCCGCCCGCGGCCACAAGTCAACTGGATTCACCTGAAAGGGGGGCTGGGAATGAAAGGGGCTGGAGGGCAAGAAGAGATGAGGCCAAGACAAAGTTCTCTGATCAAGGCCCAAAGCTTTAATGTTCGGCTCTCAATTTAAAGGGGAAGACCCAACCCACAACCCCTCCTGGTTCCAGATGGGTGGGATAATCCATAGTCGTTCCAGGTCACGGTCAGAGATGTCTCAAGGCAAGCCCAGGGGCAGTTCTGCTTCTGTGTTCCGGGCAGCCAAGGTGGGTAACTCCACCTAGATCCCCTGTCACTTGACCTTGTTGTGGTAACCAAGGTCTCTTCAGGCTTGCTCATGGTGGGGGGGAAGGTACAGCTGCCTCCATTCTGATGGGGCATAGCAGCTAAGATGGTGGCAAGCTACATGTTTGCTTATATCCTTAGAGGAACACCAGGTGGTTCCTCTAAGACTACCTATGCATAGATTTTAACTATCAATCCTCTGTGTTATTAGGGTTAAATCAACTTTTTGTTAGAGATTTTACAGATTTTAGGCATACCCAACAAATTTACAAATCTAAGGTGCTCAAAGTTCACATTAAAGTCTTAAAAATCTTGAGTTAAGGTCTTTCTTTCTTTCTTTCTTTTTTCTTTTCTTTGCTTTTTGGCTGGTTTGGTTTGGTCTCTTTTTCCTGTTAGTGTCAGAGTCAGGTGAATCTTCTGATACAGGACATCAAGGAAACTTTTAAATAAGCATGCTTGAGTCTAGGGAAAGAAGAGCCATAACCCAACTCCAGAGACTGCTTTTTCAATGAAGTAACACAGCACAAAACAACTTTAATATTATCTATAAACACCCCCCCCCAAAAGAAAAACATTGAATCCCTGCAAAAACTGAATCCTAAGACCAGAAAGCTCAGAGATAAATCCTGAACCCTGGCCATCAAAGCGGCCATGGCAAGTGCCAATGGCTGAGTGGCAGAGGCAGACATAGCAAAAACCAAATCAATAAACACAGAACACAGAAAGCCCTGTACACTCAAAGGAGACCTGTCAAGACACACCACGTGGTGGCCACCATCATTCGTACTGAGCCTAACTCAAATCTGTCTCCGATCTCGTGTTTGCAACGTGAAAACACAGACCCATCCTCATGTATAAAACAGACAGACAAAACTTTCCAAACAAGCAGAAGCAGGTGGACAGATGATGTCTTGCTTCTTACTCTGGATGGGAAAACATTCAGGTACCAACAAACCCATCCACATCCCAGAACTAGATCCCACAGTACAGAATCGGACTATTACTCACCAGAAGCATTGTCTATAGATGCTGCTTTTCTCAACATGGCACTTCACTCTGATAGTGAAACTGCAAGCACGTCTCAGAGCTTTCAATATGTCAACCTCCTGAGGCAAGCCTTCAGTTTGAGTCATGGGGTGAAGCTCCTGCTTTAGTAGTTGGGTGGGTAGTCTGATCTCACTGGAGGACTCCAGAAATTCTAATCTTGCTGGGTGAGAATAAGACCACTACCACAGTTTGTGATCCATTGTCCCAGACTGCTCTGCTGCTCTGGTCCACGGGTCAGGGTCTAGCAAGAGAGAGTGGGGGAAAGAAGGGGAAGAGACGAAAAGAATGGAGACAAAACAGGGCGTGTGGTCAAGTCTCATTTACTGTCTCCCATTGCAAGGAAATCCTGGGTATTAATAAGCACAAGCAGGGAACACAGCTGAAGACACATTACCATGTGCACCATGCAGCTGGGGTCAATAAATAGCAAAACAAGATATGTGGGATAAACAAGATGTTCATCAGAGTGTGCTCAGCTGTTGTAGGCTGTTGAAAAACAAATCTCTAGTCAGGGTATATGGCTTGAGATGTTTGCAAAGTTGATAGCTGCTTTCTGCTAAAAGTCGGCTCCCAACAATCCATGTTTGAAGCAAGCTTTATTAAATACTGGCTAGGATGATGGACACTGGCCAAATTCATACCTGGGAGATGCAAAGAATGGCTGCCAAATTTTAGTCTGGTGCTTATTAAAAACAAAGCTGTAAGGCAATGTACTTTCTGTCTTTGTCCAATCAGGGGCAAGGACCTATTCTGACATATTTCCTGTCTACATAACTCCCAGCTACCTGTGATGGAGCATAACCTGTATAGTTGAAGCATCAAAACTTGTTTATAGAATTGAAAACACATGGCTTTTTATCTGACATGAACAACAGCCCCTAGCATCCCAGGAATTTATCTGTCCTTGGGCAAGCATGGCTTACAGGTTAGAGGTATTTTTGTTTAATAGATCTCGTAAGCACAGTAATTAAAACTTAAAACATAGCCCTTAAAACTTTAGCCCTTACAAAAGAAATCACCAACTGCTGTGCTGCCTGCAAACAAGTAAATGCAGGAGGGGGAAAACCAGCTCCAATGGGGACTCAAAAAAAGGGACACAGCCCCAGCAATCACTGGGAATTTTGCTGAAAATTGCCCTGGAGCTCACAGGTCAGGATAGGCTGGCTGTCCTGAAGAAAACTTGGTGAGTTTAACCCACTTTGAGACAGTGTGATGCACAGCCTGAACTGTGCATTGTTGTGGAGAAAACCTAACACCTAGACACAGCAAGTTTTCGTAATCAGAGAAACTTGGGACCAGAACAGACTCAGCAGCTGATGCTGTAACCCCAGCTTTAAGCGCAAAAACCCCAAGTAACAAGTTTAAGATGGCATCACAAGATCTAAACACACAAGCAGTGGACTATGTAAGATTACACAAAGGGGCACAATAACAGGCTGGCTACTTAATAGTAGGTTTCCCGAATCATGGATTCTGTGTTTGGACCTTGGAAGTGATGGGGGTGGGGAGTACAATAGAACACATTTGTGACCTTGGCTTGACTTTTAATCATATTAGAGCCCCAGTAAATGTATGGTTGGGTTAAGATGGGGACACTCAAGCCAACCTTCATCTTTTTATCCCCCTGATTTTGTGAAAGTAGATTATGTTGTTGATCATCTGTATACAAAGAGTTATATTGAGTTCTCATGAACAGAAGTTTAATAGACCCTATTCGTTTGGGAATGAAGTTAATGAGGGTATTGATTCTACAAGGCTCTATCTAGGACCCTATCACTTCTTGATTTGGGTGCACCTTTGTTGTCACCCCTGTCTATGTAGAGCCAATCCCTTCCTAGTACTTTTGTTTGTGGGAGCTGGTATTGCTGGGTCACCAGCGTTAGGCACTACCTCCTTTATTGTTGGCAAAAGTAATCTTAGAATGTTGAGTGAACAGCTGGATAGAGATATGGGACAACTGAATTTCGAAATCCAGTGACTAGAGAATCAGACATTGCACGGCTTTGGGAGAGGCTTGTTATTTCTATGTTAATCACTGTAGTAACTTGACCATCAGGCCCTGATGTATGGGTTTCCACCTCTGTTTCTGATTTTGTTCTAGGTATCAAGTACATGAAGACCTCCATCTTTGGCCCTATAGGGTTCAAAAGTAGCCTAAAGTGCTATCTCTGGATAGTAAACTCAGTCCCCAGGTCTCAGGCTGTCTAATACTTACTTAGATCCCACATCTGTTCTTTATCCCAGATGTCTCCTGGGGGTAACACTTCCCATTTTCAGGGTTATGGTTACAGGATTGCAATAGCCAAGAGCCTTGTAAGTTCTATTGGCTTTTTTGGGATGAAGAGGACCTGGTCTCACATCCCCAGTTTTTTATTAACATTTTCCATCTTGTTCACAACTTGATTCAGTATTAGCAGGACAAGTGTGATCCTAAGGCTAGCCACAGGTAGCAGAGGTCTTTCTTAAAGGTTGGCAGCACATCCTTAGGCAGAAAACCCTTATGTTGCAGTAAATCTAATTATCTAAGGGATTTATTTAGAACTGCTCAATCAACAAGATGCCCACACATTTAGAGTGGTTACCCAATATCTAACCTTTTCATAGAAGTTGCTACCCAGGACAGCTTTCGACCAATCCATGGTCCTCCATGGCCAATAGCCTACTTTTTCTCCTCCCCTTCCTCTTTTTCTCCCCTCCCCTTCCTCTCTTTCTCTCCCAGCTCCACCTCCTCTTCTACTGCCTAACCACAGAGCTCCACTGCGAATGCAACATAGCCGAATAAGTATCTTACTACAAAGGACCCCTTTAGGGACCCTCTTCTTCTCATCCACAAATCAGTGTAAAAACTTACTAATGTCAAAATGTGATAAGACTAGGACAGAAAGCAGGACTTGTTTAATCTGTCTGAAGGCCATCTCTTCAGACACAGACCCTTTCCATTGAAAGGGTTGTTTGTTTGTTTGCTTGCTTGCTTTTTGGTTTTTCGAGACAGGGTTTCTCTGTGTAGTCCTGGCTGTCCTGGAACTCACTCTGTAGACCAGGCTGGTCTCAAACTCAGAAATCCACCTGCCTCTGCCTCCCAAGTGCTGGGATTAAAGGCATGTGCCACCTCTGCCTGGCTATTGAAAGGTTTTATTAGGCCCCTTGCACTTCATATAAAGATCTTCCGAATTCAGAAAAATCTGGGAATCCAGAGCTTACGCTATCCTGATGACCACCCAAAATTCCCTGACTTGCATTTTTGTTGATGGGTTGGAAATTCTCAAGATTGCCTGCTTACATGACATGAGCTAGGAATTCCTCCCTTCATGGAATCACAAGTATGTGGCATTCCTGTTGCAGAGTTGGACCTTCTTGGTGCACATCCAATATCTTAGCCGTTGGAGAGGTTCTAGGAGCCCTTCAGTGGCCATTGTGCAGGTGTCCATGTTGGCTGCCCAGATGAGGAGGTCATCTGCATATTGGAGTAACATTACCTGGGAAACTTCAGGTGGTACTCAATCAGATACACATGGAGGGCCTCATCAAAGATGGTAGGAAAGTCTTTGAAACCTACAGTAGCCAGATTCAAGTCAGCTGTCTGTTGAAACACTTGTCTAGATCAGTCTATTTGAAAGCAAACAAGGGGTTGACTTTTAAGGGTATACTGAAAAAAAAAATCTTTTAAGTCCAACACAATGTCTATATGTCAGCCTGGTGATACCATACTCAAAAACATATACACGATAGAGACTGTGGGGTGAATGTCCTCCAAACTTTTGTTGACATCCCTAAAATCTTGGACTGGCCAGGAAAAGTTTGCCTCTGGTTTCCATACAGGAATCAATGGAGTGTTCCTGGGGGGCCTATAGGAGTCCCAATTCTCTCAGTTTGTCTATAAGAATTATGATTCTTTGTCAGGCTTCCAGGCTCAAGGGGTACTGGCACAACCATATAGGCTCTACCAGAGCCTTGAGTTGAATGAGGACTGGGGCCTGTTGTTTGGCAAGTCCAGGAGGATTGCCTTTGGCTCAGCCCCAGGGGAACTTCTCTAGCAAATAGTCCAATAGGCTATCATATCAGAAAGGGCTGTCTGACATGGGGGAGTAGGGGTGGAGGTGTCAGGATATATTCCTCAGCTAAGGGAAAGGTAAATTGCATCTCTACCCTGTTGCCCATCCTGTTTTTATGTCTTCATCATTAAAGATAATCTGAGCCAAAGTATGTGTAACAAGTCTCTTTCCAAGAGGGTGCTGGGACATTCAGGGATAGCTAGAAAGGGTATGTATAACATACCTTTTTCAAGGTCCACATGGCATTTCCTTGTACGGGGGGTATTGTTTAAAACCAGGGTACATCTCATGGCTAGGGGTCCTTTTGGTTCCTTGAGCACTGAATAGTTGGCTCCCACATCTACCAGAAAGTCGATTGGCTTTCCCTCCACTTTCAAGGTTACCATGGGCTCAGGGAGGGAAGTGATCAAGCCCTGACCTACTTGGTCCTTGTCCAATCCCGGGACCTTGGTCTTGCTGGAGCTGGGTCATTTAGGACATTGTGCCTTCCAGTGTCCCAATTCTTTGCAATAGGCTCATTGGTTTCTTTACAGGTGGCCAGTGGCAGCCTTCTCTTGCACTTTATCAGTGACCTACTACCTTTGAAATCTGAACCTGGGAATGGACCCTCTAGTTCCTGGGAGGCAGCCAACATAGCACGAGCCATGTGTTTCATCTGCCAATCATCTGGGGTGTCCTGTGATTAAAGACTCCAGACACAACCTCAGCCAATTTAGACAGGTTTTCTCCTACAAAGCCCTTCAGTCTTTGGAAGTTTCTTTCAGATATCAGATGCAGACTGGGCCATAAAGGCAATGTTCATGGCACTCCTGTTTTCTCCTGCTTTTGGATCTATCAGGGTATAAGTTCAATAGGCTTCCAGGAGGCATTCCAGGAAGATTCCAGGCCAAAGGAGGTTTCCCAGGTCCCTGAATAACATGACTAAATTTTTGCAAATTTGTAGGTAGCTGGCAGCTGCTTGTAGTGCTTCCAGAAGAGTCTGGTGAAAGACCTTATGGGGTTATTTACTGGCAGCCTTATTAGGGCCCCATTCTGGGCATATGAAGGGAAAAACAGCCTCAATGCTCCTGAGATGGGTTGAAGGGTGACTGTGTCACAAGGAACCATTTTCCTGGCTTCTCAGAAGATGAATTACCCTGCCTCTGAGGAAAAGAGCATCTGCAGGAGCTGTTGACAATCATCCCAAGTTGGCTGATGGGTATAGTCTCCAAGAGAGAAATTAAAACCTGGAATCTCTCTGAAAAAGAAGGATTCTTTGAGGACAGAGGTCAAGAGGTCAGTATAAACCATGAAAGGGCCCTCACCTTGGGGCCCATGTGAGGGGTACATACCTTACATAGAGGTAAGTTGTGGACTCTGCCAGAAGTGAAAGCTTCCTCACCAAGGTCTCCTTGATGTCTGGAACCAGACCTGGTGTAAGGGAGAAGGGGACTTAGGAAGCAGGGATTAGAGGTGGAGGTACATGACAGGGTTAGGGGAAGTAGAAAGAGATGCATGGGTCGTGTGAAAGGTTGGACAATAGGGGGAGGGTGATAGTGAGGAGGTATGACCTTGTCCATGGAGGAGAGAACAGGAATCTCTCTCTCATCCCTCTGAGACTTGAGTCTGAGAGGGAGGACTTAAGGGGTGCTGCTCAACTCCAACCAGAGGGATTGAGCCATTTAGGTAGCTCTTCCACGAGTTACCACCAAGCCATGAAGTAGGAGGCTTAGTCAGGATGTCCTTATCACCCAAAGTTGATAGACTGTGTGTAATAAATCACAGTTAAATTGAAAGTACTCTCTGAGGACCATTCTATTTTGAAGGTGGGCCATTTGAGGTGACTGAATGTCTCAGGATTGTCAGGGTATGTGGGGAGCCGAAAGAAGGCGGCTATCATCCTTGTAGCCATCTTGAGCCATATACCCTGACAAGAAACTTGCTTACAATAGCCTACAACAGCTGAGCACACTCTGATAACATCTTGTTTTAGATACCCAGGATTTTCTCTTGGGTGTGTGAGACTTAAAGGTATGATTTAGAGGTAAGACCTAAGGGCGTGACTTAAAGGCTTGACTTAAGACCGTGGCTTAGAAGTGAGACATATAAAAGGAGAGAGGCAGACAGAAGAAAGTAGTAGGCACTTGAGACTCAAGACAAGCAACTAAGATTAGACATTAGACACTTTTACTTGGGAGGAGGCAATAGACACTTGAGACTTGGAAAGACAACTAGGAATTAGACACTTGTACTTAGTAGGCACTTAAGACTCAAAACAGGCAACTAGGATTAGACACTTGTACTTGGATGAGACTCGAGGCTAGAACTTGGAACTGGAAACTTGGAACTTGGAGGCACTAGGGACTAGGAACTAGGGACTAGAAACTCAAGACTTGGGACTTGGAAGAGAGACTGAAGAATAAATGGGAATTGAATCACACTCTGTCTGGTCTCCATTCTTCACGTCTGTCCTCACTCTCTCTTGCTGAACCCCGACCCGCGGACTGAAGCAGCTTGGGGCAGTGCCAGCTCTAACAATAGAGTGGTCCACAACAAGGGTAGACTTTGTTACCAGACTGAGAAACTTTCTTCTAAACATCCTTAAAGTGGTGAAGTTCAAGAGAGGTCTAGGTGATGAATTGCTTCAGTCCTGTCTTAGAATCCAGGATCAAGAAGACACAGACAGTGAATGGAGACAGTGAGTGTGAGACCAGACACTAACAAACATAGAATGTCTAGAGGTGACAAAGAGACTGAAAGAAGAGACAGACAAAGGAGATACCTCCCCTCCCCCCGCCCCATCAAAATCAGACTCACCTCCAGAGTTTTCCCTGAAATTGCCAATTCAAAAAGTTGCACTTCTGTATCAGGATTCTGGATCCTGGACAAACCCCCAAAATGTTTGTGTGTGGTGGTGGTGGGGGCAGTCTGGTGAAAATCCAACACCAAGAACACACCAAGGTTTTTTTGTTTTTGTTTTTTTTTTTTTTTTTTTTTTTTTGTTTTTTTGTTTTTTTTTTTTTTTTTTTTTTTTGAGACAGGGTTTCTCTGTGTAGCCCTGGCTGTCCTGGAACTCACTCAGTAGACCAGGCTGGCCTCAAACTCAGAAATCTGCCTGCCTCTGCCTCCCAAGTGCTGGGATTAAAGTCGTGATTTTTTTTTTTTAAGAGAAACTTTATTGATTTGAATAGCAAACTGACTAGCCAGGGACACAGCAAAGATCTAGGCACTGATACTGCAACCTTCACTTTCTGGGTGAGCAGGTTTTGAACTTAATGTAATATAGCATCATCAGATGTAAACTCACAAGTAAGTAGACCATCTAAGATTACACAAGAAGAAACAACATCAGGGGGGTTACTTAATAGTGGGTTTGTGGTGGTTGTGGTGCATGACTTTAACCTGTATTTGGGAAGCAGAGGCAGGTAGATCTCTGTGAGTTTGAAGCCAGCCTGGTCTACAGAATGAGTTCCAGGACAAGCAGAGCTACACAGAGAACCCTTTTTTCAAAGAAAAAAAACGTTCCCTAGTCCTGGGTTTTGAAGTTGGAATGCAAGGGAGAGAGAGAGAGAGAGAGAGAGAGAGAGAGAGAGAGAGAGAGAGAGGAAGAAGGAGGAGGAGGAGGAGGAGGAGGAAGGAGAAGGAGGAGGGAGGGAAAGGTAGGTAGGAAGGAAGGAAGAAGGAAGGAAAGAAGAAAGAAAGAAAGAAAGAAAGAAAGAAAGAAAGAAAGAAAAGAAAGAAAGAAAGAAAGAAAGAAAGAAAGAAAGAAAGAAAGAAAACATCTGTGTCCTTGGTTTGACTTTAAATGGTGTTCAGGCCTCAGCAAATGTAAGTGGATACAGACAGTGAGAGCCTCACCAAGCCTCTTCTTTCATGCACAGCAGCTCAGTGGCATTGTGAGTTAACAGTCTCCACACCTGTGCAAGGAAGAGGGCACTTCCAGCCAGGACCTTCTTCAGAGAGCCTGGAGATATATGAACTGAGAAGATGACCCCTCCAAGGTGTGGCTGAAGGGGAGGTGTATTATAAATATGAGAAAGAGTACAGCCAGGGGCATCTGAAAGAGTCCAGAGCAGGGGAAAAGTAGGTTGAACACGGTCAGTAGGCTGGACTTGGCCATGAGAGGAGAAAGAGAGGAAGAGAGTGACAGGGGATGACAGAAAGACTACTGTATGGCTGGAGGCTGTGGAACATGGGAGTGCGGAACAACCTGGAGGAAGAGTGGGAACAGGGCATGTCCAAACACTGGAAAGCTCATCTGAGATGGGCAGGAGTAGGATCACTGCCCCCTGCCCTGGGTCTGCATTCCAGCACAGGGAGCCCCTGACCTTTGCCCTCCAGAGGAGGTCACATAGCCTAGTAAACAAGGTAAACTTCCTCTCCCCTTAATAATGTCATGTCCCACAGCACCTGGAACTCCTCCTTATTCAAATGAGTCATCCCCAATATTCTGGCCTTGCCCAATGATGTACACTCACCCCAAAAGTCCCTATTCCCTTCTAAAGGTTTAAAGAACCTTTGTTTCCCCCATTAACTGAGCTGGCTCACTGAAGCTGTCTCCCAAGTGTCTCTTCTCATTGCACTCAGAGATATCTGAGGTCTCTTTGGCTCCTAGCTGTTCCCACCTTGCCTCCCCTTTCAGGATCAGCCAGTAACCCACTGTGGGTGAAGAAGCAGAGCCTGACAGGCAAAGTGCTGCCTAAAACAACACAGAACAACCAAAACCCCCAAAAACAAAAAAGAGAGGCAAGAGTGAGGGAGTCTGCCCCTTGGCTGGGCAAAGGAGGAGAGCTGGCCCTGGTGGTCCTTGGTCAGGAGAGCTGGAGGGGTGAACAACTCAGACCCCACCCAGGGCCAGATCTAGGACTTAAAGTTGGCTCACACCATCTTCCCCATCTGTGAACTGCTGGAGCATGTGGAAAAGGCCAGTCCTTCAGAACCAAAGCTGCAGGATCTCCAGGACACAGGGCAACAACAGGCTATCTGAGAGGAGTCCTGTGAGGATCCAGTATTGGCAGTGTAGCAGAGCCTAGAGATCTCAAACCAGACCAAAGGCCCTTTGCAATAAACATTTGCAAAGAAAGCTATTTGGGAAAAAGGTTACACTGTGGAACATAGTGTAGCTTCCATATGGAGATTTTGCTTGTTTTAATTTGGAGGAGGTTAGGGTGGATATGGAAAGACAGGGAAGTGAGTGGGATTTGACTGCATGAGTGAGAATCGGAAAGAATAGATAAAGAGAGAGGGGGAGGAAGAGGATGAGGGAGGTGGATGGGAGGGGAGGGAAAAGAGGAAGAGAAGGAAGAGAAGGAGAAGGATAGGAGGAGGAAGAGGAGGAGGAGGAGGAGGAGGAGGAGAAGAAGAAAAGAAGAGAGGGAGAGAGCCAAAAGTTTAAGACAAAAGGGGGCTTATATCTGAAATTTTAGGGCTGTTTAGAAAGAGAAGCTGGAGAACAGGAAACACAGGAGCTGGAGAAATATAGTGCATCTCCACCCTCTCAGACCCTCACACTCCCTATCCCTCTGTCCACTTGTTCCCCCCAACTTTGAGAAGTGCTGAAAAGAGTGAGTGTGCCAGCATGGATGCTGGAGCATATACTTATGATACTTAGAGAGCCTGGAGGCCAGCATGCACTTTGACATGCTAATAAACATCACAGCTTGCCATTGGGTCTGACAGGGGGGAGGAGAGAGACTGTTTAGTCAGATGGATGCTGGGGTAAAAAAGTGCCTATCCACTGTGCACTGCATCTGCCCACCAGGACAAACCAGCAGGAGGATGGATTAGGGACTCAATTGTAGGTGCCAGCATTGGAAGAAGTCGTCATCGAGGTGTGTTGTTCTGTGCGTGTGTCAGCTTCCACATTGTCTGAGACAGGGCCCCTTCTGCACTGCATACATGAAGCTAGCCGGCCTGTGAGGTTCTTGGAGTCTTCTGTCTCCATCTCCCATCCTGCCACAGAATTACTAGAATTAATAGAATTACAGACATGTGCTACCATGACTGGCTTGGCACAGGGGCTGGGAAAATCAACATAGGCCCTCATGGTTGTGCAGCAAGTGTTTTACCCACCATGCCTTTCCCTCAAAACTCTACAGCCACCTCTTTTGTGAAGCTGTCCATTGGCCCTGACAGCAAGTCTCAGACACACAGATTTCTGGTGATGTTCCAGTCACAATTTCTGAGAAGCTAACAAATTTGACCCTAAATGGCAACTGTACCTAGGGTCGTTCCCATGAGATGTAAAACCTGTATGAACAGAAGGTCTACCTCTTTCTTGAACAGCTCAGTGCCACCCTAAAGGGCAGGGCTCCCTCTGTTGGGAGCCACAGTACATTCGCCATTCCAAGATGGCACGGACATCGTGTCCTCTCCATTAGTAATCAACTAACTGCTGCAGGTGCAAAAAGGCAAAAGCGCGCCAAAAGTCACTGCCCATCCCGGGTCGTAATATGGGGTGATGAGTGTACAGCCGATCAGAAGTGAATACGTCACTCTAGGGTGTATTTAAGCTGTGCCTCTTCTTGTCTTTGCCCCTTCCACGTTCTTCACGTCTGCTGATACAGATTAAACCCTCGCTGTGGTAACTACCCAAATACTGTCTCACGTGTCCTTGTTCGAGGGCGGAGGGGACACGGGAGGCGCGCGCAACATCCCTCACCCTCACCTGAATGAGGAAGCTATCAAACTGCTGCTTCCAGAGGCTTGCTCTCATCATACGTGCTTTCAGGGACCAGCCATCCACCATGAAGAGGTGTCATAGAAGACTTTCTCAGAGGCAAGGTATCCTGTTTCTGGCTGTGCTGACACTAATCTGTATTCTGCTCTCCGTCGTTAAGGAGCCAAGCACAAAGGATTCCAGGTAAGATGCCAATCCCGTGACTTCCAGAAAAGACACCTGAGGGGATGCCTGGGGAACTGCGAGCCACCTATGGGTTCCATGGGTGTTAAGGTCAAGAGTCTCATAAAGAACCTGAAAGGAGCTGGTGGTGTTGACCAAGGTGCCAGGGATACCAGGAGGCTTGTACAAAACGGCAAGCAGAGTTGGTGGGATGGGATGGGAAGCAGGCAGGAGTTGGGGTCCCATGGACTGAGTCTGCAGAGGGCAGGCAGACAGCACAAGGGAAGTTACCCCCAGGGGCTGGTGAGTACTAGGGCAGAGGAAGTGCTGGCTCTTACAGGACTCCCCAAGACCCAGAGCACAGACCTGGCTGTGGGCTTCCCATGTCTCAGAGGCCTTCACACCCTGAAAAGTGAGTCACAAAAGTCAAGACTGCCCACCGGTGGGGATGAAGGGGAGCCTCTGGATCTGTGCCCCCTCGTGAGTGCTCCAAAAGAACTTCTGGAACATTTAGCACATCTCCAGCAGGGAAGCAGACACGGGGAAAAAGGTTTTTTTTTTGTTTTGTTTTGTTTTTGTTTTGTTTTTGCTCTTGACATTTGAAAACAATGCATTCATTCTCCAACAAAATGGGGGGAAAGTACAGAGAAATTGGTCTTAACCAAAGGCCAAGTAGGTGGAGTGCTTGCCCAGCATGAAAAAGTCTGATTCCTGATATCAAACTAGGATGATGGCACATCTCAGCACTTGAGCGGCAGAGGCAGGAGGATCCGAAGGTCAACTTCTGTGCCTTTTCTTTATGCTCATTACATTGTGACTTGAGAGGAAAGTTGGTTCAACACTCCCCCTAAATATGCACAACTTCCTCTATGTCTCCTGCTAATGTCTCAGTCCTTTGGTTCATTTAGAAGGTATTTATTGTTGCTTGTGATATTGTTAGGGTCTGATCATCTAAATCAACCCAAGCATGCACAAAGTCCAGCAAAGTAAGATCTTTATTTAAATTAGGCAGCAAAACCTGACCAGTCAGGGACAACAGTGCAGACTCAGGGGCTGACTGTGTATTTACAGCACAAGGGAAGCTACCCCCAGTGTAACCTTTGTATTTGAAGGCTATTTTAGTAAGTATTTAAGCAGATGGCAAGACTGTATTGTGCTCAGACCACTACTGTGGTCAGGGATGCAGAAGAGACGCAGGAGCTGAGCTGTGACCCCCTGCCAGAATGGTACAAAGTTTGTAAGCTCCAAAACTACAATCATCTGTGCCACGTTTTCCCACCAATCAGGATTGAGGGATGCTTCACTTATCCTGTTCCCATTGGTTGGGTTATTCAACTCTGGCAGGGCAACCTGCCAAGCATTCATGTCTCAACTTGCCAACAGGATGTACATTATCCATTTGCATGAGTCTTTCTGCAAACATGATGTCAGTTATCCAGGGAGGTCTTGGGACTAAAAGTTTATTTGACCCCTACTCAAAATGGAGGTTTTCTTCAAACCATCTTCAGTTTGGTTCCTTCTTACAGTAAGGAGATGTGTTTGTGTCTTTTGAGACTCTGAGACAAAGTCTCTCTGTGTATCCCTGTCTGTCCTGGAATTTGCTATGCAGATCAGGCTAGCCTCAGACTCACAGAGATCTGCTGGCCTCTGCTTACCAAGAACCAGGATTACAGGTCTATACACCTACACCCAGCAATCTTGTCTGTCTGTCTGTCTGTCTGTCTGTCTGTCTGTCTGTCTGTCTGTCTATGTCACTTTAGAGATCAGTTTCAAGTGTTCATTTCAGATGAGAATGGCTGTCACAGTGTCAGGGCATCCCTGGAACAAAATGGGGATATGGGAGGGGGTTCAAGGACTCTAGAGATGCTAGAAAGAAATTTCAAGTAGGAGTGGCCTCCATGACAATCACTGCAGGTCCCCACACACAGTCAATGCCACATGCCTCTGAGTTAACAGCTTGGTGCCCATTGCTGTCTAGATTCTTCTGAAGGCTGAATGTCAAGGCAGCTGTCCATTGTGTAACACATGGGAAGAACACAGAACTGTGCTGTTCTGTCCCGGGTCTTCATGGCCTAGGTAGCTGTGGGACAGGGGCTCCTCCTTCACCGGGAGTCAAGGAGTGGAACACACACTTTCAGATATGTGTCTGTGGACAATGATGTTGTCAGAGCAGTGCGGGACAGGATCCTGAAAAGGACTCAGGGGTTCTGCAGAGTGGCAGGCTTTCCCCAGGAAAACCTCAGGTTTTGACTGTTGAGACCATGTCAGCAAGAGCTGGGACATCCCACAAGGTGACTTAACCTCAGAGCAAGCAGGTTGTGAAGTATATAACCTGAAGAAAGGCTTGGAGAAGGAGAAAGAGCTGGGGAGGAGGTGTGGCTCAGTGGTAGAGAACTTGTCCAGCATCTATGAGGCCCTGGATTTGATTCCAGCACTGGAAAAAAAAAAAGGGAGTGGATAGAAGGACGGATGGATAGATAGATAGATAGATAGATAGATAGATAGATAGATAGATAGATTCATAGATACATAGATAGACTTACAGATAGACAGACAGATACAGAGATTTATAGATAGGTTGATACATTTACAGATATATTAGATAGTGTCAGAAGCCATAAAAAGACAAGTTAATAATTACCAGGTGATCTTCCTGAGATAGTTTGCTTTGGATTAATCCACAACAGATTTGGTCTTGTAGGCAAGAACCTAAGAGAATTCATTTTAGCAAAGATTTCTGCTGTTAATATGTTTTTCCTATTATTATTAAACATATATAATAATCACTAGGTATCAGCCCACCCCTTTGAGAGGATCGCTACAGATCTACGAAGGTGTACTGTCTTGTAGTGATACTATGTAGACAAATAGATGACTTCTTAAGTGTTAATGATGATCCTATAAATATTCCTAAAATTATATCAGTGATAATTAAGCCATTTTATAGTGTGACTCTTATTAGGTCCCTTTCTGATGTTAAAATTACAATGAGATCTCTGTCATTCTCTGGTGTAACGGCTGGTAATTGCTCTTAGACAGAAACCAGACTTTCTCCTACAATGAGCACATTTCAAGAGGTTGTAAAACATTTAACCAAAGGTCATAAAAAGGGAACTAAAGATTTATTATAGGCAATAGGACAGAACATAGAATATTGACTGGGTTTATCTACATAAAACTTTACTAATAACGTAGTTATTGTTTTCAACTTTCACTAAACCTTTGGAGCTTTGACAGGTGATAGGCATTTAGCCAGATAATTACTCCTAATGGATATGCATGTAAACATTCTCTGTTGTAAACATCTATTACAATTTATGATTTTATTTTTGTGTGAACTTGTGATGAATTTTTTAACATGTGATCATGAATTCTGAAAAATGTAGAAGTACTGAGGACAAAGAGAGGAAGAGAAGAATTTTTTCCCCTTTGCCCACTTAGAAGAATTTTTCCCCTTTCCCAAGTTCGAGGAATTTTTCCCTTGCCCCCCTTAGGATTCTTCTGCGTTTCCCCTTCTTAGATAGCTTTAATAGGAAACATTTTTTCCAAAGGAAACTTTTTACAACTTAGTAATAAACACTATAATCACTTTTAAACCTGTCCATTTTTCTTCCTGTGACTTCTAACAGGCTGAAAGTTAGAGCCCAGAAGTTCCTGCTGAGATAGAACAAAGGCTGTTTACTTAATCCTTTGCTGCTTTTAGGATGAGCTGCTAAGTGGCAGAAACTGCAGTTTGTGGCCTCAGGGAATCACAGAAGGCAGGTCAGCTACAGTGGCACAGTAACTTAGACTTAGATAACTAAACTTTTTATTATTATACAGCAACCCTAAATATCTTGTAAGACAAAGTCTTACCCTCCAACAACACTCTTCCCCCTTCGCTGCCTCAAGAAAAACCACAAGAAAGAAGACCCAGTTGGGGCTTCCCCCTTGCAAGATAGGTAGATGATAGATTTAGATAGATAGATAGATAGATAGATAGATAGATAGATGATAGATAGATAGATAGATAGATAGATAGACGGTAGACTGAACATAGGCAGACACACAGTGTCTCAGTATGTAACCCAGGAGAGCCTCAGACCCATCGATCCTTCTGCCTTAGCCTCCCAAGTGCTGGGATTATAGGCATGCACTACCACTCAAAACTAGAATGAGTTTTAATCAGCTGAAGTGACTGTAACATGAAGTATGTTTAATACATTGCATATAATTAACTTCCAACTGATTGACAGAGGGAACAATTGCCATGGAGAGGGGTCTCTGGAAGAGAGGGAGTCTAGAAGGATCTGTGGAAAGTTTCAAAAATGATATGCAATTGGCTGAGTGACCAGTAAATGGCCTACAGGGAAGGAGGAGTCTATAGAGAACACCCTGACAGGGACAATCCATGAGTTTTCCTCAATGGGGAAGTCGCATGCCACAGTGAAGGGCTTTCCTGCTTGCCCAGGAGAAAGGTGGGGCCAGGGTATGGTAGCAAAGGACATTTAGGGCAGAAAGGCAGCTTTAAGAAGGTGAGGATGTAGACCATCCAGTGAGATAATCAAGGGCAGGGGGTGGAGAGATTGCCTAAGTAGTTAACTCTGGCAGAAAGTGCTGAAGGAGGAAGCTTCCACCACTGATGTCCAGGGAGGATCCGGGACAGGAAAGAAGTGAACTTCAAGAGATATTGTAAAAGAGTGGTGGGAGGAAGAGCAGGCACAAAGGAGACCACAGGTTTTACACTTGGAGGGGTCACTGTGCTGCTGCAGGGACAGGAGAAGGGAAGCAATAAAAACCAGTAAAAACCAGATAGCAATGACAAGTGGACTGGAGCAGGCCATGACATCAAGCACTGTGGTTAGTGGATCTTGAGTCTGAAGTCAGCCATCACCACTTAGAACCCTGACTCAAAAAGGAAGGCTAAGCTTTGGAGGGACTGGGGAGATGGCTCAGTCAGTCAAGTACTTGGCACACAAGCATGAGGATGTGAGTTTGATTCCAGCACTCATGTAAAATCCAGGCATGGTGGGGAGAGCTCACAATCCCAGTGCTGGAGAGGCAGACAGGTAGATCCTTGAGGATGAATGGCCAGCCAAGCTTACTGAGTAAGCTCCAAGCCCATGATAGACTCTGTCTCAAAAAGCACAAAAGAAGGCTTCTAAGACACTAGAGGCCAATCTCTGGTCTCCACATGCATACACACACATGAGTACATGCACACACATGACCACATTCACACATGAGCACATTCACACATGACTATATGTACACACATGAGCACATGCACACTCATGACCATATGTACACACATGCATATGTGTACACACATGCACACACATGAGCATATGCACACATGAGCACATACAACACACATAAGCACATGTACACATGACCACTTGCACACATAAGCACATGCACACACATGAGCACATTCACACATGATTACATGCCCACACATGATAAAATGTATACACATGAACACATGCACATACATGATTACATTCACACATGATTACATGCACACACATGATTATATATATACACATGAGCAGATGCACACACATGACTATATGCACATATGTGCATATATGCACACACATGCACACACATGAGCATATGCATACATGAGCACATACAACACACATAAGGAGATGTACACATGACCAGTTGCACATATGAGCATATGCGCGTACACGTACACCTACACTGACACACAGAGAAGATTTAATAAAATTTAAAATGCTGAAACGAAGCTGTGAAAGGTTTACCTTGCTTTATGAGGCTCATTGTGAAGGTGGCTACTCCGTCTTTTATGACACATCAATTTACAACTGGAGTCATTCTGTGGGTGACTTCGATCTTTACAACTGGATAAGACGGATGTTTGCATAACTTTTCAACAATGATGAATATGAGATCCATAAAGGTCAATACTGGTCCTGCTCAACCTAGGGCCTGCAGAACACAGGGATTGGGGCCCTGGGTGCCAGTTTTACTCCACTCTTTCTGATGAGCTCTCAAGAGATACAGAGTCTGACAGAGGAGAGCAAGACATATAGCTGGAGTCTGAGAGACTTGTGTGTTTATTAGTTTGCAGTTGTTATTAGTAATGAGGTTAAGCTGGATGGTTGTTACAGAAGAAAGAGGGATAGTTTCAGCAAGTAAGGGGCATGCCAGAAGATCATGGTGACAGGAGGATTTCTGTGATGTCCAGAGGCCACATCAGCAAGGAGGGATACTGCAGTCTAAGGAGGTAACAAGCCAGGATCCACTCAGGAATGTGAGATTCATGGGGTACAAAGCAGACCAGAGCCCAAGAACTATGGGACTTCTTAGATTGATTATGTTTCTATGTAAGACATATGCAGATGGTAAAGTTATTGGTGCACAAACGTGAGGACCTAAGTTTCAGTCTTAGCACCAACAGGCATGAGCCTGTAATCCTGATGTTCAGAGGCAGAAGACCTGTGGGGTTTAGTTGGCCAACCTCTCTACCCAAGTCAGTGAGCATCAGGTTCAGTGAGAAACTCTGTCTCATGAAATAACGTGGAGGATAAAGCAGGAAAGCGTGGGCTTGCAGACACGTGCGTGCCTGTATTTGTGGGGCATTGTTTTGTTTTTTAACATGGAAGCTGAGGATTCAAACCCCGGTGCTCATCCTTGCAGAGTCAACACTCCTACCCACTGAGCCATCTCCTCAGCCTGCTAGTGATGTTTGTGGCCCCTTATGTAACATCCAGCCTTCATCAAGTGTTCTCTGTCCAGGTACCAGTTTATACAGAACAATGAATCAAGTCAGCAGGAGATTCCACAAAAAGCCAAACCTCAAGGACCCATCATGACACTGCCACCCAGAGTTCACAACAAGGAGACAACCTCTGTCAGGACTAAGGAGGTGGACCTGAAGAAACAGAAGAGACAGGCAGCCCGAGGACAGGGGGAGGAGAAGCAGAAGTTGGAGCCCATGAGGCCAGTGCCAGAGAATCCTCAGAGCAAGGCAGAGCCTGCTGCAAAGACATCTGTTCCAAAACATCTGCACAACCTATGGAGAGCTACAGCAGCACTGTCAACAAGGAAGACACCAATGGCCACAGGATCTGTCCCAGCCAAGAAGAAAGTGGTCCAGGCTACCTCATCCCCTGCCTCTTTCCCACACCCCACCACACAGAAAAGCCAAATGCTAAAGGCCTCCAACTTCAAGTCTGAGCCTCGGTGGGATTTTGAGGAGGACTATAGCTTGGATGTGGGCAGCCTACAGACGGTGAGTCTGGACCTTCGCCATGATTCTGCACTGAACCACCAACCCAAGCAGCCCTTTCCTCCTGTGCTCAGCTTTTAGTCATAACCTTGACCCTTCCTGTACTTGGCCTGACACTTGCTATTGGCCCATCCTTCCTTCTTATAACTGCCAAAGTTAGGGAGGGGAAGACAGGTCCAGAATCAAGGTCTGGACAACTCAGAAAGGTGAGGCTGGAAGGGATTTGTCTGGGAATCCTTGAAGGAGGCCTGGGGTGGACAACATTCTGTGGGAAGGGAGTGTGCCCAGAAATGGGGTCCAGTATGTGATTCCTGATTCTATAGTCATGGGAGTAGCAGACAAGAAGACACAACCTAGTGCCCAGCTGCCCCGCTCCCAGGAACACTGCCATCCTGGAAAGCCCACTCAGGAACCTTCACTATCCTCCAGGCTTGAGAAAAGTTGCAAGCACTCATCCCCATGTCCCCTCCCTAATCCTTCTCAGCCCTGCCTTGATGGAGATACTCTAACCTACTTGTATATACACACAGGACAGGGCCATGTCCCAACAGAACAGAGCATGCACATGTGGCTGTCAGAATTGCCAAGTGTATCTGCTTAGGAGCTGAGGGGACCCGTTTTCTAGGACCAAGATGGATCCAGACATGGAGAGATAGGAAGTCAGACCCTGAGGACCAGAGTGAAAGGAGAATAGGGGGCAGGAATGACCAAGGTGCTCAGTCAGTCAACAGGTTCTCCCATGCAGGAGTGAGGATTAAAGGAAAAGAGAAGATTAGACAATGTTACAACATGACCCAGCCAGTTCTGAGACTGAAGGCTGAGGTGGGTTTATTTTTTCCCAATTTTCTTTTAAAATACTTTTATTTTTATGTACATGGGTGATTTGTCTTCAAACACATCAGATCTCATTACAGATGGTTGTGAGCCACCATGTGGTTGCTGGGAATTGAACTCAGGACCTCTGGAAGAGCAGCCAGTATTCTTAACTGCTGAGCCAACTCACCAGCCTCCCCTCCCCCATTTTCTTTTAAGCCATTTTAATTACATGCAAGTATTTACATCAGTTCAAGGTTGAGGAACCAGCAATACAATAGCTGCAAATAGTCAAGGAACAAACAAGGCAATAAACAAAGTCCCATGATCACTCCCATGACCACTCTCTCTTGATCACTGTGTCTAAGAGCTCATGAGGAAGAAAAAGTATCTGAGCCTCCTTCCCTGTCCTAGCCCCCAGTCATATTCATGCCTGAGGCCTACTTCTTTGTTCTAGCCTCGATTCCTGACTGAAATGATGTCTCTGTTTTAGCCTAAAATTAGATTCCTGCCTGAATTTACTTCCCTGTCATGGCCCAATGTCAGATTCCTGCTAAAGCCCATTTCCTTGTCCTTGGCCAATGTCAGATTCCTGTCAAGCAGCCCCAAAAGCTCTCCACACAGGAACTTGCAAACTGCACTCCCCAGCCCAGCCTGTGTGTAATGGAGCTCACCCAGCCCCTGGCTGATGGTTTCCTGAGCCACCCCATTGCTTCAACTTTACATGTCTTGCTGCACATAGACCTGCCCAGACTCTGTGAAGATCAAGGCCTCCAAGTCACCATGGCTACAGAATATCTTTCTGCCCAACATCAATCTGTTCCTGGACTCTGGATGCTTCACCCAGAGCGAGTGGAACCGACTAGAACACTTTGCACCACCATTTGGCTTCATGGAGCTCAATCAGTCCCGTGAGTCCTTACTTCAGGGCAGAGTGTGGCTGGCTTCCTGTCTTGGGTTGGCCTCCTTTCTGGGCTCTGAATGGAGCCTTGGTCTGTTCCAGTGGTACAGAAGGTGGTGACCCGCTTCCCTCCGGTTCCCCAGCAGCAGCTCCTCCTGGCAAGCCTCCCCACCGGGTACTTCACGTGCATCACCTGTGCTGTAGTGGGCAATGGGGGCATCCTGAATGATTCACGTATGGGCCAAGAGATAGACAGTCATGACTATGTTTTCAGGTATGTTCTCCCTCGGTTCTCTGTAGATACGGGCTATCATGGGAGACCTGATGAGTGTCCTGTGGGGGTTTGAATAGGACTGGCTCTCATAGACCCATCCAGGTGAATGCTTGGCCCATGGGCAGTGGCCCGGTTAGGAGGTGTGGCCTTGTTGGAGGAAGTCTGTCACTGTAGGGGTAGGCTTGGAAGTCTATGCTCAAGCTCTGTCCAGTGTGGCACATGGTCTCCTTCTGCTGCCAGTGGATCAAGATGTAGCAGTCTCAGCTCCTCCAGCACCATGCCTGCCTGTGATCCACCATATTCTCTGCCATGATGGTGATGGACTAAACCTCTCAAAATGTAAGCCAGCAACAATTAAATGTTTTCCTTTATAAGGGTAGCATAGTGGTCACAGTGTCTCTTCACAGCTATAAAACCCTAAGACATGTCCCCTATCTTATCTAGAAAATGGAGTGTCTACAACACCTGCTGCCCTGCTTCATCTTTCTCACATGCCTCCACAAAAATGTCTCTCCTCCATTCACATCATCTGCTTTGATCTTTCTCTACAGACTGAGTGGAGCCGTTATCAAAGGATATGAACAGGATGTGGGGACCCGCACATCCTTCTATGGCTTCACTGCCTTCTCCCTGACCCAGTCTATCCTCACTTTGGGTAGTCGAGGTTTCCAACATGTGCCTCTGGGGAAGGTGAGAAAGAGGAATGGGTGTGGCCATACAGCCCCTGGATATGAGAGACCAATGAGTGCATTTGGGCGTGGCTTCACAGTCCCTGATCAGGGAAGAGGTATGAGTGCCTTGTGTATGGATGGAACATGGCTCATCACAAGCTCTGTTCACATGTGGGCAAGAGCAGTGACAACAGTCACTCAGGCCATGGGAGAGCCAGGGGACAGTTGCGAGTGAGAGGAGGGCCACCCTCAGCCCAGGCTCCTCAAGGCAGTTCTCCTGGACCACTTGCTGTCCTTGGTCTTCAGGATGTCCGATATCTACACTTCCTGGAAGGTACCCGAGACTATGAGTGGCTGGAAGCTATGTTTTTGAATCAGACCATGGCAAACACCAAACTTTCCTGGTTCAGGTACCCACTTCCCTCCTCCTGTCCCTGAAACCCTGGCCAGACTGAGCAGTGAGTGACTGACTTTAAAAGGGTTAGTCAGGGGGACTGCCTCTGTGCCACCTGGGGATGGGGTAGTGGTCACACCTCACAGCATGACCATGACTTGGCCTCCAATGCGCCAGGTAAGAGAACAGTGCCTGAGGGATCCATCTCTGGCCACAGGCATCGACCCCAGGAAGCCTTCCGGGATGCCTTGGACTTGGATAGATACTTGCTGCTGCACCCAGACTTTCTCCGTTACATGAAGAACAGGTAAGGGTAGGAAGCTCACAGAGGGTCCGTGGGCCTCTCCTCCTTTGCTGGCTCCTGACAGTTGGGAACCTGGGTATTTTGAACAGGTTTCTGAGGTCAAAGACCCTGGACACTGCCCGATGGAGAATATACCGCCCCACCACTGGAGCACTCCTGCTGCTTACAGCCCTTCATCTCTGTGACAAGGTGAGGCTGCCCACCTCTGACAGGCGTGGGAGTGAGCATGTACAGCCATGTGACCTGCATCCAGAGCCCTAGGGACAGGACCAGGATAAATGGACAGACTTCCCCACCTCCACGAGGCAGCCCCTCTGGTCCCAGCTCCTCCTCCTTTTTCTGCAGGTGAGCGCCTATGGCTTCATCACTGAGGGCCATGAGCGCTTCTCTGACCACTACTATGACAGATCATGGAAACGGCTCATCTTTTACATAAACCATGACTTTAAGTTAGAGAGAACGGTCTGGAAGCATCTGCACGATGAAGGCATCATCTGGCTGTTCCAGCGCCCACAAAGTGACAAAGCAAAGAACTGACCAGGGCCTAGACTTCAGGGTTCCCTCCAACATATCCCTATCAACATAGGATGGAAGGGTTCCTCAAATGCTTCTTCTTTCTTGTCTTCCCAGATTCAGACCTGCTCCAAACCCTTCAGTCCCAAGGAACAGCTGTGCATGAGGGTTTGGAGTCCTTTTGAAAAATCACCATATGCACTGGCCATTTTTTGCTCAAACCCTACAGTTAGAATTCGACCCAAACTCCAAACCATTTATTTCACCTTACTCTACTTTTCAAACACTGCCTTCAGAATTTTGGACTCTGAAAGGCAAAATAACAGTAAAGAACAAACTTAGGCGCTTGGTAGTGGGTGGAAACAAAACAAAAACAAAACCAAGTTTATTTAGACTTACTGCCCAGTCGTGTACCATAGGGCCCATGATTTGCTCAGATAGTGCAGTAGTGACTCCGTCTGGCAGGCGGGGCAGCTGGCCGCTTGAGTGATGATAAACCTTTGCTGTGCTTTGCTCTTCTGCAAAATTGAGCTGCCCCAGTGCTCAGGGTTCAGGGCTGAGCCTGATGAAGTCCAGGAGGATGCTGCAAGCTCTAAGGTGCAGCTGAGCAGGACACAGAAGGCTCGGGAGTTAAGAGCATATACTGCTTTAGCAGAGAACCTGAGTTTGAATCCCAGTACCTGTGTTAGGCAACCCACAAATGCCTGTAACTCCGGTCCCAGATTCATTGCCTTCATATGCACTTAGCAACACCTAGCTTCTTACGCACATACCCACACAAGGACGCTTATATACACATAATTTAAAACTAGAAATAAACCGTGAGAAATGAATAAGGCTACTTGCAGAGTAAGAGTCACCTCTAGTTCTAGAACTCAGGAGGCAGAGGCAGGCAGATCTATGTGAGTTCGAGGCCAGCCTGGTCTACAGAGGGAGTTCTAGGATAGCGAGGGCTAAACAGAGAAACCCTATTTTGAAAACAAAAAAATAATCAAGAAGAGCTGGAAACAGCATGCATTGATGATGAACTTTGGAACATTTCCAGCCCCACCTCAACTCCCATGGGAGAGTCTAATTAACATTCCTGGGTCAGAGGAAACTTGCTGGATTAACATTCCTTGGTCAGAGGAGGAAGGGAAAGGCTGATTAACATTCCTCAGACCACATGGAAAGGAACCCACCAGAGGATGGTGAAGGCCCAGAGCATGTAGATACAACCAACCCTTGCCACCTACAGACAAGAGAGGTCCTTGGCACCTCATTCCCCAAAGACCAATCGGTTTAAAAGTCACACTGTTCTGTCAATCACATCGTGCCTAGTCGCCATTTCTCTAGTCTACCCCTAAAATTGTATAAAAACTGACCAAATGGGCTGCCCAGGGTGGCTGCCTCTCCTTTGGGTGCAGGATGACCCCAATGCATTGAATCATTAAAATTCCTCTTGTTTTTTTGCATCGATTCACGTCTCTGCATGGTTCACTTAGGGGGTCTCCGGTAAGCTAAGGCTCCCCAAGAGTCTTACAGCATCAGTGACGTGCAGAACAATGTATTTTATAGGTACAGTACAAGTAATGTCCTGGCTGGTTTTATATCAACTTGACATAAGCTAGATGTGAGAAGAGGGGACCTCAACTGGAAAAGACTCCCTAAGATCAGGCTGCAGGCAAGTCTATAGGGCATTTCCTTAAATAGTGACTGATGGTGGAGAACCCCACCCATTGGGGGTGGACCCAACCTGTTGCGCTAAATCTCCTGCCCATAGGGAGTCCATAGAATAAAGACACAAGTCAATAAATATCAAATGAATGCTGCATGCCTAGATTGGGCAGATTTACCATTAAACTACACTATTTCCCCGGCTATGAGAGCTCTTAACAACTTGAGGTTTCCTAGGTCAAGGTCTTCTTCGTCTTCTCTCTCTCCACCAACTGCCCTCTGCTTCCACCAACTCCTCCTCCTCCTCACTCCAAAGGCTCTCCTGGTCTTATCCTCTTTCCCTGCCTCTGGCTCTTCCCACTCCTCTTCCACTGCCCAATCACTGGCTGTAGCCTTTATTTAACAAATTTGATTGGACAGAAGGTTTACAAGATTCACTCCTCCTTTGCAGCCCCTCCCAGGAGTGGAATTACCATGACAACAAGAGGCTAGGGCTATCCACCACATTAACCTGGGCTGGTGATCCTGGGTTCTACAAGAAAGCAGGCTGAGCAAGCCATGGGGTGTAAGCCAGTAAATAGCACCCTCCACGGCCTTTGCATCAGCTCCAGTCTCCTCCAGGTTCCTGCCCTGAGTTCCTGTCTTGACTCCCTTCAGAGATGAACTGCAAGTGTAAGCCTAACAAAGCCTTCCATCCTAAATGACTTTGGTCTCAGTGTTTCATGGCAGCTATAGTAACCCTGACTGAGACAGGTAATACCCATGGGCTGGAGAGATGGCTCAGTGGTTAAGAGCACTGGCTGCTGTTCCAGAGGTCCTGGGTTTGATTCTCAGCCCACACATGGAAGTTTATAGATATTTGTAACTCTAGTTCCAGGGGATGTAAGGCCTACTTCCGGCCTCCAGTCAAGTAAAGAACTGTTCCTGGAGAAGGTGACTCTGCAATAAACTTCTTAGTCACCTCCTTCCCCACCCCACCCCCCCCCCACATACATACACACACATACACACTAATTTATTTGCAGAGTGTTGTTGGGGGCCGACTTTAGCAGAAAGCAGCTATCAGCTTTGCAGACATCTTGAGCCATATACCCTGACATGAGACTTGGATTACAATAGCCTACAACAGCTGAGCACACTCCGATAATCTTGGTTTAGATACCTTGGGTGTGTGAGATTAAAGGTGTGTGAGATTAAAGGTGTGTAATTTAAAGAGTGTGACTTAGAAGTGTAGAGATCAGATTTAGAGACAAGACCTAAGGGCATGATTAAAGGTGTGACCAAAAGGCATGGCTTAGAAATGAGACATATAAAAGGATAGAGGCAGACAGAGAAAGAGACAGATTACTTGACATTAGGTAGGAGACACAGCAGAGAGAAGACAGAGAAGCAGGCACTTAGAAGAGAACTTGGAAGAAGTAACCTGGAACTTGGAGGCACTAGGGACTAGGAACTTAGGACTTGAGACACTTAGAGGAAGAGAGACTGAAGAATAAACGGGACTGAAACGCAGTCTGTCTGGTCTCCATTCTTCGCATTTGTCCTCACTCTCTCTCTTGATGCACCCTGACCCACGGACCGGAGCGGCAGCTTGGACAGGAATACAGTGGCCACCAAACGCGGGGCAGCCCAAGCCTCAACATTTTGCTCGGGCTGCGACAGAGTGTAATTCCAATAAAAATGGCAAAATTGTTTTCTCTGGATTGAAAATTGTTCTCAAACTGACCATGGATGGATAAACAGGTAAAAACAGCCAGAAATCTGAAAAAGAAAACCATCAAATAAACGACTAAAACATACTATAAAGGCTTTGTAATTAAAACAATACAATCTTGAAGCAGAGACCAGCCTGGTCTACACAACAAGTTACAGGCCAGCCTTGTCTATATACCAGATTACAGACCAGCCTAGTCTTCATACCAAATTACAGACCAGCCTGGTCTACATACCAAATTATAGGCCAGCCTGGTCTACATAGCAAGTTATAGGTCAGTCTGGTCTACATAACAAGTTATAGGCCAGCCTAATCTATATAACAAGTTATAGGTCAACCTGATCTGCATAACAAGTTACAGGCCAGCCTGGTCTACATATCAATTTATAGGCCAGCCTGGTCTACCTAATAAATTGTCGGCCTGCCAAAGCTATGCAGTGAAAGTCAGTCTCAACAAAAGTTAAACATAGAAAGTGTGAACAGAATAATGTTGTAGGTCTGTGATCCCAACAGTGGGGAGGCCCAGACAGGGGCCAACCTAGGCTTCACAGCAAAACTATGTCTCAGTAAATAAATTAGTTAATAATTCATGCAATTAAACATAATGTAGCTGGAATATTTAAGGCTTAAATACTACATAAGGGATTGGAGAGACGGTCCAACAGTTAAGAGCACCTGCTGCCCTTTCAGAGGACCAAGTTTGGGTCCTAACACCGTGTTGGGTGTTTTGAAACTGCCTGTAGCTACAGCTTCAGGGGATCCATGACTTCTTTTGCCCTTTGAGAGTGCTGTAGAGGAATGTTACTCCAACATGGCTGCTCTTGCAAGGGTTTCACATCCAAAGATAAGATCTGGCTGGAATGCAAGCATGACACACACCTAATCCCTCTGGCTGCAATACAGACATGCCCTTAGTACATACCTTTAGTCCCAAACAATGAGGTCTAATTGAGGGGTAGACAAAGGGAATCAGAAAGATTTGACAGAATGAGTGAGAGATAGGATTCACCCAACATTCATGAGAACAGCAGGTGTACCTTCCCCCCCACCATGAGCAAGCCTGAAGAGACCTTGGTTACCACAACAAGGTCAAGTGACGGGATCTAGGTGGAGTTACCCACCTTGGCTGCCCGGAACACAGCAGAACTGCCCCTGGGCTTGCCCTGAGACATCTCCGGCCGTGACCTGGAATGGACTATGGACTATCCCACCCATCTGGAACCAGGAGGGGTTGTGGGTTGGGTCTTCCCCTTTAAATTGAGAGCCGAACATTAAAGCTTTGGGCCTTGATCAGAGAACTTTGTCTTGGCCTCATCTCTTCTCGCCCTCCTTCCCCCTTCATTCCCAGCCCCCCTTTCAGGTGAATCCAGTTGACTTGTGGCCGCGGGCGGCTACAAGCAGGAAAGAGAGGCAAGGAGAGAGAGAGAGAGAGAGAGAGAGAGAGAGAGAGAAAGAGAGAGAGAGAGAGAGAGAGAATCAGTTCAGTTCAGTTTGGAGCAGAGCAGTTGTTTGGAGCAGTTCAGTTCATGGAGTTAAGAGGTAGTCTTTCCAAGTAGAGCAATTCAGTCAGAAGCCAAGAGAAACTAATTTGAATCAGTCAGCTTGGAGAGGAGTTTGGGTCAGAACAGTTGAATTGAACCAACTAGCCAGAGTTCAGAAAGAGCTAGAAAGAGTGAGTTTATTCAGCAGCAAGTCTTGGAGGCTAAAACACTGAGTTTACAGCAAGTCTCAGAGGCTGAAACATTCTAGGCCTAAGTTAGCAGACAGAGGCTGGAAGCTGCAGCCTTCAAGGTCCAGGCTTGCAGAAGATTAGATTGTACGGAGGCTAGAAGCTTCCAGGCCTAGGCCCTTAGATACAAAGATAGAAACATTCTGGGCCCAGCCCAAGCCATGTATTAGAAGAGCTTGGGTATGGCTCTCATCTCTTCATCAGAGGAAATAAAAGAGACATTTCTATGGTACATACAAACAGGCACATAAAGATGTACACATAAAAGTAAATAAGTTTTTAATCTGGTTTTTAATTATCTGCTTTTTCGTTCCCTTGAGACAACATCTTTCTATATAAACTTGGCTGCCCTAGAATCTACTGTGTAGACCAGGCTGGCTTCAAACTCACAGAGATCTTCGTACCTCTGCCTCACAAGTGCTGGGATTAAAGCACCATTACAGCTGGCTGCCTTTATGTTCTTTTATCTGTGGGACTAAGAACCTACAACATGGACCCTGTGTTCCCTAGTAAACAATGGTATTGAGTAGGGATATCAATATGAATGGTGGTTTTAAATAGGTGGAGGCAGATAGAATTATATGTGTGTATATATCTGTATGTATATTCATGTGTGTGTATGTGTTCATGTGTATGCATATATGTGAGTGGGTGTTCATATGTGTGTATTCAAGTATGTGTGTTCATGTGTGTGTAAATGCATGCATGTGTGTATTCATATGTGTATATATTCGTGTGGTGTATCCATGTGTGTGTTCATGTGTATATATTCGTGTGTGTATATTCATGTGTGTGTTTGTTCATGTGTGTGTATTGATGTGTGAGTATGTTCATATGTATGTTTGTTCATGTGTGTATATTCATGTGTATATGTATTCATATGTACATATATTCATGTGTGTGTATATGAACTTACGTACATATGACTATCTGTCTAAGTCTGTCACCTTGAAACAGGAAGGAAAGGAAGGGGAAATTGGACTGAATAGGAAGAGAAAAAGAGACCCTTAGGTAGCAGTGGTGGCGCACGCCTTTAATCTCAGCGCTTGGGAGGCAGAGGCAGGTGGATCTCTGTGAGTTGGAGGCCAGCCTGCTGTACAGAGCTAGTTTCAGGACAGCCAAGGCTACTCAGAGAAACCTTGTCTTGAAAAACAAAAGAATAAATAAATAAAAATAAAATAAAATTTGTGGGTTTTTAAATTTTTATTTGATTTGCTGCCTTCACCCAATTTAGTTTGTGTGTGTGTGTGTGTGTGTGTGTGTGTGTGTGTGTGTATGATGGGAGTGGTTGTGTGTGTGTATGGTGGGTGGGTGTGTTTGTGTTTATATATGGTGACTGTGGTTGTGTGTGTATGGTTTGTGGGTGTGGTATATATGTGGTGTGTGTGTGTATGTATGCTTGTGTGATATGTGTGTGTCTGGCGTGTATCTAGTGTGTGTGTGTGTGGTGTGTGTGTAGTGTATGTGTGTTGTGTGTGGTGTGTGTGTATGATGTCTGTGGTGTGTGTGTGGTATGTGTGTGTGGTTGTGTGTATGGTGTGTATGTGTGGTGTGTGTGTGATATTTGTGGTGTGATATGTGTGTGTGTGTAGTAGTATCTGTGGTGTGAGTGTGTTTTATGGTGCCTGTGTTTTAGAGGAAAACCTGGAGGAGTCAGCTCTCTCCTTCTACCATGTAGGTCCTAGGGAGTGAGTGCCTCAACCCTCTGAGTCATGTCAATGGCCAATTTAGTCTTTTTAAAATCAAAGTCAAAAAGTAAGGAAGAATAGGAGAAGCAGGGAGGAGGGGGAGAAGGAGGGAGGAGGGAGAGGAGGAAGAAAAGAGGGAAAAGGAGGAAAAGAGGAAAGGGAGGAGGAGAGGGAGGGGAAGCAAGGGAGGGTGGAAGAGAGGGAAAAGGGAGAGGAGAAAGAGGAGGAAGAGACAGAGGAGGAGGGGAGGAGGAAAAACTGTAGCAGCAATCCTGGAGCCACATGGAAGGAGTCTCTTCCACCAAAACCCACATAACCTGAGAGTGAGCATAACTGGTCTCAAATTTCAACAAACTCAAACAGGAATGCATGCTAATGTGAACATGAAAACAAACAAACAAAAAACTATCAACAAAAGACTGTAGATGGGACCCAGAAGTCAGAAGTCACAGTTTCACGCCTATCCAATAACTTACACATTCACTCAGGAGTCATCACTAGATAAAAAAGTTTACAACGTGATCTCTACCTCACACAGAATACTTTGGAGTGGCTGTGAACTTTGAGGAAAGCTGAGTGTCTTAGCAACCATGACCAAGGCAACTTTTATACATAAAACATATCATTTGGACTGGCTTAGAGTTTCTGGGGTTCAGTCCATTATCATCAAGGAGGGAAGCATGGCAGTGTTCAGTCAGACATGGAGCTGGAGGAGCTGAGAGTTCTACATCTTGACGCAAAGGTATCCAGGAGGAGACTGGCTTCTCAGAACACAATCCCACAGTGACACACTTCCTCCAACAAGGCCACACCTTCTAATGGTGCCACTCCCCATAGGCCAAACATTCAAACATGTGAATCTATGGGGGCAGAACCTACTCAAACCACCACATTGAGCATGGGGGCTGGAGATACCTGGGTGGGTAAGAGCACCGGCTGCCATTCCAAAGGATCCAGGTTCAGTTCTCAGTACCCATGGTGGTTCATGAGCCTGTTACCCCAGCTCCAGGAGGTCTGACACCCTCCTCTGGCTTCTGAGGGTTCCCACACTCATTTGGCTCATTCACCACACATTCACACCGACATACATACATATACATAAATAGAAGTAATCAAAATAAAGGTTAAGAAGAAAAGAAAAGCTGAATTTCCAAGGGTCCCAAGTGGCTAACTGGGCCCAGGTTCAAAATGAAGCCTAGTGGCCATTTGATACTTGGTGGGGTCATGCCTCAGCTCTCTCTATTCCTGGAATAACCACAAGATGAACTCTTGTAGCCCTTGCTGGGCATGTTCTGTGTCAGCTGCCAAGATAAACAGGCTCTGGAAAGTTCTATTTTGTCATCAGGGCCTGACCTTCTATGACCCGCAGCCAGCCAATCAGGACTGAGTATTTACTAGTCATTGACACCTCTCATTTGCATAGCTGACCCAGTGGAATTCTGGGCCAGGACTTTATAGGAAAATAGCCCCTCTTTGTTCATGTAGATCATGGTTTTCTTTGAGAGTCGGCACTCCCTGGATTTGAAAACTATTTCTTGAAGCCTCCCTCCTTCCTTTTGCTTGTTTGGGGTGTGTGCTTGTGTGTTTGTGTGTGTGTGTGTGTGTGTGTACTCACAACCATCCAGGACTCCAAATCCAGTGGATCTGTCACCCTGTCACCCTCTTCTGGTCTCTGAGGGTAGCAGGCACTCAAACAGTGCACATATATATACTGAAGACAACCATTCATATACATAATTTAAAAATAAATATTTTAAGTGTCTAGACATTAAACAAAAAAGCTTAAAGTGGCCATTTTTTTAAAAAAAATATTAAAACAACAACAATAACAACAATTAAGGTGGATTATGATAGGTTATTTCTCTGCCTGTGAACTGGGCCAATTCAAGCCAGATTACATTATACTAAAGGCAGGTTTATTGGGAAGCTGCTCTTGGGTAAGTTCACTTGACCCAAGGACTGAGGCCAGGGGAGTCACCATGGGAAGGGAAAGAGGTAGGGGAGAGAGAGAAAGAGCATGCGCAGAGAGAGAAGAGGAGAAGAGAGAACTAAGGAGAGCAAAATGTCTGACTTATACAGGGAGAAGCCTCTGGGGGAAGGGCAGCCCAGCCCTTGGGCTGAAAAGTTCAAGGTTGGAGGCAGGGTATGCCAAGGAGAGACTGAGGGATGTTGGGAGAATCTGGAGACCAGGTCTGTTTTGATATGTAAAACATCCACCTCAGTCTCTTGTCCTGGGGTCCAGAAACCAAACAGACTGTCCCCTGGCCTCCACACATACGTGTGTCTCCACGTGTCTATGGAAGCATGTCTGTGCACCATGTGTGTTCCTAGTGCCTGAACCAGGTCAGAAGAGGGCAGTAGATCCCATAGAGCTGGAGTTACAGACGGTTGTGAGCCACCATGTGGGTGTTGAGAACTGAACTCGAGTCCTCTCCAAGAGCAACAAGTGCCCTTAACCTCTGAGCCAACTCTCTAGCCTACAAATTCTAAACTCTACACCCACGTTTGCTTTCTTTACAGGTATGTCGTACCTACAGCCCACTGCTCACATAGTATCCAAGGATAGCTATGCATGAAACCCAACACATTTATTGAACACAGCTTCATGCGCACTTGTGAGAGACTGGTCAGCCCGAGAGTCTAGGACAGAACCACTTCCTGAGGATCCCTTAAACCTTATCTGACTGCGAAACCAAGTCCTGCTAGAGGCAGAACTACTAAGACCAGAGAAGCCACGAATAGGAAAAGGGCTGGGTGGGCCCAGTGCAGGGCTCTCACTCCTGACTCAGGCTACCCTACCTTACAGGTGCCAAGCCAGGATTCATGCCGGAATGAGAGGGCATTGCCAAGATGATTTCTCTGGTCTGCCTTGGGGACCCAGGGTTGCATGGCTAGACTTCTCTTTCTAACACCAAACCAATCTTACCCCAACCTCTTTCCAGATGGACCTCCCAGTGTCTCCTGCATCAGGCTCCTTCCTGTGGGTGTAGAGAGCACCTTCTTCTGGCCACTGGCCTGGAAGGAAGGGAGGAAGGGAGGGAGGGAGGAAGGGAGAAAGAAAATTAAATAAAATCCCTACACACTACAGACCATTCAGACTCATGTTATTTGTGTGTGCACACAAGTGCAGAGACCAGATGACATCTTCAAATGTCAGGTAGCATATGGCCACCTTGCCTTTAGCTTTCCTTTATGGGACACGGCCTCTCGTGGGCCTGCAACTTACTGAGCAGGCCAGGCTGGCCCGCCAGAAGACCCCTGGGTCTACCTGTGTCTGCCTGCCCATCACTGAAATCACAAGCGCTCTCACTACCACAGTCAGCCATAATTAAGAGGGTGTGGGTTGGTGATTGAACTCAGGTCTTCGTGTTTGCCTTAAAATGCTTTACTGACCAGGCCATTCACCCAGGCCCCTCCATTTGTGTTCTTTTCCTTCCTGTTTTGTTGGGAGCTGACTTTTAGCAGAAAGCGGCTAGATCATCTTTGCAGCCATCTGGAACCATATACCCTGATAAGAGATTTGGTTTTCAATGGCCTACAACAGCTGAAGCACACTCTGATATCCCACATATTTTGTGTTGCTGTTTACTGCCCCCAGCTGCAAGGCACACGTGGTAGCCACGCCTGCAAGGCATGCGGTTCACGTGCTGTCCACGTGCTATCTACGCCATACATGCCTGTAAGGCGCACGTGCTATCCACGCTATAGACGCCTGTAAGGCTTACGTCATATCAACACCTGCAAGGCACGTGCAAGGCCCAGTCCTTTGTACTCAGTCTCTGCACTTGTATTAGCTGCCTGTGGTGGTTTTAATACACTTGGGCCACAGGGAGTGATAGAGTTAGGAGGTGTGGTCTTGTTAGAGGAAGTGTGTCACTGTGGAGGTGGGCTTTGGGAGGTCTCTTCCTATGCTCAGGCTCCACCCATTGCTGAAGACAACTTCCTCCTAGCTGCCTGACAATGCCAGGGGCTCATGGTTGCCTTCCAGTCAAGATGCGGTGTAGGCCGCTGACCTGACTCTACTGGTAAACAAGTGCACTGCGCATGCGATCACCCTTGGGCCAACTCAGTTTTGGCGCCAACCCCTCCCGAGTGGGATATGTTAATGAAGAACTACAATTCCGACCAATCGCGCACCTCCACGCGCATTTACCCCTCTCCCCCCCCCACTAGGGCTGAGTATATAAGTGGCTCGCTCTGGGTGCTGGGGGTTCCCTGCTGAATGATGAAGTGCTTCTACAATAAAGGCTGTTGAGAAGGATCCGGTTGTTTGCTGGTCGAGTGGGGCGCGACAATGCAGAACTCTCCTCTTTCTCCAGCACCATGTCTGCCTGCACACTGCCATGGTTCCTGCTATAATGGTAATGGATGAAACCTCTATAAGCTCCCCCCACCCAATTAAATGTCTGCAAGAGTTGAGTGGTCATGTGTCTCTTCACAGCAATGGAAACCCTAACTCAGACACTGCCTCACGGTCTTCCACACAGCAGCGCACCCGGGACTCATGACTCTGAGTTCCACCATTTGCTGAGCCTGTAGAAGGGAAGGAGCATGTTCGCGCATGCCCTGTTTTGTGTAAAGACGCAAGACGAACCCGGGTCACCAGTTGGGAACTCCCCTCCCTCAGAGGCAGTGGGTCCATGTCAGTGTAGACAACTTCGGCAAGTGTCTGTGCCTTGAACTCAAGGGCTGGACAAGCCAGAGCCATATCAGATGATACAATTCAGATCCAAGAGAAAGGCTTGGTGAGACAGGCTGGACTGATGGTGTGTGCTTCTAACTTAGATACTGTTTAGACACCTAAAGTGGAATTGGTTGCTCAGAGCGCTAGGCGGGGCGTAGAGATATACACCACTTCTGCCCTGGGTCTTTACAGATGTGTAAAGACACCTTCACCTCTCAAAGGGCAGTATTTCCTTGGAACTTTGATGTACTGTTTTCATATGGTTTGCTTAAAATACATCTCTGACATTTTGGTTTTGTTCCATAGTGACTCTATTGGACTGTGGTGTGCCCTTGATATGTTTGACAAACTTGCCAAAATCAACTTCTAAAATGAATTCCTTTTGATGAGGATTTACTTTCAGATCCCCAAAGGGGTCCAGAACGTTCCTCTGCATCCCATAAAGACACGCACTCGACATATTTATATGCATGAGTGTATTGGTTACTTGACTCATTGCTGTGACATTAGCAATATTAGCACATGCAACTTGAGAGATGAAGTCCTGGGGCTGGAGAAACAGCCCAGCAGTTAAAAGCACAGATCGCCCTTCCCAGAGGAGCAGAGTGCAGTTGCCAGCAACCATGTTAAGTAGAGCACAATGATCCATGACCCAGCTGAGGGGATCCAGTGTCTCCTCTAGCCTCTGAGGGCATGACGCACATGCCCATACAAAAAAACAAACCCCAACAAAAAAGAAAGATGCAGGGGCCCAGGAGATGGCTTGGTGCTCTGTACTTGCTGCCCTGCCAGACAGCCTGAGGTCAATCTGTGGGTCCCACACAGTGAGGGGACAGAACTGGTTCAAACTGTTGTCTGACCTCCACACGTGCATTGTAGCGTGTACCCATACATGCCATGCACATGCATGCACACACCATGCAAATACACATCACACATGTGTAAGATGCACATATTGATGATGATGATAATAATAATAATAATAACCATTTTTAAATTCCCAAACTCTAATGAAGAAATGGAGGTAATCCTAAAATCTGCTGTATACTTTTCTCAATGCAGTAAATAAATGCCTAACAAGATGTTTGGGGTTTTTGTTGTTGTTTGTTTGTTTCTTTGTTTGTGGGGGTCTTTAAAGGGTTGTTTGGTTGGTTGGTTTTTCTAGACAAGGTTTCTCTGTGTAGCCCTGGATATCCTGGAACTATCTCTGTAGACCAGGCTGGCCTTGAACTCACAGCAATCTATCTGCCTCTGCACCACCTCCACTCCCAGCCCCCACCCCTGCTTCCTGGTCTGACAAGCAGAGGTATCTTATGGATAGAATGTTTATTTTCGGTCTTGACACAGGGAAGCAATCCATCACAGCAGGGAGAAGAGTAGCTTCCAGCTGTGGCACCAAGAATCTGCTCACATCTCCACTGACCAGAAGGAGAGAAAGAGGCAGGCATCCATCTGTTTCCTTCCCCCACCCCCTTCATTCAGCCTGCGCCTCAAAGATGAGGTGGTGCCACCCACTGGAGGGTGGGTTTTCCCTCTTCAGTCAATCCTTTCTTGAAACTTCCTCACAGATACAACTAGAGGTTGTGTCTCCTGGTGACTCTAAATCCAGGATCTCCAGTGAAGTCATCACCACATCAATTAAGCACACTGAAGGTGAACAAGATAATCAACTCAAGACTGAGTGAACTGGTTTAGGGAACTTACCATGGAGACCTGAGGCCATCCTTAGATCTTAGACAGGTTATAGTAGAACCTTCTAGCCCCCTCTGCAGACATGCCGACCCTCAGAACCAAGTGTACCTTTGAAACGTTTACCTCTACTGAGCTACACAGTTCAGGCCCCTTCTCCCAGTTCCCCAGGGACTGGCCCTGCACCTAGTCCTTTCTTCCTAGACAGGTTTCTGTTAGCATCTGCTAGCAGGGATAACTGCTAACTATGAAGTGATGTAATTTTCAATCCCTTATGGTATAAATCAATAGGTATGGCCACCATTTTCCTTTTGAAAACCTAAGGGCATATGGGCCATCCTCTTTTCCCTCTTTCCCCTCTTCCCCCAGTATCCTTATTCCTCTTCTTCCTCCTCCTCCTCCTCTTCCTCCTCCTCCTCCTCCTCCTCCTCCTCCTCCTCCTCCTCCTCCTCCTCCTCCTCCTCCTCTTCTTCTTCTTCTTCTTCTTCTTCTTCTTCTTTCTTCTTCTTTTTCTTCAGTTTCATACATCCCAGACTGGCCTTATGGCCTCAACCTTAGTCAAGGATAACCTAAAATGTCTAATCCTCCTGCTTCAGCATCCAAGTGAAAGGAGACTTCCTGTACAGTGCCAGGTGCTGGTCAGCTGCCCAGTGTGCTGGGAGCAGAACGACATTCCTCTGTGAGAACAGTTCCTCTTCTTAACCGATGAGCCATCTCTTCAGCCCCAAGCTACTTCTTGTTACCAAGGTAATCCTAACTGGGTGTTTGTGAGCTTTCTTCTCATCTGCACCCTCAACTCTGTGTGCAGTCCTTCTGCTCACCAGTCACTGTGTGTTTTCTCCATCTTCTGCCATGTCTCCTTTACAGCTAGGGATCTATGTGCAGCTCTGCTGTCTGTTTTAGAATTTACGTCTTCTCTTTTTCCCCCTTGTTGAGATTTTCAAATAAACCCCATGCTCTTTTCAGGGTTGCCTGGTGGATGTTTTTTAAGATAAAAATTCATAGGATTTAAAATTTTGGGGTCACCGGCCAGTGGTGGCACGCGCCTTTAATCCCAGCACTTGGGAGGCAGAGGCAGGAGGATTTCTGAGTTCGAGGCCAGCCTGGTCTACAGAGTGAGTTCCAGGACAGCCAGGGCTACATAGAGAAACCCTGTCTAGAAAAACAAAAACAAACAAAAAAAAAGATCTTATTAAAAACAAACACACACACACGACATGCATATGGATGGAATGGAATTTTATGGAATGGGCTGTCTTGTACAATTACATAGGTTCTGTGACTCCAGCTCAGCTCCTCAGGCTTGTGTGGCAAGGAGTTTTACCCACTGAGCATCTCGCTGCCCCAGTAGTACAAAGTTGAATATCTTTCCTTGAGAGGATTCATTATTATTGAGTTACAGCTGGTCCTTTCCTCCGTCGGCTTCAGTGATCGACAGTTCTGGTGGTCAGCTGGCTTTTCCCTCCTCTGCCTGGATGCTTTCCAGAGTTAACAGTGTTCTGTCCGTGCCTAATTGAAGCTCTGTATCTCCTCAGCAAACAGCTCAGGTGTCTAAGGATTTTCAGAAGGTAATGTAAACAAAGCAACCACTTCTGAGATAGTTTGGTCAGTAAAGTGCTTGTCACGCAAGCCAAAAGACCAGGCTTCGGAATCCAGCACTCAAGTAAAATCCTGGGTGTGACAGTAATCGCAGCGCTGGGGAGGAGAATGCCTGGGTTCAGTGGGAGATCCCACCTCAATAAGTAAAGTGTAGAGCAATAGAAGAAGACATTTTATGTATGCATGCACACACACACACGCACACACACACACGCACACACACGCACACACACACACACATACGCACACATGCACACACACACACGCACGCACACACACACACATACACACGCACACACACGCACACACACGCACAGCACACTTGCACAGACCCCCCCATACACATAACTAATACAGTATCTCGAGACTCTGTCAAGGCCCATATAAGAAGATCCATGGCCCTAGAACCCAGGCAACAGCTATGTATACACAAGAGTTCAAGAATGACAGCTCGGCTGCCTGAAGGGTTTCCAAAACCTTGAGACTTGAAAAGAGATCATGAATTTGCTCACAATTTGATAGATTAGCAGTTTAGACTGAATCCGCCTTGCCGGGCGGTGGTGGCGCACGCCTTTAATCCCAGCACTTAGGAGGCAGAGGCAGGCAGATTTCTGAGTTTGAGGCTAGCCTGGTCTACAGAGTGAGTTCCAGGACAGCCAGAGCTACACAGAGAAACCCTGTCTCGAAAAACCAAAAAAAAAAAAAAAAAAAAAAAAATAATGAGTCCGCCTCTTTCTGCTCTGACTTGGGTACCATTTGCAACTAACAGGCTTTCAGTGTAATGGTCATAGCTGATAGCTCAGGCTAGCCCTCAGCTGGATGTCTTACCGGCTACCTCTCTCATCCTCCATTAGGCTAGATGGAGCCTGTTGACAGGGTGGTAGAGGGTCCTAAGAATACAAATTCAAAATCTGAAGAGCCATTTCTGTTGAAGGACAGCTTCGACACCACAGAATAAACCAAGGAGGGCCAATAGTGGAGTCAGAGAAAAGTCACTCAGTGGGCTTTTTCAGAGGGAACAAAACTTAATTCTCTGGGCTGGCAAGAAAGGGGGGGAAAAATCACACACACACACACACACACACACACACACACACACACACACACGCATTTGGTGAATGCATCAAGTGCCAACAAGTGTGGGTCAAGTGCAACTGCGTCACCAGATTAAGGATCCCTGGCAAGTCTCATAATTAAGAATGGTGGGCGTTCGAATCTGCCCCCGACCAGATTCCGATACTGGAGCACATGACCACGACACCCCGCTAAGAGGTCCATAGCAACTGGTCATGTAGCATAGAGCCCAGAGTTCTCCATGCTAATGAGGTACCTAGAGGCCCATGGGTTTAGCCAATAAGCTTCCCTTTCCCGACATTCCCTCCTGTCCTCCTGCAAAGTTTTTAACCTCTGATCCGCCCTGAGTGAAATGCCTGCAACCGTTTTCCAGGATGAGTAAACAGTTTGGACAAGCAAGAACTAGCTCTCTCATCAAGCTGTGGGGGAAACATTTGCGACCAAGCTACACCTCCTAAGTCTCCCGAAGAAGGCCCCTCTGCGCAGGTATCCGCGAGTTTGGGAGCCATAGCCACGATCCCAGCCTGTGCTGATTGTCACAGAGAGACATGGGCTTGGGCTGGGGTCTCCATCTTAGGCTGTGTTCTGCCTCCGCAGAGTGGGGTGTCCCATGAGCATGTCCCACGAGCCAGTTACCCTGATGGCAGTGAAGATGGAATGTAGCCAGCACTCTGCTTTTCATCCGAGGGAGTGGCGTTCCAGTGGCGAGGCAAAACACAAACCCACAAACAAGCTTCAGAAATTTCACACATATACAGACAAACAGACAGACATATTGGATGGATGGGGCAAAGCTCTAATGAGCTGGCTCCAACCATTTTACACACACACACACACACACACACACACACACACACACACGTACATATTTGGTGGATGATGCAAACTCCAATGAGCAGGCCCTAGCAACTTTATTTTTCTGCTCACCCTTTTTATACCACCTAAGCCAGAGTTCCCTATGTGAGCAGTTACATATTCTCTAAAAACAATCACCACACAAAAACATATTCTTCAAAAAAACAGATTAAGGTCATTACCCCAAAGGGGAATTACAACCAGATTGTTGATTGCATATTCTACTTCTGAAATTTACACCTAACTAAATTTCTCATCTATCTTTCTCCCCATGAGTTCATTGTAACCCCCAAAGCAATAATTTTCACACCATAGGTTAACGAAATTTAAGCAAGCCAAGTCTGTACTGGCCAGTTTTCCCCCGTGCTCGGCTGACAACAATTTTGTTGACTAAGAAACAGGCCATCTGTCTAACGTCTTATTTCTGAAATCTCGTCCAGCTAAATTGGCTAACCATCTAGTCTCTGTTCTTACGTTCATAGTGATATCACCTTCTCAGTGTTTGTGACCTTCCTTCTCACGGTGCACAACAAAACCTGTGACTACATCCCTCTATCACGAGATCCAGGAACTCAGACCCAACCTAGAACAAATGTTTTCCTTGCTCATTAACTTGTCCAAGGCTTAGATTTCTTGCTGGTACAATTACATGCTTGTAATGCATGAGAGCTCACAATAGTCCTGTTTCTAACCTATGCAGCCCTTGCTAGTCTATGAGGAAGGAGCACATTCTATTTCTGATTCTAACTTTAAACTTTTTAACAACTACCCCAACTTCCCCCAAAATTATTTCAATCAAACTAACTTCCTAAAACTGCTGAAATCAAATCAGGAATTCCATAAAATCACTGATTCATCTAGACAGCATTATCCTATGAAAACCCATCTTGATGTTGATCGTCAGGAAACTTGTTCAACAGAGATGACCCAGGAAGTAATCACACCAGGCCGCAGCCAGGGAGGGTCTCTCCGTGTCTACTCACACCATGTCAGGTATATGAGGGATTATAGCAATGACAAACATGGGCAGGCACATCGGGAGCAAGAAGCAATCCTGGGCCAAAGCCCCTGGGGCTGCTTCTCCAGGGTAAACCCAGAGCAGCAGAGCAAAACATTGGGCTGTCTCCAGGAAGTTCATCTGCCTGCTGAAACTCTTCCTGCATGGTATCAGCCACATTTCTGGCCATGTCTCAGAAAGCACAAGATATTATTTCCTGTGGGGCCAGGGAGCTATGCGAACAGCGGAGCTGGTCCAGAGTAAGAGTGTGGTCAAGATGGGTCCAAACCGAGGAAATCTCATCCTGAGATCAACCAGAGTAGGATCACACACACACACACACACACACACACACACACACACACAATCTCTGTGCCCTATGCTTGCATATCCAGGTCCAAGCAGCCTTGTGACCCCACATTTGCCCCTTGAAGGAGGTCAGCCAGGGTGAGCTTCTTTTTTTTTTTTTTTTTTTTTTAAAGACAGGGTTTCTCTGTGTAGCCCTGGCTGTCCTGGAACTCACTCTGTAGACCAGGCTGGCCTCGAACTCAGAAATCCTCCTGCCTTTGCCTCCCAAGTGCTGGGATTAAAGGTGTGCACCACCACTGCCCGGCCAGGGTGGGCTTCTTATAAGGTTATGTCCAGCAGTATCTGAAATCCCTCCCTATGTACAGGAGGCATCCTCAGCACCCTGGCCGTGGCCAACGATGTACACTCTCCCTGAAGACCCCTACCTACTCCCTAAAGGTTTAAATAACCTTCTGTCTCCCAATTAAATGATCTTTCTCACTGAAGCCAGTCTCCCAAGAGTCTGTTCTCCTCTGTGCTTATTTGCTGCCTGAGGTCTCCATCCCCCCCCCCCCCCCCCCCCCGCGGTTCCTGAGTCCACCTGTTTCGACCTCTGGCTTGTCACACAGCTATGGTCTGGGCAGGGAAGCAAAGCCCAAACAACAACTTCTGCTACATTCTTTTGGGGAAAAAGTCATAAAACCAGTCCAGAGTCAAGGGCAGGAGGGGAAACAAAGTCACACAACAAGGAAGTGATGGTTCCTGGATAGAAGAACTGCAGTATCTTTGTCGCTAATCGAACGCATCTGGAGACACCCAGCGCGCATGCGTCGAACTGCTCAGTGCCTGGCAATGGAGACAAAAATAGTCCCTTCACACAAAGAGCCCGATCTTTGTCCAGATCCAGTGTCTGATCCAGTAGTGCTTCCTGTGTGTCTAAAACCATCACAGGCTTATTTACACGTGCCAGTTCTTACAGCCTCGCCACTGTGATCCCTTTTGTGTTCTAGAGATTAACTGGGAACAAAGTTCAGTCAGCCCAGGTCACATGACCCAAGATAGTACCACAGAGCCGAGCTGAGAGAGCTAGGCTTTGAAATCTATCTTTGTGTGTGCACACAGGTGTACATGAGTGTGTACCCATGTGGAGGTCAGAGGGCCCACATGAGGTGTTGCTCCCTGAAAGACCATCCATCTTGTTTTTTGAGACAGGGCCTCCCAGTAGCTGAGGCTCACCAACCCAGGAAAGCGATGGGCAATGAGCAAGCCCAGTGGATCTAGCTGTTCTGGGACTCAGACTCGGTTACTCAAGTTTCAACTGCAAACACCCTCCCGACTAAGCCATCTCTCCAGCACCAGAATCCACCCCGTGAAACCGCGGTCTTCCCTTGTGGCTGTGGCTCCATCCTTTGCAATCCAAGGAAGCAGAAATTAAGGCATTCTAGGGCAACGGAGTGGAAACAGAAAAACAGGCAAATGAGCAGGGCTTGGCCAGCACACTGAGGTCTGGCAAGTAAGGACTTGACTGGGTGCTGACCCTGGGGACTGCCACTATGAAGGAGCATCAGAGAAGAGAGCTTGCCTGGCCTGAGTACTGTGGGAGAGTGCTTGGCATGAATAGGTTCCCCAGTCAAAGGACAGCTGAAGCTCAGGGGAGGCATGTGACTTAAACCTTTAAAGCAACAGGCTCCAGCACGTCATGGTCCTACACGCAGACTCCGGATTCAGGTATGTTCTCTCTGTGTGTGCCCAGCTCCCAGACCGCACTCTTCCAAGGGATAGTATACAAGCCAAGTAAGTGGTCATGTGACTACACCTTGTTACTGGAGTTGTCTGAAATAAGACTTTCATTCATCACCATCAAGTGTCTAGCACTAATTACCCTGCAGACTCCATTCAACAATCTCAACTGATACACACACACACACAAACACACACACACACACACACACACACACACACACACACACACACACACACACACACACACACACACGGGCTCTGGTGGGCGGGGCTCTGGTGGGCGGGGCTCTGCTTCTGCGAGTGAGCTAACACAGCTGTCTCAGAACTTAGAATTTTCTTGTTTGTTTGCTTGATTTTTGTTTAAATGTTTCTTTGTTTTCCCTAATAGTGGGAATAACTCATTATCAGTGGTCTCTTCATGGGAGGAAAAAATTTAAAACAAGCCCAGCTTCTAATACAAAAACAGTCGCAACCAGGGTCTCAAGTACTAGCCAAATGGTGTTTAAATTTCCAGAGGTATCAGTCACTTGTTATGTGGAAAATGTTCTCTTGATCATCTAACTAATGCCTAAATAAATTTTAATTTTCGTAATAAATAAACTAACAAAATGAAATTCACAAGTTTGAACTGGATCACTGGGTATGCTCTTATCTGCTTACCACTACTGAGGATTTGACTCTGCTCTTTAAGCTGCTTTTCTGAAAACTATTGGCTTACAGACAATTCTGCCAGGCTTCACCCAGTAACCTTGCAACAACTTGCAACATTGACTGCACCAGGTAGGTGCAGGTGGCACTGCAGCTTGTAAGAGAACTGCTTGCTACCCAGCCCCCTCTCTTTTCTCTCCCTTTTTCTTCCCACTCTCTCTCTCTCTCTCTCTCTCTCTCTCTCTCTCTCTCTCTCTCTCTCTCTCTGGGGCCATCTAGGATAGGCTAAGGCTAGCAGGTGACCTTCTTGGAGGTGGCCCACCATTTTTTTTTTCTGCGTGGTCTGAGAATGGGTGAGCTCAATGGCAAGGTCCCAAAAAGACTTCATCTCAGGATTGCTTCTTGCAGCTGATATGCCTTTCCTGTAATTATTAAATTAATATGATAATCCCTGGGCATTAGCCAACCCCATTGATCAGATTTCCTGCGGATCAACATAAAGGTGAGCTTTCATGAATTAATGATGTTTAGATGAATTAATGATTCTATAGAATTCCTGATTTGAATCAAATAATTTTAAGAAGGAAGTTTTAAGAACTTATGTCTTAGTTGGTTTGCTAGAAAGATGTAATAAAGGTAGAATCAAGAATAGAATGTGCCCACTCCTCAGAATAGTAAGTAAAGCCTGCATAATAAGAAATATAATGAACTTTCATAGTCACACTAAAAAGAGAAATAGGCTTAGGACAAATGTGTGTTCAAGGAAAAGCATTTAGGTGCAAGGATAAAGCCACAGGTGTGCACTATGATAAGGCAAGGCCATGGAAAAAACTGTTGCTTTGAACTTATAATGAGCATTTAGAATGAAACATTGCTTTAAACTTAATATCAACTCCCATTTATATAGTATTTTATCTCTGAGGTAATTTTCTAAAGAACTTTTTGTCTAAGAAGCTATAAAAAGGCCAGAGAAAAGAAATAAAGCTGGTTGGATGGTTTGGCTTGGGGGGGCTCTGCCCCATCCATTCATCCATCCATCTATCCATCTATATGTATATGTCTGTTTGTCTATATGTATATAGGTATATGTCTGTATGTAAGCATGCATGAATACTTGCGGAGTGTGTGAGGCAGGTGGTTGGGCCCAATAAAAATGTGTTAGTGTGAAAATGAAAATGTGTGTGTAGGAACATATTTGTGTTTGTGCATACTTACCTGTATAAATCAATTTAATTCTTTTCCTTTCTTTTCTCTCTGGTTCACAAAGAGTTACCAGCTGAGCCAGTGAGGCTTCTGGCTGCCTGGACAGAGAAGGGAGCTTTAGCAGTAAGGGTTTTTGTTTTTTGTTTTTTTGTTTTTTTGTTTTTTGTTTTTTTGGTGGTTTTTGTTGTTGTTGTTGTTTGTTTCGTTTTTGTTTTTGTTTTGTTTTGTTTCACTTAATTCCCTGCTGCTAGACAACAGGTGTTAATCACCCAAGTCTGGATTTAACCACAGAATAAGCAAAAAAGTTTTTATGATTTTTTTTATAAGTTATCTGCAAGCATTCAGTATGGTTAGAGAGCTAGAAGGCCAGAGACCATCAGTCTTTAAAGCTACCTCTGTGTCCCACTTCAAGTCAGTCAGGCCAGGCTGAATCAATCAATCAATCAATCAATCAATCAATATGTCTGTCTGCCTGCCTTTCTCTCTCTCTCTCTCTCTCTCTCTCTCTCTCTCTCTCTCTCTCTCTCTCTCTCTCTCTATGTGTTCCCAGGCTTGCTTTCTCTCTGTGTCCTTCTTTATAGTCACCCCCCCTCTTCTCTGCCTCTACCCTTTTCCAGGTCCCTGTTCCCTTCTTTCTCCCATAATAAACTCTCCTTATATCTCATGGTGTGATTTCTCAGGGGAGCATCTTGGTGTAGGCCTGCCTGGTACCCCCTTATCCCCTGCTGCCACATTATATTTCATAACAAAAGTTTTTAGCCTGAAAATCAGAGTTGCATGCCATCCTAATGGTTTTATTATATTTTAATGAATCTCTTAATATACTTAGACTCTCAACATGCAGAAGGGGCCGTATTGCATATAGAAACAGTTGAATTTGTTCCTAATAATTCAGATTAACCTTGCTATCCATATAACCCCAACAAGCAATCTGGGACAGGAATTATCTACTGTATAGCACGTTTAATCTTACACCAGATTGCCTGAGTCATTAGCAAAAGAAAATTATGACATTAATCAATTACTAATAGGATATGTATTGGAAGCTTCATTCAAAAAATATCATGTGAATAATAAAGACTAAAGGTGTTTTTATTGCCTGGCAACAAGCTAAAGAAATCATAAACATCCTACTTCTTCTTTGTCTAATCAAATTCCTTTACCTGCAGGAAATGATCCTAACAGCAGACAAAGAAAACCTGTCAAATGAATACATTTCATTTAGCAGAATTTGGAGATTTAAAATGTATACGTTATAGTATTGATACATACCCTGGATTTCAACCGGCATCTGCTTTGAATTCTGAAAATGTTGATCCTATAATTACACATTTATTAGAGGCGACGGCTCTAATGAGCTACTGATAAAAAAAAAAAAAAAAAAAAAAGGCAACATAATGCTCCTGCTTATGTTCCCAGCAAAATGAAACAACCTTTTGCCTGTTATAATATAAAACACATTACAGGGGTACCATATACTCCCACAGGACAAGCAATTGTTAAGATCTAATCTAGTCACACTAAAAAAAAGAGAGAGGGGGTTATGAGGACTCCCAGGGACAGATTATATAATATCTTAAATTTAAATTTTAAAATGTTAATGAAGCAGAGACAACAGCTGCTGAAAGGCTTTGGTTGTGGGGGGGGAAAAAAAGAACCTGTTGAATTCAGTTGGCCTGTGTACTACAAGGATGCAACAGCAGAATGGGATCAGAGGTGTTGAGATGGGGCTGGGGTTATGTTCATGTCCTGCAGGAGACAATGTGAATATCATTCAAATGTCTGATAACGGAAGCAATAGTTCAACAGACCGAGGAACCTTTGAATGCTAAAACTTTGTTCCTCGCTATGCTCTCTCTGGTAACCGCCCAGATAACGGGGACTAATCATATATATTGGATCTATGCTCCGGATCCTCCAGCTGACGTAGGAGTAAGTTGGGGAGATATGAATATACACGTGATGGTTAAAGAATCTCCATGGCAACCAGGTACCTACTGAGCCTGTGAAGAAAGCAAGGAAATCATAAGCTATACTACGGGGATGCAAGACATTCCTGTGCGTGTGCGTCACGGAACTCAGTGTCCAAATGTAACTTTTCCAATGTGGTTTTCTAGAGTTACTACTACCCAGGATTTTATATGTAATAAGTTTTATATGCTTCATGCATCTGGTTTTAAGGGACAGGAAATTAACCCTAATAGTTCCATAAATCTGCCGTTTTGTGAGGTGTGGGTTGCTAACAAGGCATCTGACTAGATACGATGGCAACAGTGTAAGAGTGCTTCTTGATATCTCCCATGGAGAAATCTCTGGCTGGAGCCTCCCTGGAGGAAAATAATCCTCCCTCGGACGAGATGGCAGTGGCCTACCTAGCTCCGTTGATTCTGTGGGGATTGGTTCTCCTGTTAATAAACCGACTCACTGGCATGGAGTTGGAAAGTCAGGTCCCCTCCTGCAATTCGGAGAGTCACTTCAAAATACTTTGTGGAAACTAATAAGCGCCTTCCGTCCTCCGTCCTCTTAAAGCATGGAAAAGCAGGTTAAACATAAACGACGTAAGTATACTTTGTCTCTAGATTAAATCAAAGTCACTCCTTTGTGGCATTCCTGCCATTCGTTACCTTACTTATTTCTGAAAGACCTCGTGCCATGACACCCCAATAATTATAGTGCTGGGTTCGGGGTGGAAGCTGAGAAACTCACTTTGGAGACGGAAGCTTAAACACGAAAGCTTCATTTTCTGAGCGATGAGGGAGAGGGATGGCCAGTTCAGGATCTGAACTGCATCCCCAAAAGGATGCAACATTTTTATAGAATGGGGACACAAAGTGATGGGGAGGGGTGGGCTGTTGCATTGACCAATCCTATTTTGACACAAGGGGTTAAGCAAGGAAGTTAACATTGGTGACTGGACCTTATGTGGGTCACCTGCATTCAGGGTCCTTGGGTCAGCTTTTGCAGACAGGTTCCCTCCGATACAGGAACAAAGGAGTGGCCAAGCTGCATGTAGCCAATGAAGTCAGGACAAGCAGCACGTTTGACTTGCATGCCTTGGTTTAGATAGCAGGGTAAGAGCGTCTTCCCCTCTCACATCCTTTAACAGACAAACATGAAACATCTGAAGAAGCAGGAGAGGAGTTGGCTGTGGGGCCTGGGAACACGAACTGTTTGACCCTGCCAGCAAGGTGGAACTCGTCCCTGAGATGGCTGGACTCGGGAAACTGTCTCCTAACCATGTGTTACCTGTGAACTCTTTGCACTCTTTCTACCTTATTCTAGTATCTCCTTAAATATCACTTCTGAGAGTATATACATCCTCAGAGCAAGGCAGCCTGGATACCAGGGAAGCTGTTGAGGCCCTGACAAGGCTCACCTGGGATGGCTCTAGTGCAGAAGCTCGCTCAAAGAGGAGTAAGAACTCGTCACATGATTGCACTGATTGTTGCTATAGCTGTGGGGATTATCACATTAATTAATTAATTAATTAATTAGTTATGTCCCTGCTGCTAAAAGAAAATTTTATGGGTCCCATGAATTATAGATTCTTTTTCCCTAGCCTGAGTAGCTAAAGTTGCCCCTCTGGTTTGCCAACCAGAGGCCAGTTAATCCATAAACAAAGAATGCAGAGTTACAGGACAATGGGCTACCGAGGCATCCCAGGAATGCATCCCAGGAATGAAGATCCTGATAAGGAACTGCTCCCTGCCCCCATGGACCGGTTTGGCCAGATGTTCAAAAATTGGAAAACAACCAATTGTATGCACCCGCGCGAAAGTTTCTCCCTTTCCCCACCCCGAGCTTATATAAACCCTAAACCCTGGAGCCACGAGGTCGATGCCCCTGTCTCCCACATTGAGACACGTGTCGGCCCGGAACGTTCCGCCATTAAACTACCTCGTGTTCTTGCATCAAGTTGGTCTTCCGTGTGTCCTTTGGGTGCGTGCCATCCTGTGACTCGAGTGGGGTTCCCTTTGGGGGCTTCCCGAGCCTTACATCTTGGTGCATGGGCCGGGAAGCTCGTCCGGGGTTTGCGTGATCACCTAGGACCTCTGAAGACCTCTTGGAGGTGGGTTTAAGTCTGTGTGTCTGTGTGTCTGTGAGTGAGGTGTATTTGAGTGCGGTGTTTGGGTGTGGATTCTGGTTTCTGGCTCTGGTTTAGGTTCTGACAGCTGCCGTTGTGAGACCATGAGGTCCAATAGACTGAGGATGAAAAATCTGGGAGACGTCCCAAGTGGTAGGGAGTCAGGATAGCCTGACTGCCCATTTTTTTGAATGAAGGAGACGAAGCACTCCTCCTATAGGGGAAGGTAAGAGGACCTGCCCCATCGGAACTTACATTTGGCTGACTATATAAGACTAAACGTGGGCGAGTGTGTTTGGCGGTGATAGGGGTTTGTGTTCTTATCCTGTTTTTGTGATAGGGTTTTGCGTTCTTATTTGTTTTTGTGCTAGGGTCTTGTGTTCTTATCCTGTTTTTGTGATAGGGTTTTGCGTTCTTATTTGTTTTTGTGCTAGGGTCTTGTGTTCTTATCCTGTTTTTGTGATAGGGTTTTGCGTTCTTATTTGTTTTTGTGCTAGGGTCTTGTGTTCTTATCCTGTTTTTGTGATAGGGGTTTGCGTTCTTATTTGTTTTTGTGCTAGGGTCTTGTGTTCTTATCCTGTTTTTGTGATAGGGTTTTGTGTTCTTACCCTGTTTTTGTGCTAGGGTCTTGTGTTCCTATCCGGATTTTGCGTTTTCTGGTGGACGAGATGGGACAGGCTGTGACAACCCCCTTGTCTTTGTCTATGGACCATTGGTCGGATGTTAGGGACAGAGGACGCTTATTGTCAGTAGTTGTAAAAAGGGGCCTTGGCGGACCCTTTGCACCTCTGAGTGGCCAACTTTCAATGTGGGATGGCCACCTCGAGGGACTTTTGATTTACCCACCATTAGAGCCGTTAGGGCAGTTGTTTTTCAGGAAGGACCAGGGTCGCATCCAGATCATCAACCATACATCACCGTGTGGGAAAACTTGGCTCGTTATCCACCCCCGTGGGTCGAGCCTTTCCTCCCACCTCACCAACCAAGCTCCCGGGTCTTGGCTGTGCGAGAGGGCTCCACAGAAGGAAGACCGAAACCACGTCAGAATGAAGAAGGCGAGCCCAGCACCCCGCCGGTGTCCGTTTCAAAGATATACCCTGATATAGAAGAACCCCCTGAATGGCCCACTCCCCTGCCCCCACCTTACCCCTCAGCTCCCCAACCTGCACCCCTGCCCTCAGCCCCCGAACTGGCCCCAGCCTCCGGGGCCACAGGGGGGCCCTCAGCAGGTACTAGGAGCCGACGTGGAGCCACTCCTGTAGGACCTGACTCCACCGTGGCGCTGCCCATTAGGGCCGTTGGGCCGCCCCCAACTGGCGAGAACGAGCTGCAGCTCCTGCAGTATTGGCCTTTTTCCTCCTCTGATCTCTATAATTGGAAAGTTAACCATCCCCCTTTTTCAGAAAATCCTGCAGGACTCACAGGCCTGATAGAGTCCCTGATGTTTTCCCACCAACCCACGTGGGATGATTGTCAGCAGCTCCTACAGACACTGTTCACTACCGAAGAGAGGGAGAGGATTCTCCTTGAGGCTCGGAAAAATATCCAAGATAATCAAGGACGCCCCGCCACTCAGGCTGCTATAGACGAGGGGTTTCCCTTGACCCGTCCTCCGTGGGATTACCACACGGCAACAGGTAGGGAACGGCTGTCCATTTACCGCCGGGCTCTCGTGGCTGGTCTCAGGGGTGCAGCGAGAAAACCCACCAATTTGGCAAAGGTAAGAGAGGTTATGCAAGGAGCGACTGAACCCCCCTCTGTGTTCCTAGAGAGGCTCATGGAGGCTTACCGTAGGTACACTCCTTTTGACCCTATGTCAGAGGGGCAGCGAGCTTCTGTAATCATGGCTTTCATTGGGCAGTCCGCCCCGGACATTAGAAGGAGGTTACAGCGTATTGAGGGATTGCAAGATTATACTATCAGAGATGTGGTGAAGGAGGCTGAGAAAGTGTATCATAAGAGAGAGACAGAGGAAGAGAAACAGGAGAGAGAAAAGAAAGAAAGGGCTGAGGATGAAGATAGAAGGGAAAAGAGACAAGAAGAGAACCTAACTAGGATACTGGCCGCAGTGGTAGGAGAAGGAAGGCGTCAGGGAACTGGTAGGGCTAGACAGACAGGGAACCTGGGTGACGGCAGAAGGCAGGGGCCAAGGAGACCCAAAAGAGACCAGCTGTTACTAGAGAGAGATCAGTGTGCATACTGCAAAGAGAAGGGCCATTGGGCCCGAGAGTGTCCTAAAAAGAAAGAGATCAAAGTGCTGTCCTTAGATAATGAAGATTAGGGAAGTCGGGGTTCGGTTCCCCTCTCCGAGCCTAGGGTAACTCTGAAAATAGAGGGGACCCCTATAGATTTCTTGGTGGACATGGGAGCAGAATATTCTGTGCTTAAAAAACCTCTGGGAAAGATACAAGATAAAAAGACGCTGGTGATTGGGGCTACAGGACAAAAACCGTATCCGTGGACTACTTCTCGTACAGTGGATCTTGGAAGAAACCAGGTATCCCACTCATTTTTAGTAATACCAGAGTGCCCTACGCCCTTACTGGGCAGAGACTTGTTAACCAAATTAAAGGCCCAGATAAAATTTGCCCCCTCTGGACCGGAACTGTCATGGGGAACTGAGACACCCCAAACGTTAATATTGTCCCTTCAGCTAGAAGAAGAATACCGGCTATACCAAGAGAGAGAGAAGCCCCCCGAGGAGCTTCAGGAATGGTTACTTCGATTTCCTCAGGCGTGGGCTGCGACAGGGGGCACGGGAATGGCTAGACAGGCCCCCCCGTAGTGATTGAGCTCAAGTCTGGAGCCACCCCCATTGGGGTCCGACAGTACCCCATGAGCAAGGAAGCCAGAGAGGGCATACGCCCCCACATTAAGAGACTGTTAGAACAAGGGATTTTAGTCCCTTGCAGGTCCCCTTGGAACACCCCCTTATTACCAGTAAAAAAACCGGGGACAAACGACTATCGTCCGGTACAGGATCTTAGGGAAGTCAACAAGAGGGTACAAGATGTCCACCCTACAGTGCCCAACCCCTACAACTTGCTCAGTACATTGCCACCCACTCGAACCTGGTATACCGTCTTAGATTTAAAAGATGCCTTCTTCTGTCTGAGGTTACATCCAAACAGCCAGCCCCTATTTGCTTTCGAGTGGCGGGACCCTGAGAGTGGGAGAACCGGAAAACTCACGTGGACAAGGTTACCCCAAGGATTCAAAAACTCCCCAACACTGTTCGATGAAGCTCTACACCGGGACCTTGCCCCCTTCCGCGATAATAACCCGCAGGTGACTCTTATCATTTATATTGATGACATTTTGCTGGCCACAGAGACCCGAGAAGATTGCGAACTGGGGACTCAGAAGATCCTGGCTGAGTTAGGTGAGTTGGGGTATCGGGTCTCTGCTAAGAAAGCACAGCTATGTCGAACTGAGGTGACATACTTGGGATATACCCTAAAAAATGGACAGCGGTGGCTCACAGAAGCCAGAAAACGAACAGTCACACAAATCCCAACCCCAACCACCCCTCGCCAGGTAAGAGAATTCCTGGGGACCGCGGGATTTTATAGGCTTTGGATTCCAGGATTCGCCACTTTGGCAGCCCCATTATATCCCTTGACAAAAGAAAAAGGGAAGTTCATCTGGACAAAAGAACACCAGGTGGCTTTCGAAACTCTTAAAAAGACAGTGCTACAGGCCCCTGCCCTAGCACTGCCAGATTTAAGCAAGCCTTTTACCCTATATATTGATGAGAGAAAGGGGGTTGCCAGAGGGGTCCTCACCCAAGCTCTAGGACCTTGGAAGCGTCCGGTGGCTTATCTGTCAAAAAAACTAGATCCTGTGGCTAGCGGATGGCTCTCTTGCCTGCGAGCGATAGCTGCAACAGCCACACTGATAAAAGATGCTGATAAGCTAACTCTGGGCCAGAAAGTGACAGTAGTGGCCCCCCATGCCCTTGAAAACATCATCAGACAACCACCAGACCGCTGGATAACCAACGCTAGAATCACCCATTACCAGAGCTTGTTACTAACAGAGCGAGTGACTTTTGCTCCACCTGCCGTCCTCAACCCCGCTACCCTGCTACCTGAAGCCGATGAGACCCCAGTACATCAGTGTGAGGAGATACTGGCTGAAGAAGCAGGGACCCGGTCAGATTTGACCGACCAGCCGTGGCCTGGGGCGGAGACCTGGTTCACCGACGGAAGTAGCTTCGTGAAAGAAGGTAAGCGAAGGGCTGGGGCAGCGGTAGTAGATGGAAGGACTGTCATTTGGGCTAGCAGCCTGCCGGAAGGAACTTCGGCGCAAAAAGCAGAACTTATTGCTCTGATCCAAGCCCTAAAACTGGCAGAAGGGAAGTCTGTAAACATTTATACTGATAGCCGATACGCTTTTGCAACAGCCCATGTTCATGGGGCAATTTACAGACAGCGTGGGTTGCTGACGTCTGCTGGCAGAGACATTAAAAATAAAAAGGAGATTCTTGATTTACTAGAGGCTATCCACTTGCCACGAAAGGTGGCAATCATCCACTGCCCAGGACACCAGAAGGGGACTGGCCCTATTGAAAAGGAAAACCAGATGGCAGATCAGATGGCTAAAGAGGCAGCACACGGACCAATGACTCTTATAGCCAAAGTGGGGTCCCGCCAGGATGAGAGGGCCCTGGAAAAGAGAGCCCTCACAGAAGAAGAGGGGCTAAAATACCTGACCAGTATGCACCGCCTCACCCACCTGGGAGCCAGAAAAATGATAGAACTATCCAACAAATCCCCTTACCACATTCCTAGGCTCCAAAAGACAGCCGAAGATCTGATAAGAAACTGCAGGCCGTGTGCCCTCACTAATGCCGGATCCAGCAGGCATAGTGGGGGAAAGCGCCTACGGGGAGATCGACCTGGAACTTATTGGGAGGTCAATTTCACAGAAGTCAAACCTGCCCGATGCGGCAACAAATATCTTCTAGTTTTCATAGATGTTTTCTCAGGGTGGGTTGAAGCATTTCCCACTAAGAAAGAAACAGCAAATATAGTGGCCAAAAAGATACTGGAAGACATCCTTCCCCGATTTGGAGTACCTAAGGTAATTGGGTCAGACAATGGGCCTGCCTTCGTCGCCCAGGTAAGTCAGGGACTGGCCAGACAACTGGGGATAAATTGGAAGTTACATTGTGCTTACCGACCCCAGAGCTCAGGACAGGTAGAAAGAATAAATAGAACTATTAAAGAGACCCTTACGAAATTATCGATTGAGGCCGACGGGATTGACTGGACAGCCCTTCTCTCCCTAGCCCTGTTCCGGGTCCGGAACACACCCGGACCTTTGGGACTAACACCCTTTGAGATACTGTTTGGTGCACCTCCGCCTCTGTTTGAAACCCTAGATAGTGTGACACGCCCTGATGACAATAATTTTATACCTTCCACCCACCTTTTAGCCCGTTTAAAGGCCCTTGAGACGATCAGGAGAGATATTTGGGAACAGCTGAAAGACACTTACACCACCGGAGATCCTGCAGTTCCCCATCAGTTTGAGATTGGAGACGCCGTCCTGGTGCGGAGACACCGGGCGGGAAATCTCGAGCCGCGCTGGAAAGGACCCTACCTGGTACTGTTGACAACTCCAACCGCCATTAAGGTGGAAGGGATCCTCACCTGGGTTCATGCTTCACATGTCAAAAGGGCCCCTCCTGAAACTAGTCCAGATGAATGGATTTTGGAAAAGACTAATAATCCTCTTAAGTTGCGTTTATGTCATAAATGCAACCCTGAGTCAGGACAGCAACCCCCATGCCCCGATGCGACAAACCTGGGAGGTGATTAATAAAGAAGAAAACACTGTGTGGTCAATTACTGCTATACATCCTCCATGGACTTGGTGGCCAGATCTTACGCCTGATATTTATAAGTTAGCAGCCGGATTGCTTACCTGGGATCTTCCAGGCCACACAGACCTAACTAAACCACCCGCTGAAAGACAGTGTGTTCCTAACGGGATAGGAGGCACACTTGGGTGCTCAGGACAATTCTACCAGGCTAATCTCCGGTCCTCAGGATTTTATGTTTGCCCTGGTCAGGGCCACAATCGGAAGCTCCAACACAAGTGTGGGGGGACCTCTGATTTTTATTGCGCTACATGGGGATGTGAAACTACCGGTGAGGCCTACTGGAATCCTACTTCCACATGGGACTTGATTACGGTAAAGAGGAACAGCAGCTATGATAAGTCCAACCAAGGAGAGAGAGATAGTTCTAAATATCCTGAGAATGGGTGTGGATTTGAAAATAGTCCCAATGGAGCCTGTAAAAACAGCTACTGCAACCCCATAGTTATAAGATTCACTAATGCAGGGAAACGAGACCATCGGAGTTGGCTTAAGGGTAACAACTGGGGATTGCGTATAGATGCTGCTGGAAAAGACCCTGGGTTAATTTTTAAAATTAAATTGACCCTAGAAACCCCCTCTCCAACACCTATGGGACCTAACAAAGTCCTTCTTGCTCAGGGGCCCCCTCCAAAGTCCCTTACTCAAACACCAGTGCAACCTGCGCCAGTGACTGCTGGTCCTTATTATTTTACCCCCTCACAAGGCCCCACCACCCGATCTTGACCACACCACCCGATCCTTCGACAGGACAGAGACTATTTAATTTGATCTTTGGAGCCTTCCACGCTCTAAATAATACAAGCCCAGACTCTACTGAATCTTGCTGGCTATGTTTAGCAATAACACCCCCATACTATGAGGAAATCGCCATGAACGGTGCCTTTAATAACACCACTTCCCATCACTCCTGCACTTGGGGAACTGAGAGAAAACTAACTCTAACTGAAATATCGGGGTCAGGTTCAGGACTCTGCCTAGGTACCCCACCTGCCTCCCACAGACATCTGTGTAATCAGACAGTCTCTCGTCCTAAAACATCTATCACCTATTATTTGGTACCAGGGCCCAACCGATGGTGGGCTTGCAGTACAGGACTCACCCCTTGTGTGTCTACAAGTGTATTCGAACCAACTACAGACTTTTGTGTGCTTGTGCAGCTGGTACCCAGAATTTACTATCATGCTGTGGGTAGTTTCGAAGATAAATTCGATATTAGGCCAAAGATATACAAGAGAGAGCCAGTTTCCCTCACTTTAGCCATCTTACTGGGTGCAGGCATTACTGCTGGCATAGGAACAGGAGCTGCCGCACTGGCCACCGGCCAGCAAGGCCTTAATGCTCTCAGTACTGCTATTGATGAAGACCTAAAAATACTAGAAAAATCTGTTTCCAACTTAGAAAAATCTTTATCATCGCTATCAGAAGTAGTGCTCCAAAACAGACGAGGGCTCGATTTGTTGTTTTTAAAAGATAGTGGACTGTGTGCAGCCCTTAAAGAAGAGTGTTGCTTTTATGCTGACCATACTGGAATAGTCAGAGACTCGATGCAGAGGCTTAGAGAAAGACTAGATAAGAGACAAAAAAAATCGAGATGCCCAACAGGGCTGGTTCGAGTCCTGGTTCTCACGATCTCCCTGGATGACTACCTTATTTTCTGCCTTAGCTGGACCGGTGATGATAATTTGCTTAATTTTGATTTTCGGCCCATGTGTGATAAATAGAGTTATGACCATCGTCAAAAATAGAGTTGATGCTGTCCAATTAATGGTGTTGAGACTACAGTGCCAACCACAGGAAGATCCTGATAAGGTAGAAAACGATTTTTAGAGCCTAGGCTAGATATTTTAAGGTTAAAATTATTCAGGAGAGGGAGAGGGAAAATAAAAGAAAATTTTATGGGTCCCATGAATTATAGATTCTTTTTCCCTAGCCTGAGTAGCTAAAGTTGCCCCTCTGGTTTGCCAACCAGAGGCCAGTTAATCCATAAACAAAGAATGCAGAGTTACAGGACAATGGGCTACCGAGGCATCCCAGGAATGCATCCCAGGAATGAAGATCCTGATAAGGAACTGCTCCCCGCCCCCCGTGGACCGGTTTGGCCAGATGTTCAAAAATTGGAAAACAACCAATCGTATGCACCCGCGCGAAAGTTTCCCCCTTTCCCCACCCGGAGCTTATATAAACCCTAAACCCTGGAGCCACGAGGTCGATGCCCCTGTCTCCCACATTGAGACACGTGTCGGCCCGGAACGTTCCGCCATTAAACTACCTTGTGTTCTTGCATCAAGTTGGTCTTCCGTGTGTCCTTTGGGTGCGTGCCATCCTGTGACTCGAGTGGGGTCCCCTTTGGGGGCTTCCCGAGCCTTACACTGCTACCACTGGACCGGCGCTTTATAAAGAAATCCAGATTGCTGATTACCAGAGCCCAGCACAAGCATTCTACTGAACTTGAAGTCAACAGAGTAGAACAGATAGTGTATGAAATCGCAGATTCGAGACAAGCTGGAATACTAATGGGGCATTAGTTAGAAATCTCGAGGGGACAAATCAAATGAAAACGTGACTGAAATGTTACACCTTTTATTACTTGAAGGTTTAATGACAGCAAGCCTGAAACTCCTAAATGCATGCTGCAGTGTCTGACTCTCAGATTCTCAACCCTCATAACCCAGAACTCTGACGGTCTGGACCATTTTCCCTCCCTGAAATCCTGTAGACTCTTTTCTGATTGTTGGTCCTTTTATTACAGACACATGACCTGATTCTAGAAAAGTGTATGGAACTCTTTTCATTTCTTTCCCTTTTCTTTTTAGTTCTATTATTTACACACTGTGCCTTTTATATGTATCTTCTAGTGTGGTTGTCTGAGTTTTAAGTCCCAGGATTGTGATTGATTCTTGTTTCCTATGGTCACCAGGGCCTGTTGGAACTGCAAAAATGTCGTCGGTTGCTCTGCGGTACAAGTGGGTCAATTACGGATTGTCAAAATTAGTTTCTCTCTCTCTCTCTCTCTCTCTCTCTCTCTCTCTCTCTCTCTTTTTGATGAAAGAGTGTATTTTCAAGAAGTTGAAAGGAAGTCTTCCCATTAATACTTCTATAGAATAAGGACAAAGAAGATGCTTTTTCCAATTCTGAAAGGCATTAGGCTCCAATTGTGTGGGTCACAAGCGCTGATCCATTTGGGGGCGGATCAGAACGTCCCCGTTCACATTCAGAGAGCAGCCATCAGCTGTGTTTCTCTTCTGCAAATTCAGTTTCCACTCGGCAGAGACATCCCGGGTGTAAATTTACCTCGCGAGACGTATGCCATGCCGCCAGCGCAATTATCATCATTCCGTTCTTTCCCATAAAATCGTTAATCATCTGAAAGGGACTTGGGTGAAAATGACAAAATAAGAGTCTGGAGTGTAGTTAGAAAGTCTGACGAGTTTTGATTGGGAACCTGATTGAGATTCAGCCCCCATTAGACACTGAGAAGAAAAAAAAAGATTTTTGTGACAATGTGGTTCTGCGTATGCAGAGTTGCCTCAAGAACAAGAGATTCAAACTCTCTCCATTTTCATTCATTTATTTATTTGAATTTTTACAAACTTTAGTTTTGAGAATTTTTCACATAAAAACATCACACGGCAAAATTAACCGGACCTAAAGTCTTATACCCCTTAATGAACTTATGTGCAGTTAGAATTGGTAAATAAAATAAATATTTTATTGAGACAGGGTCTTGCTATGCAGCCCTGACTGACCTGGAACTCTGTGTAGAACAGGCTGGCTTTGAACTCACAGTGTTATACCCAGGTCTCAGGGTCTCCAAGAGAGCTCAACGAATTGCCATATCGCTGTAGAGAAACAAAAGAGCCTTTTATTTCAAACCCAGGTTTGGACCACCTCCCATCCTAGGCTCCTCTCCTGGAATGTGCCTATGTGCTCAGGGTCTTCCTCACCCACAGGTGGGTTCTCTTCCCTGTGGTCTGAGGAATGTTAATCAGCCTCTCCCTTCTTCTTCTGAATGTTAATCCAGCAAGTGTCCTCTGACTAAGGAATGTGCCCCTCCCAGGATGTGTCTTGGGATAGTGGGATTTTTTCAATTTTAAGTTCAAACTGAAACCCCGAAAGTCCTACAGCATTTGCATACACCTGCATTCACACACAATAAAATGCAACTGAAACCAGAGAGACAAAAGTAAACTTTAAGGGGAAAAAAAAATATTTGAGACCCAAAACTAAGCAGTGTTTTAGACGTGACAGCCCTAAAACACAATCTATAACAAAAAGAATTGGCAACTTGGATTTTATTTTATTCTGGAAAGAGTTTGCTAGAACAAAGTCAGAATATAATGGCCATCTACATATTTGACGACTTAACAGAAGCCTGGTGTGTGTGCAGAATACATAAAGAACACAACACCAGCAAACAACTTCAGAACCTTCAAAACTTTTTTTTTTTTTTGTTTTGTTTTTTTCGAGACAGGGTTTCCCTGTGTAGCCCTGGCTGTCCTGGAACTCACTCTGTAGACCAAGCTGGCCTCGAACTCAGAAATCCACCTGCCTCTGCCTCCCAAGTGCTGGGATTAAAGGCGTGCACCACCACCGCCCGGCCAGAACCTTCAAAACTTAAGAAATGTGGTTAGAAAATGGGCTAAAATTCATGAACCACAGAGGATAAAGAAATAGGAAATAAACACAGGGAAAGGTGTTCGTGACCAATGGCCATTCACAGAAAATCAGGGAGTCAAAAAGCCACAGTGGGGCTGCGGATGCAGCTCAGCTGGAGCAGCGCTGCCTAGCACGCAGGATACTGGATATCCATGCCCCTCAAGGTTTTCCCTGCCTTGGACTCCTTTGTGAACTTTATATTGTAAGACTCTAGTGAGCAGAGCCTTAGTTTACCGGGAGACGCCTTGAGAGAACCACGCAGAGATGAGAGATCAATGCAAAATGCAAGAGGAATTGTTAATGTTCCAGCATGCTAGGGGCCATCCTGTATCCCAAACGGAGAAGCAACCTTTATTTATACAGTCTCTAGGGGTAGTGGCCATTAGGCACAATGTGATTGGCAGAACAGTGACTTTTTAAACTGATTGGTCTTTAGGGAATGAGGCAGCAAGAACCTCCCTTGTCTGTGTGTGGCCAACGGTCAGTTGTCCATGTGCTCTGCCACCCCCTCAGGTCATTCCCGTCCCCTGTGGTCTGAGGAATGTTAATTAGCCTCTGCCTTCTGGAGGGGAGGGGTGCCTAAGCGTCTTTTCCAGGAGGGGAGGGGTCTGGCGGGATTTTCCTCTTCAGTATACTCTGTAAACCTCCTAAACCTTCAAGGCAGGAAAGTGGGCAGGCCCCTGCCTGAGGAGCTGCGGCATCCAAGCCCCTTCCCCAGCCTCTGTAACTGTCACAAAGGTCATCTCCGGCCCCTCAACTGGGTTCCCGCCCCAGATTATGCTAATTTTAGGTGAAAAGTCTGACCAAAAGCCACCAATCCCTGAGCACAAAATACCACCAATCCCCGAACAAGAAAACCCATCAATCCCCAAACTCTCCAAGCTCAGATTTGAAATCCTGCCAATCCTCACCCTGGAAATCTCCACCTTAGAAAGCTCCATCTCCCCAAACCCCTATATAAACACTTTATAATATTATTATATTATATTATCCTATATATAAACACTGTTTATAATATAATTATGTTATATTATTTTTATATATATAAACACTGTTTATATATATAATTCCCTGCTGCTGTCTGCTCCTCCCAGCCACTCCTGGATTTGTTCCTCTACACCCTGAACCCTCCAATAAACCTCTTTTATGAGATTTTCTTCCTGATGTTATTTTCATCAGAAGAGGACAAGAAGAGAAGAGGGAAGAAGGGAAGACAAGGATCAGGGCTGTGGTTCCTGAGATCCTCAGCTGAGCTGGAGATGCTGTTCCCTTGGGAGACTGCCCCACCTCAGAGCTTGTATGGTTCCTGGGCTTCTGAGTCCCAAGACACCTTCCCATCCAAGCAGGAAGGCCAACCCAGGAAGCACTGGCCTCAGTCCTCAGTCCTCAGTCCTCAGCACCACAGAACCCAGAAAGCCAGGCGTGGTAGCACACACATGGGAGGAGGAGACCGGATGATCAGAATACACATCCTTGAATACACAGCCACCCTGTCCCTTGTCCCTACGGCAACAACAATAAAGCCCTCAGATAAAAATAACAAAGAAAAATAACACTCCCCAATAGTAAAATTAACTTTTAATCGCCTGATGTAATTGTCATTTCAGAGGCTTACTGCTATTGGGGTCTGGGGATCCATTGCACAAAACCACTCAGACATCGATCTCAGCCAGATAGAGATGGTTCATTGAATGCCACACCCTAAGACTGATCAATCATGGCCACAGACTAGACTTGGAAGTTGGTTACAACATTGAATTAAGATCATATAGGGTTTTTAAGCTTGAGATCCATAAACATCTGTGCCAAGTTATTCCACCAACCAGGATTTAGGGATAGGGGATTTTCTTAGAAATGCCTTTGTTGTGCACTTATCCTGTTCCCATTATTTGGGGTAGTCAACTGTAGTGGGGGACTTCATTTGCCTAACATTCATGTCTTAACTTGCCAACCAGGATGTCAGTTACCCATGCACATTCTCTTTCTGCCAAGCAGGACATCAGTGCCCAGGGAGGTCTTGGGAGATTAAACTTTACTCAACGCCTAATCAAAATGCTATTATAATCAACTTATATTGGCTTAGGTGTCTCCCTTATGGTGAGGACCATCCCAGGGACAGCTTATAAAAGCAAAGACCATAAAAGTTCATACCCAGGTGCAGGAAGTGCTACCTAGTGGTTGGTTCATGTCCAAGCTTACTGTGGCTAACTATACAAAGCAGTTCTAAGTGGCTTCTGTTGTGATTGGTTTCCAAGAACACCAAAACACCAGACATCCTAGTACAGAATGTTCAGCAGAAACAGCATATGAGAAAGTTTCCTTATGACATTAATAACAGTACAAAGTGGCAGGGCAGACAGGCAACAGTTACCTAGGTCTTAACATTTTACCTAGGCCTTACCAACTGCCTCTGCCTGCTAACCTAGACCTAGCCTCCATACAATCTAATCTAGGCCAAGAATATTTTCAGCGTCTAAGATTTATTACGGAATAAACTCAACCTTTCTAGTTCTTTCTGAGCTCTGGCTCACTGGTTTAATTGAACTGTTCTGGCTCAAACTCCTCTTCAAGCTGACTGAATAAATCTGACTTCTCCTGGCTTCTCCTGAATTGCTTTTCTTGGCCTCAAACTCTGGCAATCTGTTCTAATCTTCAGGCTCCTTCTGTTATGTTTTATACAAATAAAGAGAGAGAAGAAATATGTTTGGTGGATGTGCCATCAGGTGTGGGGGAAGGGGTTGCCTCTGCAGGCCCATGCGGAGGCATCTTTTCCCCCTGAGGGACCAGCCACAGGATGGTATAGTATAGAATTTATAGAGTTTATTTATGGGGAGGGGAGTTGAGAGGGTAGTAGAGACAGAGAAAAGGAGAGAGAGAGGGAGAGAGAGAGAGAGAGAGAGAGAGAGAGAGAAGAGGAGTAGAGGCAGGCCATGAGCACATAGATAGAGGGAGGAGGGGAATAGGGAGGGAGAGGGAAGGGGCCAGAGGACAGATTGGGAGCAAGAAAGCAAGAGAGAGAGGAGGGGGCAAGCAGCTCCTTTTATAGTGAGTCAGGCATAACTGTGGGGCAGAGCCTAGACAAAATGCTAATACCTTCTCATTCTCTGACTCATTCTGTCTTCACCTGTATCTAGCTTCTTCTCTATCTGCAACTTGTCTCTGTACAACAGTCACAGGAAAACTGCCTCCTTTCTTTTCCCCTCAAGTAGCTTCCCTTTCCCCTCCCTTCTCTTGAGAGTTGGGCACATCCTGTTCCATCAAATCTTTCTGTGATTCACCTCTTTATTCTCGGGGTTTATAGTGTGATCAAATATCTGGCAAAACCCATTAAAAATGAATGTGATATTGATACAGATAACTGAGACAGGTCTCCACAGAGTTATACTGAGGGCGTCAGGTGGTGGTGGTGCATGACTTTAGTCCCAGCACTTAGGAGGCAGAGGCAGGAGGATCTCTGTGAATTCGAGGCCAGCCTGGTCTACAGAAAGAGTTCCAGGACAGCCAGGGCTACATTAAACACACACACATACACACACACAAACCTATCTTGAAAAGAAAAAACAAAAGAAAACAAAACAAAAATAGTAATTATCTGGGTGGAGGGGTGGTCACAAACATTGAAGAAGAGGAGACAGTGAGCGACATGGCTCCACATGTAAAGCCACCTGGTGGTGCCTGACAACAGGGGTTCTGTCCTTGAGGCTTACTTGGTGGAACAAGAGAATGGACTCCGGCAAGTTGTCCTCTGACAGCCACAAACAAACAAACAAACAAACAAATAAATAATGTTATTCTAAAAGTTTTTTAAAAGCTGGAGAATGGTTGCCTTTTTTTACCCAACAGTCTGTGTTTCAACATGGAGACAATTTCATGAAATGTTCATAGTAATGGAACAAAGCAAGTCAGTCATGACTGAAGGCGCTTTCAAATGACTCTGTGGAAACAGACGCCTCCTGCTGTGGCATTCCTAGCTTGTTTGTACATTCCAGAAGACTTACTTAATTAAAGACTTACTAAGATGTTAGGCCAGGCATGGAGCAGTTCAAAGCCAGTTCCAGGAAGTGGGAGTGGGGTGGGGATTGGATAGAGAGATTTGTCGGGGGGTGGGGGGTGGGGGGGGGACACTAAAATTGGCCCAAGATAATTTGCCTCTGGACTTGTGACACTCCAAAGATCCATGATCACAATGTCCTAGTCAGTCAGCTAGACTTGCAGAAGGTTCATTCACAGCTGCGGCTTCCTAAGAACTTTTGTGAACATAAGTTTAATGTAAACGCTCTAATAGGCAGGAGATGGCTGAGTTAAGGACACTCATTGCTCCTGCAGGGGACTGAGGTCAGTTCCCAGGACCCACATGGTGACTCCAGTCCCCAGCAGTCTGACTCCTTCTTCAGACCCCAACCAGCACCAGACATACATGGTACATACATACGTGTACATACATGACACACAGATGTACATGCAGCCCAATTCTCTTTCACAGTTTATTTATTTTTATATTTGGAGGATTTATTTTTGCTTTATGTGTACCAGTGTTTTGTCTGCATGTATTTACGTACCACACGCCCGCAGTGCACATGGAGGCCAGAAGAGGGCATCAGATCCCCTGGAACTGGAGTTAGAAACAGTTGTTAGCTGCTCTGTGGGTGCTGGAATCGAACTCAGGTCCTCTGCCAGTACAAGTGCTCTTAACCTCTAGGCTGTCTCTCTAGTTCCACTCAAACACATTTTAACAAATTGTGGCAAAATACCCAGAACATAAATCTCAACCATTTTTAGAGAGCAACCCATTCGTGTTAATATTTGTATTGTAGGGGCTGGAGAGATGGCTCAGTGGGTAAAAGCACTGACTGCTCTTCCAGAGGTCCTGAGTTCAATTCCAAACACCCACATAGTGGCTCACAACCATCTGTAATGGGATCCAACACCCTCTTCTGGTGTGTCTGAAGACAGTGACAGTGTGCTCATATAAAATAAATACTTTATTTTGCAAAAACTAAAACTTGGAACCCATTAAACAACTCCCCTTATCCCTTTCTACCACACCTGATAACCCTGATTCCACACTCTGACTGTCATATAAGTGTATCTTACACATGGTGTTGAGCTCTTTCTGGCTTATTTCTTTAACATAATGTCATTCATATTGTACCAGCTGTCAGGCTTTCTTTAGTGTGTGTGTGTGTGTGTGTGTGTGTGTGTGTGTGTGTGTGATTTTTTTTATTTATGTGTATGTTGCATGTGCCCATTTGGTTATATGGGCATTGCATGCATACAGTGCCCTCTGTGGCTAAAAGAAGTTGTCTGATCTTTTGGAACTGGAGCTAGGTAGATTATAAGCTGCCTGATGTGGGTTCTAGAAACAGAACCCCAATCTTTTCGGCAAGAGCAGCAAGGGTTGAGCCATTTCTCCAGCACCCCATTTTTTCTTCTTAAACATTTATATTTAAGCTGTCACACACCTTTAATTCCAGCCCTAAGGAGGCAGAGGCAGGTAGATCTGTGTTCAAGACCAGACTGGCCTAGGACAGCCAGGGCTACACAGAGAAACCATGTCTTGAGAAAACATACAAAAAAGTGTGTGTGTGGAGGGGGTATTTTTAGTATGTGCATCTGTGTGTGGGTATGTGCACATGAGTATGTCAGACCTGGAGCTGGAGTAACAGGCACTTTCGAGCCACCCAATGTGGGTGCTGGGACTAGAACATGCTCTTAGCCTCTGAGCTGTATCTCTAGCTCCAAACTTTGCCTTTAAGGCTGGATAATATTCCATTCTATGGCTATGGCATGGTTGGGTTCTCTATTTCTTTTGAAATTTGTAATAAAATACCTTTAAATAAATAAATAGGCCAAAGTTTAATTAAAAACAAACAAACAAACAAACAAAACAAAACTCAGCCAGGCATACAGAGACCCTGTTATGAGAAAAAGACAGAAAGACAAAGACAGACAGACAGACAGACAGACAGACAAGAGAAACAGAAACATGAAAACCTAAACCAGCTGGGCAGTTGTGGCGAATGCCTTTAATCCCAGCACTTGGAAGGCAGAGGCTAGGCGGATTCCTGAGTTCGAGGCCAGCCTGGTCTACAGGGTGAGTTCCAGGACAGCCAGGGCTACACAGAGAAACCCTGTCTCGAAAAACCAAAAAAGAAAACCTAAACCATAACACTCGCCCATCTAGCATTTCGTTGCTTACAAGGAAATAAAATGACCTCAACTCATCCAATGATTCAGCCCTGTTTGCATTTATGTGATGGGAGGAGAAGCTTAAAGTGTAGCTCCAGGCTAGTGACTAAGAACAGAGTGTCACCCATTGGAAAAGATGATAGACAGGCAGAGGGGCCTGTGGGAAAGCTGAGGAGGTCCTAAAGAAGCTCAGGTGGGGTTGGAGAGATGGCTCCATGGTTAAAAGCACCGGCTGCCTTTCAAGAGGACCAGGGTTTGACTTCCTGAGAGCACAGAGCAGCTCAGACCAGCCTGTAACTCCAGTCTCAGGGGATCCAACACCCTTTTCTGACTTCTGTAGGTATCAGGCGTGCAACAACTGGTCCACAAACAACATAGAGACAAGGACATGTTCATACACATAAAATAAAAAGATGAATTAAGAGGTGCATGGCACACACCTTTAATCCCAGTACTGGGAGGCAGAGGCAGGCAGATTTCTGAGTTAGAGCCCAGCCTGGTCCACAGAGTGAGTTCCAGGACAGCCAAGGCCACACAGAGAGACCCTGTCTTGGAAAGCACCCCTTTAAAGCTAAGGAAATGTGCAGCTGACAGGACAGAGATACAGACAGACAGACAGACTCCATGGCCAACAAAGTGCTGGCTGTCAACACCACAGGAGGAAAGCATTCCAACAGAGATTACGAGAATCTCAGAGTTGAATTCAAAGGTAGGTACATCTGGATGACACCCAGAGAACACCGGTTCCACTGGGAACTGTGGCTCAGCCATGGTGACACTGCAGTCATGGAAGACAACTTCTGAGACAAGAGGACACAGAACAGACTGGAAAGAAACAGGGTAGCTGAGAAGAGCCAGCTGAACAGTGTGCTGTCTGCCTTTTAGCTTTTGAGGATGAGACATTGTTGTTGTTATTATCATCATCATCACATTTAGTGTATGTGTGCATGTGTGTACATCTATACAATGCCACGACTAGGCTGTGGGGTGGGTGTGAGCTAGTTCTCTCCTTCCACTCTGTGGGTCACAGGATTTGAATTCGGGTTGGGAGACTTGGCACCTTTACCCACTGAGCCAGCTCAATGGCCCCGCATTTTATGAACTGGGATCAGGGCTCCACTGGGGTTGTGCTGAGGGAGTGGCTGCTAAAGCAAGACCTGAATCATGAGAGGACATGCAGCAGGGGTGGGGTGAAGGACTTGATTTGAATCATGGGAGGACATGCAGCAGGGGTGGGGCTGGATTTCAGAGCCTGGAGGAATACACGCCACAGGTGTGAGCAGGAATTCGTGGGAAGACATTTCTTACCCATTAGTCACACCTTTGAGAGCAGACACATCCACTCTTTTGTTCCAAACGTTCTACTCAGTAAGCCACCTAGGAGGATAAAATGGCACCTTCCTCTGGAGCAGGGGCACATTTTGTCCTGTTGAGGGTACTAAGGTTCTCTCTGTCCATGCATGTGTGTTTGCAGCTGGCCCTTCAGTCAGTATCATGCTTCCCTCTGTACAGAGAGTTCTTTGGCTGTGCTGCAGGCTCCTTTACCTCTCTGCCTCATCCCTGTGGGCTTGCAGAATAAGAAGAGACCCAGCATGATGAGGCCAGTGTCACTTACTTTGTCAAAATGACACTCATCCAGGAGTCTTGAACCTGTGTCTGACTAACCCTGTCACCTGACCAGAGGGATGTCAGACTAACCCTGTCACCTGACCAGAGGGAAACATCTCAGAGCCTTTGCCCTTTCAACAGTAGTGAGGTACACACAAGTTGAAACAGGTTTACACTTTTGGTTTTGAGACAGAGTCTATGTAGACCAAACTGGCCCCCAGCTCTCAGAGATCTGCATGTCTCCCGTCTTCCAGCACTGAGATTAATGGTGTGTGTCCTTATTTGCTTGGTTTTTGACACAGGGCATCTCAGTGTCATGCCTTTGCATAAAGTACCCTGACGAAAGTAAGGTCAAGGGAAAAGCTGTCTGTTTACCTTGCTTCCAATCCAAGTTGTGGTACCAGACTTCGGGGAAGCCAGGGAACCTGAAGCAGCTAGTCTGAGAGATGAGCTCATGCAAGCCAAATCAAGGTCAGGCTGGGCTACATCGTAAGTACCAGGCAAGCCAGGGCTACATGGGCAGCCCGTGCCTCAAATAAAGAAAGAAAAGGCCAACCTGGATCTAGGCAGGCTCCTCTCTAGACTCATCCCATTGTGTCACGCTGTTAACAAGAGCCATCAGGTGGAGTCTCATGTATCTCAGGCTGGCCTTGAACTCTCTAAGTAGGCAAGGATATCATTGAACTTCTAATCCTCTTGCCCTTCCCTGCTACCATAACTGATTTTTGTGGTGCTGGGGATTGACATAGAGCTTCATGAACGCTAGACATGCATGCCACCAACTGAGCTAAATCGCCCGCCCAGATGCTCACTCCTGTGGATCTGATTTTCTCAAAAGAATGGTAGGGATGAGAGAGGACTTGATGCGATGTTCCGGAGTCTCTGGAAAGTGGAGGAGGAGCCAGAGCCAACCAAGGCTTGGACAATGGCTGGCAAGAAGTGAGCTGAGCTGGGTTTCTGGTGGTTCCGTTCTGCTCTGGAATGAGTGGGCACATGGGGGCAGGAAGCATCGCAGGCCCAAAGCATGAGTCTGTGTTGGAGTTTGGTTGGGCGGAAAGCCAAGCCCACAAGTGGATCTGTGCTGCTGCTGAGACAGCAGCACAGATTATGACCCAGGGAAAGAAACCTCCTGAAAAACTTGAGGTGTGGTGTTGGGAGAGACTGGATGGAAGGAGTGAGGACTGTGGAGGATGGCAGGATGCTTTGGTCTGGGAAGTGTTGCCATGGGACACTGAAAAAAAAAAAAAAAAAAAGACAAGTAGACCTACATCATTAACATGGATGGGGGTCAACTCCCATGGGGAGGAAAGAGAGCATCCCCCAGGGAGGCAGGAATTGTACTGGGTTAAGTAACAGCAGTTTTGACAAAGGACGAGCACAGAGAGTGAAAGGAAAAACTTGAAATCCGGGGTCATCAAAATAGCTCAGCAGATAAAGGTGCTTGCCTCGAAGCTTAAGGTCCTGAGTTTGATTTCTGGGACAAACATGGTAGAAGTAGAGACCGGATCTTCCACAAATTGCCTTCTGGCCTCCATACTTGTACTCATACCCCAACATACATATAAATACACAAAACTTGAAACTTGAAACTTGAAACCACAAATTCTTTATTTGGTGGTGGTGGGTTTCTTTCTTTTCTTTTCTTTTCTTTTCTTTTTTTTTTTTTTTTTTTTTTTTTTTTTTTTTTTTTTTTTTTTTTTTTTTTTTTTTTTTTGGTTTTTTGAGACAGGGTTTCTCTGTGTAGCCCTGGCTGTCCTGGAACTCACTCTGTAGACCAGGCTGGCCTCAAACTCAGAAATCCGCCTGCCTCTGCCTCCCAAGTGCCGGGATTAAAGGTGTTCGCCACCACTGCCCAGCTGTAAAAAAAAAAAATTTAAGATTTATTTTTATTTTATGTACGTGAGTACACTGTAGCTGTCTTCAGACACACCAGAAGAGGGCATCAGATCCCATTACAGATGGTTGTGAGTCACCATGTTTTTGCTGAGAACTGAACTCAGGTCCTCTGGAAGAGCAGCAGTCAGTGCTCTTAACCACTGAGCCATCTCTCCAGCCCCTGTTTAAAAAATAAATTAAGATTTATTTTTGAAATCACAAATTCTTAGCTGTGGCCATTAGCACCACGGCACTCTCACAAAGGACAGGATTGACTTGACTGGCTACACTCCAGAGACTCCGTCCTGGTCCACACAAGAGTAGGTAAAAGGCTGTGAAGAATCTACTCTCGACCATAGTCCCAGGGCCTAAGAAGCCTGACACTGGGGAGATACCAATTCATGGACTCCATTTTTCTCAGCTATCAGACCAGATTAAAGCTTGGGAAGTCAAAGTTCACCCTCCCAAAGGACAGGCCAGTTCCCCGGCCCTAGGCGTGATGATGGCCTGCTTCAACTCTCCCACTCAGTCTCTCAGGCCAGGTCTGAGCAGTGCATGGAGAGGGCTGGCCTTTCTACAAGTTGCCAAACAGAGCAGTAACAACCATCACCACGGGCTCCCTACGTGACGTCCTCCATCTCAATGGACAGTCACCAAATAAAGAGATGACAACCTAAGCCCCTCAGTGCACCCCACGGCCGGCAGGTTCCCTGCCTGAACCCTCCACCTCTAACCCCAAATCTAAGCTAAGGGGTTTCCTTCCATCATTGAGGGAGCCGGCCAGATTGCATCACAGCTGCCAGTCACCCGCTTCGGGTCCAGAAACCTGGGGTGGGCGTCCCTAAGCGCATAGTTCTCAGTCAGGGCAGCAGGTAGCCTTGCCTCTTCGTGCCGTCCCACCCTGCACTGCACATGCTAGCCCTGGACGGTGAGAACGGAACATCCCTGGCCAACTCTAAAATAGGTACGTCCGGGGTGTGGCTCTCCTCGGAGAGCACCCTCCCGGGTGACCGCCATCGAAGTCCCTCGGGGGCAGCCCTGAAACAGCGCTTGCGGCTCCAGCCACCAGCAGCTGCACGACGGCTTTTCGCCGGGCGGCCCCAGTGACGTTCAGTCTCTGGAGTTGCCGCGACCTCAGGCCTGGCGAGGACACAGGGGGGAGCTGCAGGACTCGGAGGCGCGCGGCGTCCCGCCGTGGGCTGGGCGGGGCAGAGCAGGGCGGCCGCCTCCGCGTGTCCCATAGGGACCGTCCTCTCCGCCCGGGGGGTCAGTGCGCAGAGCGGCAGACGGGGCGCACCCCGGCCTGTCCCGCATGGACTTCCCGCGCCGCTGGCTCTTTCGGATGTTGCTGCTCGTCGCCACCAGCTCTGGGATCCTGCTCTTGCTGTACTCCTCAACCGGGCTGCGGTCCCCGGAGATCCAGGTTCCCGCCAGGTAAGCGCTGCTGGTCGCTGCGCCCAGGGCGCGGGGAGGGCGCGCGCTCCCAGTTCTTCGGACGCCCGCAGACACTCTGGAGCGACTAGCAGCGGCGACACGCCTTTTGCAGCCTTAATCTCATGCTGCCTCCGGGACACTGGGCCTTTGCCCGGCTCGGAGCACGCTGCCGACCCTGGCGTGTTTGGTGAATTTCGTCCAGGCCTAATTGGGAAGCTCCCTGTTGCCACTTTCTTCCTGAATCCACTTTTGGGGGAGGGACTCAAGTCCCCTGTTTTCCAACTTTATTCTACTCTTCAGGTGGCCAGTGTCCTGCTCTGCTCACTCTGGGCGGTGGGCTCAGGCCTACCAGCATCTGGCTCCCTTTTATCTGGGTCTATTATTTGTTTGAGTAGTTACTTTGATAAGCGCCATCTGGGCTTGGCCCTGGGGAAAGGGGAGCTCCATCTGGAACAGCACAGAACCGGTTCTGAGCCTTCCACCTGGCTTACTGAAGGAGCCTCAAGACGGTTTAGCTTTATTTTGGGGAGGTAAACCAAGCCATACCTAGAATCTGGGCTTGCGGGGTGGGGGCGGAAAAACACACAGAGCAGCAGGCAGAGGCCTCAGCAACCTGCCTGTTAGCACACTCCTGAACACACCTTGCTGAGATGAGAACAAAGTGGGTATCTAGTGTCTGGCTGAAAGACACACATCAGTTGCAAAATAACACGAGAGGTGCTTGCAAACACCTCTCTAAGGAGTCTGGTCTCCTTAGCTGGCAGCGCTGGGGCTGGTAACTGTGAAGGGCCTAACATGACTTCACACGGGAGGTTGGTTAGAGCTGGATTACACCTCAACAGAGCTTTTCCTTTTCAAAAAATATCTCTATTATTTCTTTTATGTTTGAGATTATAGGTACTCCCTTCCCTTCCCTACCTCTAGAGTCTCCTGTATACTACTGCTTGGTGTTTCAAATTGCTGGCCCCCTTTTTTTCACTAATTGTTGTTACATGCATATGTATATACATATATAATATATGCATATGTATACCCAGACACGTACAGACATATATTTTATATATATATATATATATATATATATATATATATATATATATATACACACACACACACACACACACACACACATATACACACAGACATATATAATCCTAAATATAGCCTGCTCGGTCTGTATAATGTTATTTGTACATACACTTCCAGGGCTGACCACTTGTAATTGGCTAACCAGCTGGCCTACCCTTTCCTGTGGAAGACTGTTTCTCCCGTTCTCAGCGTTCCGAAGTTGACTGTAGTTCTTTGTGGAAGGGTGAAAGGCCCGAGGTCTCTCCCCAGTTCACTCTGGCAACCCCTTTTTCCTTCTCAAGAGATCTTTCTTCCTTTCAAAATCTGATTTGGGGGCTGGGGATGTAGTTCGGTTGGTAGTGTGTTTGCCTTCCATACATGAAGTCTTGGGGTTCAGTCCCCAGTACTAAAACTAAAACAAAAACCTGACAACATCTACTATGAACCAGAAGCCCCTTCTTTTCCTTGTTTCTGCAGGTGTTTGCAGTAAACCTGGATGTGGGGGAGGAAGGGGCAGGTTAAGGCTCAACCGGTCTGGAGGAGGAGGGTTGGTAGTCCGGCCAGGTAGGTGGTTTTCTGAGTGTGGCTAGAAGCTGCACGTCCTTCCTGGGAGCAGGGCCATGTGACAGTCAGGAGAGTGGCTGGGTCTGCAGTGTCTAAGGGGGCTCTCATTGCATCTTAGGGGGACGTAGTCATCTATTCACAAGACTCTGGTTCCAGAGAATTTTCCCGTCTATTCACAAGACTCTGGTTCCAGAGAATTCTCCCGTCTGGGAACTTTTCAAAACTTTTTGTAGCCAATGTTTTAAAATTAAATTTGTTTTTTGAAATTTTCATATGTCGCCAGGGCAGTGGTGGTGCACGCCTTTAATCCCAGCACTTGGGAGGCAGAGGCAGGCGGATTTCTGAGTTCGAGGCCAGCCTGGTCTACAGAGTGAGTTCCAGGACAGCCAGGGCTACACAGAGAAACCCTGTCTAAAAAAACAAAAAAGAGAGAAAGAAAGACAATTCCTTCCTTGTATATAACATATTCTAATGGCCCCCTCTCCTTCCCTGCCCCTCCCCCTCCTCTCCCTCTCCCCTTCTTGTCTCCCACTCTTTCCCACCAGCCCACCAGCACCCCTTTATTCCCCACAAGTAAGCCCCTTTGCTTTTTGTGCTTTGTTTTGTGAACTCTTGAGTTTCTTCAGGGGTCTTTGCGAGCATGCGTGTGGAACTGTCCTTAGGAGCCTGCTGGACTCACCAGTGGGTACACAACTCAAGCAAGCTCAGGGCAGGCAGCGAGCTGCAGCTGCTTCGTTCGGTTCGTGACTGCAGTGGCCATGTCCTGCCAGAAGACAGCATTTTACAGCACGCCCCCTCTCCCATCACCAGGCTCTTGCGTGCTTTCTGCCCAGGGTTCTGGAATGTTCCCTATGACTCCATGGCGTCCATCCACTTTCGAGCAGATGAATGAAAACATTCACACACAGCACACATGGTCACATTCCATGCTTACTTTTTAAATTAAGCTGAATATATTTGGGTTTACTTGGTTTCTTTGTTGTGAGACAGTATGTAGCTCATAAAACTCAAACTGGCCTCAGACTTGCTGCTAGCTGAGGGTGGCCTTGAACTCATTACCTTCCTGCTTCTACCTCTAGAGTGCTAGAATTACAGCAGGTGTCACCACGCCTGATGAGCGCCTTAGTTTTATTAAAACGTGCGTTTTTGTGCTTATCTCTAAGGCTGCAAAGTCTTCACAGAGGGGTATGGGGGCCTACCTCCCTTTAAGGGGCCCTAGGTAGCAGGAAGAATTTGGATTCCTGAGAGAGGGTCATAAAGTCACCAAACCCAGGGAAGCTGGGAGGCCTTGGGTGAGGGATGACAGGGTTCAAGAGAGTCCCCACTATCAATAACCCATGGCAGTCACCTTGTCCTAAGTCTGGCAGTTCCCTTTGGAGTCACAAGGTCTGCTGCCTGCCAGAGATACTTCAGGTTGGGGGCGGGGTAGAGACTCGAGCTTGGAATCTATCAGAACCTCAGGACTGGTAGGGTGTGGATGTTTACCATGCCCCAAGTAGCCCAGGCTGAACAGGGTCTTGGCTCCATAGAGGAGGGAGGAGCGATGGGATTATAGGGTGGACATCTGGCTAGTAGAGGAGTGGGGGGAGGAGCAGGAGGGGGAGGAGCGGGAAAGGATCATCCCATGTCCCTTCAGGATCTTACTAGAAACCTGGGAAACTAAAGGAAAGCACAGATCATAAGCTCCACACTGGCTCCGGACTTACAGGAGACCTTTGTTTCCCAGGCAAAACTGCAGGTCCCAAGTCCTCCTGCAACCCCTGCCTCCCTGATGCTGCTGGGGCACGGGTAATAAAGGAGGGAAGCCTCTGGCCACCATCTGCTGAACAGGCTTCCTCCACTCTCTCCCTCTGCCCCAAGGCATCACAGTACCTAGGAATTGTGAGCGTCCTTCTCACATCCCTTTAGAAGAGACTGATAAGAGATAGGAGATCCTCGCCTTCCTCCCTTCCGGACAATGGCTGGCATTTAGGAGGCCTTTTCACGTTGGGTAATTTAGCTGCTCTCTTGGGTCTCTTCCAACAGTCAGGTGATCTAAGTACTGTTGTACAGAGGCCAAAACCAAGATTCACATGTACCAGCTGCAGAGCTATGGGCATTCTCCACTGGAGGAGCGAGACTCCTGGCCTCAGCCCTAAGGACTGTCCCCAGGCTTCTGTTGTTACCGCTTCTGTTTGCTTCTGTGTCACTGGCCCAGCCTCAGTTCAAACCTAAGTAGTAGAGTGTGGCCTTGAACTCTTGATCCTTTCGCCTTGACCTAAATACTGGGGTTAAAGGGACATACTGCTACACTCACCCCTGGGGCTTTGGAAGGAGACTTCTCAGATACAATTCTAGGGACTGGTTATATTTCCTGTTTTACATTTTCATATTATAACCACCCCTATTCCTATAAACCACACATTTCTGCCCCTTGCTGAGAGACTCATTTCTTGGTTTCTGCAGCCCGCCAGAATGTAGTTAAGGAATGGTATTTGTACATCTAAAGAGGAAGCCGTGATCTAGAATAAAGATCAAAGAAATAAACATCTTGGGGACCCTGGCATTCTGTCAGCCTCAGAGTTGATGAAATCAGCCTATAAGCTTCTAAGGTACTGGTCAGACCCCCACTTTACCTCTGCCTTCCCCACCAGGAACATCATGTCACCTCGAGCATTCTTTGAACCCAAGGCACCGAATTCGGAAAACAGAAAGGTACAGTGATCTGCCACTCTGGGGCAGCTTGAGCATGTTCTAGCTGGGAGTGGAGGAGAAGAGAAAAAAACAAGCAAGACATTCTTGAGGCTTCTGGGTATAATCTGTTTATACTTCCACCCACAAAGAGGTAAACAGCCATCTTCTTGAGGCATCTTAGATCTGGCCACTAGTGTTTCCTGTAACTCAGCAGAAAACAGCAGATAGATTAGTACCCCTGGGCTATAGCCGGCTGGAAAGTTCTTGAGATTCTTAATTGTGTCCTTATTTTAACTGTGTGTGTGTGTGTGTGTGTGTGTGTGTGTGTGTGTGTGTGCGCACTAGACATGTATAAGTTCAGGTGTCACAGGGGATCCAGGCAGTGGAACCCCCCAGAGCTGGAGTTGCAGGCATTTGTGGGTGGGTGCTGGGAACTGAACTCAGGTCTTCTGCGAGAGCAGTCAGTGTTCTTCACCGCTGAGTCATCACTTGAGCCCCTTTAAATTATCTCCCTTTTTTAAAATTATTTTTTTTTGTTAATATTGTTAGTTGTGTGAATGTGTTTGCTGGTGTGTATGTGCGTGCACCATGTGTGCACAGATACCCTAGAACTGGGATTGGGGGCAGTTGGGTGTCATCAAGAGTGGATGCAGGGAACTGAACCCTGGTCCTCTGCAAAAGCAATACACTCTCTTAACCACCCAGCCCTCATTCCAGCCCCTTAAATGTGTATCGTTGTGTTGAATGGATTCTTTACCCTATTTCTCTAAAACCTACTTATCATAAATCACGGTTCGCTCACTCACTGAAGAATAAACACAAATATCTGGGAAATGCCGCATGTTTGCTTCGAGGGTCTTAGGGACTCTGGTCGGTAACCCTAAGTAACAGCCAGGTACCCGATGTGCCACAGAGTGCTTCTTTTTCAAGGTTCAGGAAAACGGTAAATAGCGCTGAGCTATTCTCCAGGGACAAACTGAGGCACAGAGCAGTTAGCTGCTTTACCCAGGGCCACTCAGCAGTAATTGGTGCCACCAGGATGGGAGCCCTGATCTGACCCCAGGACTGGCCCCATACTGGGTGATATACAACCTTCTTTGGCACCCTCATACTGGTTGAACTGGATGATGCTTATGTCTTTTATGGATTAATACAGGCATAAGCTGTTTTCAGTGCCTAGGAGACTATGTTAGCTGAGGTTTGAGGGCTCAGGGAGAAAAGATGCCCCTGCGTTTAAGAGGTTAGTGATAGACTATCACTCTGAGACAGCATAAGTTGATCTGGGCAGGTATGAGGGAAAGCTGTGTTCCGAACAGGTGGTGGGCACGAGGTTAGCAGCTGAAGAGACTATCATCATCCTGAGAGCTTGGGTCAGGCCATTTTAAGTTTCCAACAGGTTTTCTGCCTGGTGCTAACTGATGTTCAGTCCCAGCTAGTTTACAATAGGCATCGCTGTGGCTTTTGAACACATGTAGCAAGGCACTCTAAAATGGGTACAATCCCATCTTAATGTATGAGGTACCTAGAGACCAAAGAAAGTCGGGCAGACAGACCTCAGGTTGCATAGAGGGTCTTTTATTGGGGGAGTTATTGATGGAAGTGCAGTCCTGGGAAGCTGTAAACTCAGTTGTACTCCCACAGCGTGGACCAGAAAGAGGGATTTACTTATGGCTTAGAACAAGTGACTTCATCCAAGCTGGAATGGGCCTGGTTTATCTAAAGGAACTATTGGAGAGTCAGATGTGTCCATCTGTTGGTGAGGACCATGCAGGCTATCTAGATAAACGTAGGAGACATACTGAACCAGACTGCACCACGCAGGACTATACAAAAACATCCATCTACCCCTGTGTCAGGGGCTCACCCACTGGAACCTGCTATTACATCTTCCCTTCTGATGCCAGACAACCCCTTTCTGCCATCCTACTGACCCTTACTGAGATCTTACTCCCCAGACACCATTGTCCACAAGCAAACCTCCAGGCTTTCCAAGGAAAGGTGTCATGGTTTAGGCCAAAGTCATGTATTCCTTGGCTTTGGATCACAAGTCTGGCTTTCTCTGGTTTAATGCACCACTGACAACATTCTCAGCGTTACACCTCTCATCCCGTCTCCCCACACGCCCTGTGGGTTGGATTGCATCCTCTTTTCGTAGTGTGGGATGCTCATACATTGCACGATAGCAGAAACCACTGTCCAACCATTTCCTGCCCTGTCCTTTGATCAAGGGCTTAACAAAGAAGCTTATTCAGAAGTAGCAGAGCCCAACCCCACCCCCACATCCAAGCTGAGACTCGATATTATGAAGGCAGCTGAAAACCTTACTTTCCTGAAGGGTCCTGAGTGCAGAGGTGAGATCCTGTTTCCTGCGGCTCCCACAACTCAGGGCCCAGGCCAGGTGACTTAAAGCAACAGAGTTCGGGGCTGAGAGCGCCTTCTGCTTTTGTCTGAAGTTTGGTCTCTAGTACCTATATCAAACAGCTCACTCTTAACCTAGAAACTCCAACTCTAAGGGGATCTGAGGCCTGTGGCTGTCTGTGGGGCAGCTGCTCTCACGTGTGTAAACATATGCATGTGTATCATTAACAAAAAACAAAGCAAAATGAAACAAAAACAAAAAAACAATAACCATTTGGAAAAAAAAGAAAAAGAAAGAAACACACACAGTAGAAATCAACTCTCCACCAGTTCTGAAAGCCAGAGGGCCAATATCAGACCAGGGAACTATACTTCCCCTGAGGTTCTAAAAAACCACCCTGGCCTACTTCTGTCTTTGGCTGGGCTTGGTATCACTCCATCTCCGCATACATCCACCGAATGGCTTCCGTTTCTCACACAGCCTCGTTATCAGGAGGCTGGTTGGTAGATTTAGGACTAGCCTAAGCCATCAGGCCTCATCCTGATGACATTCACAGATACCTTATTTCCAAGCAAGGTAGGTAGATGCCGTAGCTTTTCTGTTGTTGTGACAAACTCCTGAGAAAACGACTTCAAAGGAAGAAAGGTTACGTTGGCCATGGTTTCATGGTCATTTGGATCTGTTGTTTCTAAAAGCAGAATATCATGGGAGATAGCAGATAATGGAGTCGTTTATATCACAGCAGCCAGTAAGCATGGTGAGAGGACACAAGGGGACCCTGAGACAAGATAGGAACCCCAAAACATATAGTGACCAGCTTCCTCCAGTAAGGCCTCACTGCAGAAGTTTCCCCCAGCTCCCAATGATGTCATCAAATTTTTATTCTTAGTGGTGGTAGTAGTATTTGTATTTTGAGACATGGTCTCTCTATGTAGCCCTGGCTGTCCTGGAACTCCATATTTAGACCAAGCTGGCCTTGAACTCACAGAGCCTGCCTCTGCTTTAGGAATGTTGGGATTAAAGATCTGCACCACCCCACCACCCCACCACCCCGCCAGGCTGCCATCGAACTATTAATGCATTTGTGGGTTAACTGATAAAAGGCAGAGCTCTTGTGACCCAAATGCTTCTCAGTGATTGGCTCCACCAGCTGGGGACGAAGTTACCTGAATGACACATCAGGTCCAAACATCCCAGTGTCATTTTAAGGTTCTCAACGGACACGAAGGCTGAGGGATTGACTCTGACTCTGAGCAGCCAAGGGGAGGAGGCAGCTGGGATTCTTCCCAGCAGGAGATAGGATTCTGATAACCAGTGGATTGCTCGAATCCACTGGTTACAGAGAACCCAGAGTTTGCCCACATGGGCAAACTGAATTCACGAAATATGAAGCCAGATCTACTGATGCAAGAAAGGGCTGGCTGGCCAGGCTGAATCCAGAACGTTCCCTGGCCCTATCAGGCTGCTAGACCACAGGCAATCTTGGCAGAAAGATTCAGGGATGGCCCCTTCTGGAAGGATAAGGGAAACTCATCCTCCTGAATTCTCCTGTGAGGTCTGTAGGCTCCCAGGGAGACCTACCTAATGAATGGGTTTAGTCCTCTCCTCTCCTCCTTCCCAGAGCCAACTTTGCCAACATCCGCTGTCCCTGGCCATTCAGAAGGATGACCGTTTCCACGGCCTGTTCAACCTCTCCACTCCAGTGCTGTTGTGGGACGGCCTTTTCACTCAAGAGCTATGGAAAAATCTGAGCCAGCACAAAGTCCCCTACGGATGGCAGGGACTCTCCCGCAAAGGTAACCTGCTACCTGTTGCCTCTCCCCTGCCTTCTGCCTCAGTCAGCCCCTTCTTCCCACTGTTGGTCCCACTGTATACCACCCCTGTCTGCCTTCACAGTATCACTGGAAAGACTTGTGGGCTCTTTTGTGCATGACTCCTGCCTTTTCCGCTCCTCCTTCATCCAAGCAGCCAGGACTAAGCTAGAAGATTCCCTTGCTCAGTCACCTTCATTCCCCTGGGGTCTCCTGAGCATGGAAAATGACCAGTGTGTAATGGTCATCTGAATTCAGAGGATTAAGGGCCTTCATGGTACCACTGTGGCCACTGACATAAACCACCATGGTCAGGCCCACCCCATGCCTTGGATTCTTTTCTTTTGAAGTAAACCCAGTCTTAGAGAGCCAGTTATTCTAGATATTCAGGCCGCCTAAGCCTCCTGCATCCTTTTCTCCATCCCCGCTACACACACTGCCCGCATTGTCCAGCATCCTCTGTGTATCCTCGGATGGTCTCCAGGGAAAGACTGGCAACAGCCTCCTCATGGCTCCCCCTTATCCTCACCCACAGTCATTACCTCTACCTTGAAACTTCTGAAAAACCCGGAGAGTGCGGAGCTGTTTGGTGCCTCCAGAAAACTACCTCTAAACTGTATTCGCTGCGCCGTGGTGGGTAACGGAGGCATTCTGAATGGGTCCCGGCAGGGTCAGAAAATCGATGCCCATGACTACGTCTTCAGGTAATGAGGACAGGGACCAGGGAGCTGGGGGGACAGCCCTTATTCTGCTAGGCCTGAGGGAACATCTACCCGGAGACCAGGACCAAGCCTAAGGCAGCTCAGCAGTTAGGATGGTCAGTCTAGACCAGCAGTCCTCAACCTATGGGTCGTGACCCCTTTTGGGGGTCAAAGGACCTTGTCACGGGGGTCACCTAAGACCATCAGAAAACACAGATATTAATATTACGATTCATAACAGTGACAAAATTACAGTCAGGAAGTAGCAATGAAAATTTTATGGTTGTCGGTCACCTTTATGTATTAAATCATCACCACGTTAGAAAGGTTGAGAACCACTGGTCTAAACCAAGTATCAGCCAACCCTGAAGACAGAATGCAGGTACCCACAATAAAGGAACCTGGGAGGAAGGGTTCCAAGGGTTAGATTTACCCATTCAGAAAGCATCCCTTAAGGACCCAAGAAGTGAGGATCAGGCTAGACGCCCCCAAACAGATATTCTCGTGGGCAGGGGAACGGTACAAACCAGAGGGAGGGGACTAGTGAGGCGGAGCCATGGAGAGGAAAATAAGCCACACAGCATGGTGTTGCCACAAGATGCTGATAGGCTTCTGCTGGGACCAGACTCAATGGCGCCATAACCGAAGGCTTTGAGCAAGACGTGGGCACTAAGATCTCCTTCTACGGTTTCACTGTGAACACCATGAAGAACTCACTCATCTCCTATGCCAAACTGGGCTTCACCTCTGTGCCACAAGGGCAGGTGAGGCTAGCAATGGATGAACCATAGTGGCTGATGGTGGTGGGCACTGTCTTCTTAGGAACCCCTTGTGTGGGGAGGGCTTTGGGGTTCACAGACTGTCCAGTGGATGCCTAGGTAGTGTTAAGATCTTGGCCACCATCTGGGTGGCCAAAAAGGCACATGCCTTTAATCTCTGTGCCTACAAGACAGAGCCAGGCAAATCTCTGTGAGTCTGAGGCCATCCTGATCTACATAGTGAGTTTTGGGATGGCCAGGGCTACATAGATAAACCCTGTCAATAAATAAATAAATAAACAAACCAGAAAGATCTTGGCCACCTGAGGCGGACCTTATAGCTAAAGTTGGATCTCTTGGACACTTCCCTGTTTTTTCTGTTGGCTCAGGGCTGCCTCTCAGGCATGGAAGTCCCAGGAAGGGTTAATATTTACTGAATATAGACAGACACCCTGTGAACCCACCTCACTGGAGAGGAGACTGAAACCCAGTATCCTTCCATGAGGCAAGTCAACAGATGGCCTAAGGATCAAACGTGGAGTGTCCACCCCAGCGTCCCTCATCTACGCACACTTTGAGGGCATTTATTGGGTACCTCCTCTGTTCCAGGGCTCTAGGTATAAAGTATTACAGGACAGAGAGCTAAGTATCACTGTTTGCTCCATGTGAAGTCGTCATTTCTGCCTTCCAGTGGCAGAGTTGAGGGCAACTGAGAGGTTGCCAGGCATGATGGTCTGCACCTTTAGTCACAGCACTTGGAAGGCAGGGACAGGCAGATCTGTGTGATTTTGGGGGCCAGCCTGATGTACATAGCAAGATCCAGGTCAGTCAGGACTATACAATGAGACTGTCTTCAGGGGTGGGGAAGGGAGGTGCTGAGATGTTTGGAAATATGTCCAAAACATTCAATTAGAATTACTACTCAGATCTAGGCCCTCTGGAGATGTTTCCATGGCCCCAGACTAGCCACTCAAAGAGTGATGTGGGTCCTCTTGAACCCTCAGCAGAGCTCTGTAGGAAACTGAGGCACAAAGACTGAGTCTTGTACCTGGATCACAGCTAGTGCTGGAGCCGAGCTTGGAACTCTCTGCCCTGAATCTGCCCTCCACACTCACCAGCCATAAGACCATGCTCTCTGCCTTGATCTCTCTGGGTGCCACATTCAGAGTGAGAGAGACCTTGGGTGAGGGACTCTATGGGCCGAGAAAGGGATGGGCCATGTTTCTAGAAGTTTCTACCTCTGATCAGGACATTCAGAATGGTCCTTGGCATAGCATCCATACACTGAGTCCCTACTGTGGAAGCTATTAGTTCATGAGGGAACAAAAATGTGGTCATGGTACTTCTGTGGGAGTCTGCCACCCCACTTTATCACCTCAAGGCAGTGTCAGGAATTTGGGAGTGGCTTAGGGAGTGGTCCTCGCTCAGGTCCTCTTCAGCAGTGGGCTGCTTTCCTCAGAAAGCAGGAACTGGGCTGGACAGAACATAACCAGGTCTTTTTCACCTGGGCTCTTCTGGAAATCCCTCAGAGTCTCATGACAGGACCATTACCTCTCCCCAGATTGAGCAATCCAGGGGGAGCAAGGAAACCATTAACTTCTTATGACACAGTCTTTAAGACCGTGTGTATTTTGCCTGAGGGTCTAAAGAGCTGGAGTCATCTGACATCCAGGGAGTGGGGAAAAGGACATGGCACCTTCTGTTCCTAACTCTCTGGACAGAGCCTGGGAAGCCAGTTTTCTTGGCTCCTGGGTAGAGCCCTGGGGAGGACGCCTACCTACCAGGATCAGTGACATGGATACTAGGTCCAGCCCTTAGTTTCCAGAACTGTGTGTTCAGTGTCTTGTGCCTTAGAAATTTGTCTGTGTGTGTGTGTGTGTGTGTGTGTGTGTGTGTGTGTGTACCATGTACATACTTGATGCTCGTAGAGGCCAGAAGAGGGCATTGGATCCCCTGGGACTGGGTTATGGATTGTTATCAACCACCATATGGGTGCTGAGAACCACACCCAGGTTTCTGGAAGAAGAACAGATGCTCATAACCACTGAGCCAGTTCTCCAGCCCATCTATATTCTAGAGTCTGGCAAGAGGATCGGGAGGCAGAAGGACCGGAGTGACTTAGCTATGTTGGGAGTTTTGAGACTAGCTTGAACGACATGAGTTCCTGTCTTAAAAAAAAAAAACAGACAAAAAAAAAAAAAAAACACACACACAAAAAAAAACTTTTATATGGTAGTCACATGTCTAATCAGTCCTCAAGGAAATGGCAATCATGTGTCACCTCTCACAGGGAGGGACATTAAAGCTCTGTGAGCCTACAGTGAAACCACCCAAGAACCTCCCAGTAGGAATGCAGCCTAGTAAGGAAAACCTCACAAGCTTCAGTGGGGAGAGGAGATGGAGGACTCTTTTCCTCGTGGGTTGACCGTGGCTTTGTCTGATCCTCCTACAGGACCTACGTTACATCTTCATTCCCTCAAGCATCCGTGACTACCTGATGCTGAGATCAGCCATTCTGGGTGTGCCTGTTCCAGAAGGTCCTGATAAAGGGGACAGGTGAGCAGCTGACTGGACTATGGCATGAGTTGTATGAAGGGAAGAGAAAACTCTTCAGAATTCGATAATCCCTAAATATTCAGCATAATTTAGCAGTGGGGATTGTAATCTGGCTGATAGTGGGTACCATCTTCTGGGAACCCCTGGGTGGAGTGGACCACAGGGTTCATGGGACTCTGTCCAGTGAATGAAGAGGTAATGCTTGACCAGCTTAAGTGTCACTAAAGGCAGATTTGTCAGGGTTCCCCAGTCTTTCAGGTGGCTCGGGGCCTATGCAACCCTACTGGGTGAACAGACCTGGCCCCTCACCTGTAGGCTGCTGTCCCAGCTGTCCTGATGGAGGACAGGCAGGCAACAGGGCAGCTGGCTCACTGAACACAAGAGCTGGGCCTAGTATTCATGTTACTGATCCTGGTAGGTAGGCATCCTGCCCAGGAGCCAGGAACACTGGCTCCCAGGCTCAGTCCAGAGAGCTGAGAACAGAGGGTATCATGTCCTCTTCCCTACTTCCTGGATGTCACATGACTCCAACTCTTTGGATCCTCATCTGAGCCCTGGCCTGAGCTCCTCTTAGTGTCTTGTGCCTTAAAAACCTAAGTAAGCTACTGCTGTGGCCAGAAGACCAAACCCCTCTCATGGTTCTTGGGATATAATGACCTATTCTCCCAAAGAGCAGCTTTGAAGTGCTTGTAATGGGTGATAGGACAGAACCCAGGCTAGCCCCTGCTGGGTGCCCCACCCCCACCCTGTGATTACCTAACAATTGTTCCCTGGCGCTGCTATAGGTCATAAGAGCTGAGGATGGGCTCTGTGATGTTCTGGGGATGCGCTCTTGGGCACTGCTTCAGAGTCCCCGGGTGGACATAAGCCTCCCCAACACCAATGAGCTCCCCCTCCCACACCCCCAATCCATCCCCAACCCAGTCCCCATCCCAGTCCCGATCTAACCACGCTGATAACCCAACCAACCAGCAGCCCCCCCCTAGCTCTGGAGGCTCAGCCCCTTCCCCTTCCCCCACCCGGGGGGCTTCCTCCCGCCCAGCCTCTCACAACCCTACCCCAGCTGCCTCTCAGCCTTCCTCCCGAGCTTCCTCCCAGTCTCCTAGTCCCCACGTCCAGCATGTGCCCCGAGGGTCTACTCAGGTCCCTACTCCTCCAGCCTCCAAATCTCCCTCCCAGACTGGACTAAAAGCCCTCTCTCGAAACCCTTCCCTGACGCCCCCGGTGACCGTTACCAGGTCCCCTTCCCATAGCCCTGCCACCTCGGCCTCCTACATCGGGCCCATCCGTAGCATCCCTTCCTACATCGCCCCCTATGTGCCACGTTTCATGAAAGAGCCCCCCTATTTCCAGCCCCCTACAGCACCTCTTCCACAAAATCGGTGCTTCCCCTGCCCCTTCCCATGCCAGGCCCAGCAAACCAGGCAGCCACCGCCAGCACCTCCTGACTCGCTCTACTTCCCCCTCCTCCCACCCCCTCCTCACATGCCCCAGGTCCAGTGCTCCTATCCCACACCCCCAGCCCTGTTCACACCCCCATCCTCCCTCTCCTACACGCCACCGACGGAGGTCCTGCTGAAGGGGAAGCCACACGTGGTGCCGTCAGTGCTACCGGCCACCTTCTATACCCCATTTTCCCGCTTCTACTCCCAGCCCCGGCCCTACCGCTACCACAGGCGCCTAACCCTGCCCTCGCTCTCCCTTCAATACGATGGTTCTGGACGCTCTGTCCATTTCTATCGTGGATCCTAGGCCTCTCACCTATTTCGGACCAGAAACCTCTGCCAGTAAATTCAAGCTCCTGCACCCAGACTTCATCCGATACCTGAAAGAGAGGTATGGGGGATGAGGATGGAAATGGAGAAGGGGTGGGAGATGGGGACCCAACATCACACAGAGCCAACATTTACCTTTTCATGCGGACCCCACACATCCAGAGTGCTTTCCGCTGGGCCTGCTTCACTATACACTGGGACAAGACCCGGACTGATCACCATGTGCCCAGCACTCAGCACTCAGCACCTAGCACCCAGCACTGCACTAAATGCTTGTGCTTTCATTTACTGACCTATTTACGACCTTGATGGAGGTGGTAACAGGGGAGACAGGTTCAGCACAAAATAAACACAGAAGCTTCACAAAGCCAGAAGGAGCACAGCCGTGCTGGGTGTTAAAAGTCTACTGCCATCACTTCTGGCTCCAAACCCCACCTCACCAAAAGCCAGTGATGGAAGGACCAAGGGGGAGAGACAGCCTGACCTCACTTCTCTCCCTCCCTTGGCTTCCATGTCTCTCTTGTTAGTGGTTCCCAACACTGAGGGGGGTATAGAGTTATAGAGTGGGTGATTTGGTTCTGTCAGGACATATTTTGGACAACATGACGTTAGTAGGTAGAAGCCAAGGATCTGCCAAAGTCCTTCCGTGCACAGGTCCAGCAGTGATGCCCGATACTAGCCATCCCACAGTGGAGAAACCCACCCTATGTCACAAAAGCCAACGTCTCAAAAGAAAGTGGTTCAAGCCATAGGTGGAGGGAGGCCAGCAGAATCCCAGGGAGCTTGAACGAACAAACCCAGGTTGGGATAGGATCTGCAGACACCATCACACCTGTGTGCCCAGAGCTAGGACCCAGGGGAGCTCCCTGATCATCCGGGGCTCCTACTGGCCATGGTGGGGAGAGAAGCTTCAGTCTCAGGTTAAATTGAGAGGCAATCTATGCGTGTCCAAGCATTGAAGAGACCACGGTAAAAGCCAGTATTGGGATAGGGCAGTGGCTCATCCAAACCTCACAATTAGGAATCCCCTTGCATTTTCCCTAAAGAGAATTGGCTGGAGTAGAAAGGCCAGTTCCTGAACTGTTCCTGCCTGTTTGAGTGGGTGGCATGGTTTCAAGTCACAACCATGAACCAGGCACTCAACACTTGAATGTCTTTCATCTTTGTGGGGAGGACTGGCTGTGGTGAGGCACTCCCTTAATCCCAGCACTCGGGAGGCAGAGGCAGGTGGATCTCTGAGTTCGAGGCCAGCCTGGTCTACAAAGTGAGTTCCAGGACAGCCAACAGAGAAACCATATCTTGGAGGGGAAAACACATCAAATAGCACCCCTCCCCGACACACACACACACACACACACAAAACTTTTTATATGGAAGGCTTGGAACAAAAGACATGCAAGCAGCAGCCTGTAGAGGTTAGGCTGTAACATTCGCCAGGCTAGCTGACCTTTTTGAGCTTGTGGGATTCTGCTGTTTTACCTCTTATCTCACCACAGGGCAGCTGGGATTGCAAGAGCACACTGCTACACCGGTTTCACATGGGCTCTGAGCACCCATGGGTCATCATGCTGTGTGACAGGGGCTATACGAACTGAACTCTCACCAGTCCCTTCTCGGGTTTTAACGTTTCTAATACCCTTCCAGGTTTCTGAAATCCAAGTTGATTAACACACGTTTTGGAGACATGTATATGCCTAGTACAGGAGCGCTCATGCTGCTGACAGCCTTGCACACCTGTGACCAGGTAGGTGGCCACGGATTACGGCCGTCAACAGAACTCACTCTGGCCCAGAAGTGGGACTCGGCAACAGAACCCGCTCGCTATCCAGGAGGGTGGGTTCTGGGTCAGCCTAGCCTCAGCTCTCACACCCTCCCTTCCAGATTCCCTCCTTTGTGGTATTTAAGGGGCAACTGCCCAAACAAATGTTCTGAAAGCAAACTCTCAGAACTGGGTGGGGACATCCTAGAGCTGGCACAGGACAGTAGGTTCAGCCTTCCACATCAAAAAATTTGAAACTGGTATGGTAAAAGGTTCCTGGTAGGATCTGTGTGGTGACGTACAAGGGGCAGAGGGAGGCTGAGTGAGTTCTCAAAGGCAAGACTGAGGGCTGTAGGTTCGATCCTCAGGACTTAAGAAGAGAAAGGCTGTGGTCCCTGTAAAGGAATGAGGGATGGAGGTTAGACACCACCCTGGTCCTGGACGTTTCTTGACTGTAGTCCTGGGTGATGGCCTCCATCCTCGAACTTCAAGATCATGATGGCTGAGTCACACTCAAGTTCCAATCCTGGCTCTGCCTCCCACTGAGTACTGGCATGTGTAGTTACTAATTACACCTTTTATTCAACGGAGATAAGACTCACCTTTGAGAATGTGTACAAAGGGCACGCTGCCTGTGGGGGGCTTCTATATATGCATCCTCCATCTTTACAAGGGAACCTGCTTGGGGACAGGCACACTCTATTTCAAGTCAATAAACACTAACTGTGACTGTCCCCACCCAGGTCAGTGCCTACGGATTCATCACAAACAACTACCAGAAATACTCAGACCACTATTTCGACCGAGAGAAGAAACCACTGATATTCTACGCAAACCATGATCTGTCCCTGGAAGCTGCTCTCTGGCGTGATCTGCACAGCGCCGGAATTCTTTGGCTGTACCAACGCTGACCCCAAAGTCCCGACTTCTGGGCCTCAAAAGTTTCCTGACCTTCAACCTTTGGAAGAGGCAACACTCCCCCTGGCCCTCTACTTCCCAACAGAGGGTATTGAGACAAGACCCATCGTGTAATCCCAGAGCCTGTTCAATGCACGGCACCGTCATGAGTCAAGACAATTCTTCTGAGTCTTGGCCAAGGGAGGGCAGACTGCTTTGTAGGGTTTGTTTTAAAATTGAACATTCACTCTCCCAAAATGAGAGACAGTGATCCTTACCAGCAAAGAGGCAGGCACATCTCAGAGCTAAGTAGTTTAAAGCCAGCACCTGGTCCCGAGCAATTAGAAACAGCCTCAGGGCTATCCAGTAACCAAGATTGAACAGAGACCCAATCCCAGCCGAAACCAATGGCATGTCAAGTCCCAAATGCCAAAGCCATTCAGCCTATGAGGACACCTTAAGCACTCTAAGAACATGACACTTCTGCCTCCTGACAGAGGCTGGGAACCAGAGGCAGATGTAGTTAGAGGCTAGATAGTAGGGTAAGTGATGGATGACCATTCTTTTTTTGTGTGTTGGTAGAAGATACAAACTGCAAGGTGGTATGTCTGGAGGGAAGGGGTGTGGTGGCACTCAGGACAGAGACTTGGTCCAGGCTATGAGCACCTAGCACCTAAGTATGGGAGGTAGCAGCATTTGACCAACCTCGCTTAAGTCACCACCAAGACTGAAGAGAGGGACATCAATCCTTGTCAGTGACAACAGGAAACAGGGTGATGGACCCTACTTCACAGCTTTAATAAACAGCACCTGATGCAGTCCAATGAGCCTTTCAGTCTCATCCAACCAACCATACAGCTCCTAACTAACGCTGGGGTGGGGAGTAGCTATCTCTAGGGACTACTGGCCAACTCCCCAAAGCTGAGGACTGTTTGCTCTGTGGTTTGGGAAAACTGCTAGTGATAAACCCAAGTCACTACTGACCCCGTGACTTAAAAACCCTCACTAGAGCTGGGAATGGTGGTGTGCACCTTTATTGCCAGCACTGGGAGTAGGGGCAGACCAGGCCAGCCCAAGGCATCTAACAGCCATCTCAAACCCAAAGCTGACAGTGGCCATGGGAGCTCCTATCCTATTCCCAGAGAAGGCTGAGACGGGTAATAGTCTGAGACCCAGCCTGGGGGTTAGTTACCCAGGAAACCACAGCCTCTCACTACATTTTTGAATGGTTGTCCTACCAACTGACTAACTCCAGACAGCCCTGTGTCAGTTCTACAGACTACCAGTCCCTTCCCTTCCTGATCTCACACAGCTGACTGCACTGTCCTGGCAACCCACATTCCCAATACCCTTCGTCCCACAGTGCACACTCCATCAAATGTTCAGACACATTAGCAGTACCTTACCGATGTTCCATTTAGATTGATTTGCACCATGTGGGTACTGGTAATTGAACCCAGGTGTTGTGGAAGAGTAGCCCATGCCCTCCAGCCCATCACCGCTGGATGGTTAAAGTGCTTTGCTAGGCAATGTTAACTTAGGCCGTAAGTGACAAATCAATTTTAGCAGGTCAACAGAAAACGTCTGATTCTCTGCAGCTCAGTTCACGCGTCCTTAAGTGTTTCTAAGGCTCACTCACTCGTACATCCACAATGGTAAAGTTAAATTTTATAAAGTTTATTTGTGCTTCAAAATACAAAGCCCAACCCTGACTTCCCAGAAAAAATCTACTCTCATAAATGCTTTTCTGGGCTAAGCAGGGGCCTCTCCAGTGCCTCCAACTGAGTGCTGTCACCGCTGCCAAAGGCTTCCCAGGGTGATCAGTCACTCCTGGCTCCTCTTGCAGAACAAACTCCAAGGTCTCTCGATGACTGGGGAATGAAAGGCAGGAGCAGCAGCAGCAGCAGCAGCTATATAGTTCTCTCTGGCACTACAGAGCAATAACCTAGAAACAAGAATTTGAAGGAGACAGCCAGCTAAGTGATGAAAACTGAAAACTCTAGGACCAGGCATTTTCAGTCTTAGAATTCCCGCCGCCACCACCACCAGGTGCTGTGTGCCCTGTGCACTGGCAGGCACGAGCAAAGCTCAGAAGCAGGCTGATAACTATGTTATTTTTAAAGAAAGTTTTAAGAAGTTTCTGGTAAATGGCCAAAAAAGGTTTCTCATGAAACATCGGAGTATTTATATTCAACCAAATCCCTTAAGGACCTGAACCTGAGTCCACTCAAGCGAAGCTGAGCAGACCTGCCCTCCCCTCTTGCCTGCAGTAAATTTCACAAGTGTGGCTACTTTAATGATGCAGGCAAACCTAACCTTAAGCCTGTGCACACCTCCCAGTCTCCACAGGAGAGGAAAGACACTTGTGGACACTTAATACTGGGCTGAGCAGAGCCTGCTCCCTCCCAACTCCATTTGTCTCTTGCTCCTCTGTGCTGTAAAAGGAGACAGGACTTAGGCTGTCCTGAGGAGGCTGCCAGGGACATGGCACCCAGTAAGCAGTCTCATGGCACAAGCCGGCACAAACCTTACATTCCTCCTTCCTCTAAAAGACTATGTGACAAGTACGTCTCACTCTGTGAGTACAGCATGGGCGCTAGCCACCTGCCCATTTCCACTAACTCAAGGGCTTTGCCCTCAGAGCACCCAAGGGGGAGGATTAACAGGGCAACTAGACCTCAGGTTTTGGGAGGTTGGCACACAGGTTCCTATGGAGTCTATTCAACTTGATCCCTTATAAAGCTCACATTTCTTCAAGCATGGGGCCACACCCCTAAGCCTCAGAATAGAGTATTTTCCCTCAGTTGAAATCTTCAGACAGGGAGAACTAGTCCATCATAGGCTTATGGGGCCTTTTGGGAACACAAACAAAAGGAGAACACAAGAATCACAGAGGGCCAGGCACGGTGACACTGCCTTTAGTCTCAGCACCTGGAAGGCCACAAGCTGAGTTTGAGGTCAACCAGGTCTACATAGCAAGTTGCAGGCCAGCAAGGGCCGTACAGTAAGACTACCTAAAAAGGAGAGGAAGAGTTACACTCAATCCTGCACCACCCATAACCCCAAGTCTAACTAACAGACCAACCCTTCCCAGCAACCACAAGCAAAGATCTTACCAGAGACTCACCCCGAAGCCCCTTATGTAAACCACGCCTTACGGTGATGCTTCTTGGAGGCAACATGCCAATCTGAAGGAGCAATAAAGAGACACACTTCATTTTAACAGAAGCTACCTTAACGTGGGCATTCTTAAAATAGGTCTTAAAAGTCAAGCCTCAGTGAACCATGACTCTTCACAAAAGTGTCATTCAGACAGGGATAACTTAAATCATCCTCGGCTCAACCAGTAACAGCTGCTTCATCTGTTACAAGGGAGGTACAACAACCTAGCCAAGAAACAATACCTGCCTGCACATTCCTCAGCCAGACTACAGGACTAGGAAGCACTGGTGCTCCATTGAGCCGTGTGGGGAAGTTCTTCTCACAGGCATCGTTCTGAGTCCAGGCAAAAATCCAGGTGCAGGACGGCTACCTGTGTGGCTGTATCAACACCCCTTGAGAGCCCAGAAACAGCCTACACCTGTCAGTAAGGAAACACAGAAAAAGGCCTTCAGACACAGAGAACTTTCCATTGTCACAGACTCAACTCCCACAGCACAGCAGCATCTATGCACAGAACTTTTTATAAGCTTTTAACAAAGATTCAGCAAGTGTTCTTGGTCACTAAGCCATTTCTCTAGTCACTCCTGTCCTCTTAAAGCCGAGGTGACTAACAGGAAGTTAGCCAAGACTATTTCATCCACTGACGGGGTAGACCTAGGAAGGTGTGTATTTTAACACTTTTTATGTGTTCTAAGATACATCTGTAAGGCCCCCACGAAGGGATGACCTCACCCAAGCCTCAGGAATTCATGGCCACCCATTAACTCACAAGACACCGAACTTGATGCAATCAGCAAAGGTATATTTTGATCAACATGTTGAGGCCAAGACCTATAGCCCACGCAGAGGAAATGGGGTCTGACACCGGGGCTTTGGAGACAGAATTTAAAGCCAAAAACCACAACTGGGGTGGGGGTGGAGAACCACAACCCAGGGGGAGTAAAGGAGGGCTAATGGAGAGTACCCGTGGAAAGTCTCAGCCCATTATTCAGTTTGTGACAGGATCCAAGGAACAGCCATGGGGAACATTTTGTATAGGCTATTCTCTAAGAGCCTATTCGTAATCAACCATCTATCTTGTGGTCAGCCAAGTTCCTGAAATACAGAGCTCACGACCAAGCTGACCTGCACTCTTGGCTCTGCTCTGTCAGGAGTTTTTGAAAAATTTTAACCCTTTCACATCCAGGTTTGGAAAACAGTGATTCTGCGTTACAGGGCTCTGTACCACTATCAGGTAGCAGGCCCAAATCCTTACTTAATCCAACATGCAATTTCCAGGTCAACAGACAGCTTTGGTTTCTCGGCTAAAGGAGAAACCAAACCCATACAAGTCAACCTGACTATCAAACACACGCACATACAAAAGAAATATGGTCCCGCTGGGCAGTGGTGACGCACACCTTTAATCCTAGAACTTTGGAGGCAGAGGCAGGAGAATTTCTGAGTTCGAGGCCAGCCTGGTCTACAGAGTGAGTTCCAGGACAGCCAGGGCTACACAGAGAAACCCTGTCTCGAAAAATCAAAAAAGAAAGAATAGTCCCAAGCTTCACTTAACTGTTCCCAAGTGAGACAATTTTGTATTCACAAACATTAAATACCTCTTGTGAGAATGCTGACAACAGAGCAGAACCATTCCCTCATCTGAATAATCCATGCTGCAACACCCACAACCCCAACTTCACCCCAAATCTAACCAACCCTTCCCAGCAACCACAAGCAAAGATCTTACCAAGCAGACTCACCCCGAAGCCCCTTATGTACCACGCCTTACGGTGATGCTTCTTGGAGCCAACATGCCAATCTGAAGGAATAATAATAAAAAAGAGACACACTTCATTTTAACAGAAGCTACCTTAACATGGGCATTCTCAAAATAGGTCTTAAAAGTCGAGCCTCAGTAAACAATGACTCTTCACAAAAGTGTCACTCAGACAGGGATAACTTAAATCATCCTCGGCTCAACCAGTAAAAGGCTACCTTGGGCAACCCAACTCAATTTTAAGCCTGTTCTGGCAACCACGTTGAGTTCGAGAACGACACTCAGTAGCCCCAAATTACAATGGCACAGCCCTGCCCTAGACTTGTCTGGAACCCTTACCAAAATGGACTGAGGGCTCAAGGCGTGTTCTTATGGCTGAACTTCAGAGGTTAACGTGAGGCAGAAGCCCATCATCTGAGTGGTGACCACACAGAGTCCGTTTCAGGGATCCAGCCATGACTTCTGTGATGGAACCTGCAGCTTGTCTCTCGAGTGCCAAAGGCATGCCTTCGGGGAGGGAAAAATCTGCCATGTTAAAACTATCGATTTCCAGTTTACAATCTGTCGTTACCAGGGACCACACGTATTCACGAGTTAAGGCCACCACCCTCAACGGAGACCCCAGGGCAGAGCTGTGCACATGGCTGGCTACGGTCACAGAGGAAGACCGCCCCCTGCCACCAAGAGAAGGAAGTTCGAAGCCCAAAAAAGGTTTCATCCCTTTGGCATGAAATTTCTCGCAATCTGGAAAGCACTGTCTTAGAATCTCAGACCCGACCTAATGCATATAATATAGCAACGGAAAGGGCTTATCGTCGACACTTCACCTCCAGAGAGAGCAAGCATGTCGACGGTATGTGTAGAAAAAACCTCATCTTCCCTTTTCCACAGCTTACCATGACCCGAAGCCTAGGCCTTTCAGGGAGAGCACCACGGACCGGCGCGGCCATAACTTCCAGACACGCGGCAGAGGACTTCGGAAAGGACGAGGTTGCGCTTGCGCGCAGTCTTCCCCCAACCCAGTCTCGCCAGAACTCTCGCGATGTTGAGAAAGGCCTGATGGGAAATGTAGTTCTAAGGCTGTCGTTGACGAGTGTGGGTCGTCTCACCTCAGCCTGAGCGAAGACAAGGGATAAGATGGTGGCAGCCACCAGGGGCAGCAGAGGGTCCAGGGTGAGAAGCTTGGTCTGTGGAGAACTTCGGCGGTCCCGGGCTAAGGCTGGGGAGGTGGAGAATGTTTGAGAGTTCAGGGACCGATGAGGAAACTGAGGCTCGTTATTAATTGTGCTACAGATTTTTTCTGCGGTGGAGAAATGTCATTTGGCTTGGATCCTTAGGGAAGTCCCGGAGGAGTCCCCGGGGATCCTCAGCTGCTTTTAAGATGGGGGCGAGAGCGGGTGCAGGCGGCAGGGGGCGCTCGAGAGCCGCAGGGGCGACCGACCGTCAACAGCAGCAGGTAGTCGCCTGCTTGTGGCACTGTTCTCAAGAGGAAGAATAGTGAAAACAGCGCTGAGGACTAGCCAGTATAAGTTAGAGATAAAAATCATTTTAATAGAGGCCTTTAGTGTGAGGATTAGGAGAAAGAGAAGCGCTCAGGAAGAACGCATACCCCAGTGTGGGAATGGGTTCAAGGGAGAGTTGCAATTAATTGCTTTAGCGTTAGCCATGTATTGCTATTCTGATAGCTCCTGGGCTACATCTTAAAAGGTTGCTAGGAGACATCCCCCTCCCCACTTTCTTGCTATCTTGGTAAGTGAAATAAGTGTGCTGTCCCCAAGACCCTTTGGATGGAATTGTAGTCCACGAGTCGTTAGGGGTTGCATGGGGTGGGGGTGGGGGGTTGGTTTGTGTCCTCCCCTTGTTAAATGTGATTGGTGTCTGGTGAGGGTCGCTGAAATTTGTAGTTTAATATCTGGGAAGGGTGAGAGGGCCTTCAGCAGTTGGTAATTATCCCAGAATTCTTGCTTCTCTGTTGCCAAGAGTCTTGACGGGACTCCTGAGGGACGGACCCCTTCCCTCTTCATGGCCGTGTTTTCCATGCCTTTCCATCCTGCCTCGTTCGTTTTGAGTACCATTTTGCATGAAGCATCTCGGCTTCATTTTTAAAATAAGACAAGGTGGCAAGGCAGGGCCAGAGCTTACACCTGTTTACAAGCTGCTTTAATCTTGCAGGATCTAGAGCCTTTAATTCATGAGCCTTGCCCCGCTGGTTCTCCTCACATGGGGCTCTGTAGCGTTTAGCCTGCATCATTTTTTAATGTGGAAATCTGTTACTTACTCTTAGTGACCATATTTTTCTCCTTTAATTTGATTGTGAGTGCTTGGGGGTGGGGGGGACACACTCTCTGAATATTTTTTTTTATTCCCTCACAGTGCTGGGCTTAGTGTTTGGCTGTGTCTTCTCACAGAATGTTCCAAGGAAATGATCGTTGATGTATTGAGCAAGAACACAGGCCCTTGAATTTTCTATCTTACCCTTGAAGACAGATGATTTTGTTGTATACTAAAGGGAAGAGTGCATTTTCCCCCCAGCACGCTAAGTTCTTTCGTGTGAGACTTGCAGAGGGAATTCTGAAGAATTTGCCCATAGCCAGTTGTGAAACTTGTGGGCACGTGACCTTCTGCAGACAGGATAATAATGGTAGTTGATACTGGACGGGATTCACTAGGTGGCTGCTCATTGTCGCACGCCCTTTAATCCTCACTATCTGTGAAGCCCCGCGACTGTCCCGTTTGACGGATGAAGAGGCGCGCATTGAGAGGCGAGGTGCTGTTTACAGTCACACTTGTTTAAAGGCAGACTTGGTTTGATCTCAGCCTGCAGACTTTATGCTTTTATCGCTCGGTTGCTGAGTGAACCGGTCCTACTATGGAAGATCTTTTCTTCTCAGGGAAAGTAAACTGAAGGAGGATTGTTGTGTCTTCAAAAATGTATGTGTGTGAGCATGTATGCAGGTGCACATGTGTGAGCATGCGGGTGCATGTAGAGGTCAGACATCAATTTTGGGTGTCTCTCTCAGTCACTCCTCACTTCAGGTGTCAAGTCAAAGTCTCTCAGTGAACCTAGAGCTTGTGGGTTGGCTAGACAGACCGACCAGTGAGCTCCGGGGATCCCTCTGTCTCCACTTTCCCAGAGCTCAGACTACAGACACTGTTCCTACCTTCTGCTGCTCTATGTGTTTGTTTACTTATTCTGTGTGTGGTGTGGGGGTCGCCTGCGTGTACGTCTGTGCACCACGTGTGTGCCTGGTGCCCACGGAGGCCAGAAGAGGATGTCAGATTACCCCTGGGACTAGACTCACAGTTGTAAGGCGCCATTTGGTTTCTGAGACTAGGACCTGCATCCTGCAGAAGAACAAATGCTCTCACTCCCTGAGCCATCTCTCTAGCCCCTGCACCTAGCTTCTTATGTGAGTACTGGGGAGCTGACCTCGTGTCCCCTTCTTGTGCAGCAGGTACTTTACCAACTGAGCCATGTCCCCAGCTACAACTTTTCTGTCTTTAGAGGTGGCTGGAGCCTGATAAGTAAGGTTGACACAAGGATGTTGCCACCTGCTTTATTGGTTTGAGCCACATGGGGGCAGAGTGAGTTGAGGACAAGCGTCTGCAGGAGCCACTTGGAGGTCTGGCTTTGACTCAGGACTCCAGGATAATTGCCACCCAGTGTGCAGAAAGGCCACTATTCCTAGCACCTCACTCTGCCTGTAGGTCTCTGTGTGGGTTTCACACCTGACAGGGCATAGTTTCTCCTGCACAACTCATTATACATCGTGGGACAGCCACAAGCATACAACCAATGAGGGTACCACCAGCAGCTGGGCAGTGGCCAAGAGGCTGGAGCAAACTCCAAAGGTCGTGTGCCTGAGCACACATGAGGCGCCACTGTGTAGGCAATCCAGAAATAACTGGAGAAGCTTCAAAGGCTGCATCAGAATTCCTGAATGAACAGCCAAGGACAGAGCTGCTGAGAATGAAGTGCTAATGTTACTGTGATCTCATTTGCACACAGTGCGGCTGAGATCTGGTGCATCTGAGTCTTGTGTACAGTGGAATCCCATAGCCAGTCTACAAGATCTACAAGTGCAGATTACGGCTATCACATGAAGCGCCACAGTCCAGGGCTAAGTGTCGGAAAGGAACAAGCTGACTATCACCCCAGGGCTGTGAGACCCAACCTCAGAGTGCACAGGGGCAATTTAGTCAGCTGGCCTGCTGGGCTGGGGAAGTCACTGACAGGATTTGAGAAAGATGTGGCTTCTGAAACCCATAGCAAGAAAGCAGTCTTTACAGTACTGATGTTCCCTTCTTAGTTACAAAGGGAATTGTGGGTTTTATTAATCAGATCATGAAAAAGGGTTAGTAATACCTCCAAGGTGCTGACTGCTTACAGTTGGAACATCTGCATCAGGGGTTTCACAGGAAGTACGTCTGTAGGCAGACATGTTGGTGGCCGGCCTGGAAGCTGTTCTTCCTCCATCTTGTCTACAATACAATTCCGGCCAAGTCTGGGGAATTCTTCTTGCCTTTAAAAACAACAGCCTCTCTCCTGGCTCTGGGACACTGTAGAGGCGTGATGCTCAGGCCTGTCGCAGCCGTCTGGAATCTGTGAGGCTTCAGAGCAAGAGCCAAACCCGTCTGAGGATGGACTGGGAAGAGGAGGAGCGTCCTTGAGGCTGCTGGTCAACTGCTGGAGAGAGCCAGTCCTGAAACCCTTGGCCTTCATCTCTTGTCGGTTTAAAGATACACTCTCATGGTTACCATTTCTGTAAGTGGGATACGGCTTAGAAGTTTCCGTGAAGTATAGGGTGTGGGGTGTAAGAAAGAAGTGTCGTTGTTTAAGTTTCAAGCTGTGGGGTCTGCTAAGAGTTCTAGTTCTAGTCAACCTAAATGATACCCACATTTCCCATTTCCTCATGAAGAATCCCTGGAAGTCAGGTGCAGTGGCGCACACCTTTAATCTCAGTACTCGGGAGGCAGAAACAGGCAGACTCTTGAGTTCGAGGCCAGCCTGGTCTGGACTACAGAGTGACCAGGACATCCAGGGCTACCCATAGAAACCCTGTCTCAGAAAAAAAAAAAAAAAAAAAAAAAAAAAAAAGGAGAAGGACAGGTAGGACGGTAGGGAGGAAGGAAGGGAGGAACGAAGGAAACAGACACGGTGGCACAAACCTTTAATGTTAGCACTCACAAGGCAGAGGCAGGTGGATCTCCTAGAGTTTAAGGCCAGCCTAGTCTACACAGTGAGTTCTAGGCAAAAAAAAAAAAAAAAAAAAAAAAAAAAAAAAAAAAAAAAAAAAAAAAACCAAAACACACAGGAAGAAAAGCCTTGCCTTCTCCCATCTTATCTGCAAAGCCATTTCCTCTAATAAAATTGCCACTTAAAAAAATGGATTTTTAAAAATAAACCAGTTTGAAGAATATGCAGTATTGTCTGGACCTCATCTGTTGTTTCCTGGACATGTCTCCCCATTCCCGGAAACCCCTGCCTTCTTAATGTTGCGTAAGCTTTGTCTGTGGTGTCTGTTCCCTCTGCTTTGGCTTCCCTTCCCCTCATCCTTGCCTCTGCTTGGCACATTGCAGCTCATCTTAAACACCTCTCTGTGTGCTCCCGGCTGGGCTGCCACGCTGCGGCACCCTGGGTTTTCCTTGTGACACCTTTACCCGTGGCAGGTGTTTTAGCACATGCTCTGTTATGGGAGCGGGCTGGAGGAAAATCCCAGCTCAACTGAACCCAGCTTGAACAACTTTGGACAGACGACTGTTTTTCACCGGTCTATCCTCATCTCTGTTTTTTTGTTTTTGTTTTCTTTTCAAGACAGGCTCTCACTATGTAGCTCTGCTTGTCCAAGAACTCACTCTATAGACCAGGCTGGCCTAGAACTCACAGAGCTCTGCCTGCCTCTGCCTCCCAAGTGCTGGGATCAAAGACACTGCACTACTATACCCAGCTTCAAATCCTCATTTTGACAACGAGGGAGAGCGATGATAATTTGGATCTCACAGGATTGTCTATGAAACTGTAGATCCAGAGCACTTACGTAGGGCCTGGCACAGAGACGCACATACACACGGGGACTCTTGATACTTTGTTCATTGTCCCCCTGTTTTTTGTATTTACTTTATTTCTGTGCACGTTTGTGTGCTTACTTGAGTTTCTGTGCTCCATGTGTGTAGATGCCTATGGAGGCCATAGCGTGTCAGGCCCCTTAGAACTGAAGTTGCAGATGGTTGTGAGCCACCCGAACCTGGGTCTTCTGCAAAGCAACAAGTCCTTGTAACTGCTGAGCCCACCTCCCCAGCCCCATTCCACATTTTATCATAATTTCCTTCCTTCCCCAACTCCCTTCCAAAACTGGGCCTTGAACCCAAGGCTCAGGCATGTGAAGCAAATGCCCTCCTCTCCCCCGGTTTTTACTCTGGGTGGGGGATGGGATCCCACTAAAGCTGCACGGCCTGGCTTTGACCTTGTTATCAGCTCCTGTGCTGTCTAGGATTGTAGGCAGGTGCCACATTTGCTTATTAATATCTTGCTTTTTTGCTGGACTGTGAACAAATGGTGAGCATGTCTTCTTCCTTGTTTTGCTTTTAACTATGGAAGTCATTTTTTGTTGAGGTATGAGATACATATATTCATATTTACATAAAAATATATTCAAAATGCACTATCAGAGTCCAGTAAGCAAACACACACCTGTAAGCATCGATCCCCATCAAGATTCAGAACATCTTTGCATCCCCAGCACCACATGGCTTTTATTTTGTGCAGTACAGCTACGGCCTGGGTCAGCACTGCTCTGCTTCCTGTTCCTGTCAATGGCTCTTGTCTGGTCCTAGCATTTCACCTGTGACCATAGGTGAGCTCCCCTCCGTGTCTGCCTTCCTAATCCTTCTGTGCTATTTTTGAGTGTTTTGGTTTTTTTGTTTTTTCTGAGACAGGGTTTCTCTGTATAGCCCTGGCTGTCCTGGAACTCACTCTGTAGACCAGTCTGGCCTCAAACTCAGAAATCCTCCTGCCTCCCAAGGGCTGGGATTAAAGGCATGTGCCACCACTGCCCGGTGTTTTGAGGGTTATTCCCCTGAGCACACACACCTCTGTTTACCCGTTGACGCCTGTTGATAAAACCCTGGGCTATTTTCAGTGTGGAGCTACTATCAGCAAAAGTCAACAACAATCAATGCTTTTGTAAAATCTTCCTGTGGACATAAGTTCTCGTTGTTCTTAAGTTACGTTATATGACACTACAGCACTAAGTTGCCAATGGATTGCAGGGAAGGGTTTCAGATGCAGGGTGCTCACCTCATGAGAAGCATATAGCACACCTCAGCTGCTGTTTTTCAGCTTGTTGGCTATAATCATATATTTTTTTGATTGAGTAGTTATTAAAATCTTTCCCTTGCCCGTTTAGAAATTGTACTAGTTGTTGAATTGTAAAAGGTTTTTTGTTACTTCGATTGGTTGGTTTTGGTTTTCTGAGACAGGGGTTTCTCTGTGCAGCCCTAGGTGTCCTGGCCTCGAACTCAGAGATGCCCCTGCCTCTGCAGCCTGAGATCGAAGGAATGCACCACCTCAGCCCACCTTTGCTTTTCTTTTGTTTTTTGTAAAAGTTCATTTAAGAAATATTTTATCTGAGTTCGAGGCCAGCCTGGTCTACCAAGTGAGTTCCAGGACAGCCAAGGCTATACAGAGAAACCCTGTCTCGAAAAAAAACAAAAAAGAAAAAAAAGAAAAAAAAAGAAAAAGAAAAAGAAATATTTTATCACCGGGCAGTGGTGGCACACGCCTTTAATCCCAGCACTTGGGAGGCAGAGGCAGGCGGATTTCTGAGTTTGAGGACAGCCTGGTCTACAGAGTGAGTTCCAGGACAGCCAGGGCTACACAGAGAAACCCTGTCTCAAAAAAACAAAAACAAAAAAACAAGAGCAAAAAAGAAATATTTTTATCTTTCTTTGTGTATGCCTCTCAGCTCAGCTCAGTGTCCAGAGGCCAGCAGAGGGAGTCAGATCCCCTAAAGCTGCTTATAGGTGTTGTGGGCTGCCATGGAATGCTGGGAACAGAACTCCAGCCTCCTGGAAGAGCTGCTGAGCCTGCTCTCCAGCCCCTGGATTGTAAAAGTTCTTCATTCTGTTTTTTTTTTTTTTAAATAATATTTACTTTGTTTTTAATTATGCACAGTTCTATATGTCTGTGTGTAAATATGTGCATGAATGCACATTCCTGTGGAGGCCAGAAGAACGTGGGATCACCTGGAGCTGAGATTATAGGCAACAGCCTCTTATGTGTACCCAAAAATATGCGTTCTTTTTCTTATGTATATGTACACTATTGCTCTCTTCAGACGAACCAGAAGAAGGCATCAGATCTCATTACAGATGGTTGTGAGCTACAGATGGTTGCTGGGAATTGAACTCAGGACCTCTGGAAGAGCAGTCAGTGCTCTTAACTGCTGAGCCATCTCTCCAGCCCCTTCATTCTGTTTGTTGTTGTTGTTGTTTTGTTTTGTTTTTTTAATGTGTGTGTTCTCTAGTGTGCATTTGTGCTCACACAGGAATGAGACTGGCCCTTTGACTCTGGCCCATATGCTCAGAGTCTGTCATTAAGTCCTTTCTGTTTGAATTTTCATAGCCACCCCCTGGGTCCTAACCCCCCACCATGGTGCACGGGTACTTCAAGGAGAGAGTCTGAGGTCCCAGCGAGATTAATGGATCCTCGAAGCCACCGTTGTTTTTTTTTTTTTTTTGCACTCCATGCCCCTCCTCCTCCCCACAGCAAACAAACAACCCAAAGCTGTTGCCCTCCTCAGCCCTCTCTCCCTCTGCAACTGAGCTGCTGGCTGTCACCCTCTCCCCAGAGTCCTGACCCTAGTTGGAGGAGGCAGCAGAGTGACAGAGACAGTGACAGGGAGTGATGGCCTTGCTGTCTGTCATCCCTGCCAGATCCTGAGGAGGCAGACTCTCTTTGCTCTCCTCAGCTGGCAAGCAAGGACTAGCCTTTCAGATCCCAGAGTCTGGCCTGCCTTTGATTGACAAGTGCCTGAAAAGAAAACAACAGTATTCTCTGTGTCCCTGGCCCCCTGCACAGACAGACATGGCAGGCAGGTCCACAGCTCCAGGCCCTGTGTCCTTGTAGGTAAAGCCATACCCAGACTTCCTTTGTAGCCCCTATCTGCAGATTCGAGACCTCTCTACCATAAGCGTTGCCATCAGATTCCCAGACACAGGTCCTGGCTTCACTGCCAGCAAATGCTGTGAACTTCACTTTCCTTACTGGGTACATGAGGATCACAAGTTCCTGCCCCATCAATGAGACCATGCTTATAAATAAGGCACCGGGGGCAGTGCCTGGCGTAATATAAGTGTGAGCCATGTTAGCCATTATTAATAGTAGTATTAGTGTCATTAGTATTCTATTAATGTAATCCTCAGCATAGCCACTCTGATGGTCTCCTTATTTTGGGGCTTACAAAGAAACAGCACTTTCCTTCAGTGTAAGGACTCAGCCTCTCCCTAACAGCAAAGCCCTGCAAGGAGCAAAGAAACGGGGCCAGGAGAGTGAAGTGCTCCATCTGCCCTTGCCTGCCTCAAATGGCCCCAGGTTACACTTAGTCTAGTACTGGCCAACACCTCTGTCATATTCCTATCACAGGACAGTGATACACGCTACACATTTGGGATGGGTGGGTACCCCCCAGAGTCATATCTGCACTTTAAGGTGACACAGGTGCAGCAGCAGCAGAAGCCGCTCAAACCACTCCCTCGCTCCCCCCCACCCCCACCCCCAGCATCTCATTCAGTCTCCAGTCATGTTGCCAGGAGAGACTGGCAGCTGTCCCGAGTGTCAGCCGCAGAAGCAGCAGCCAGCCACACTCCCTGCTCAGGCCACTGTCCTTAACCACCCTGCAGCTCAGAGCAGCCCTTTTCCCTGCCACCCAGACTCTCACCGGCCGAGAGACTGGCATTCAGACAAACGGGGAAGGCACCAGGGCAACCGGCTCCTGTCGTCCACAGATGAGATTGCTTTGGAAAGCAAAGCCTGTCACAGGAAGGTGTCCAGCTGAGACAGCCCTCTGCGCACAGAGAGACCCGGACGGGTGCTCTCACCCAGCCCTCCATCCACCTCCCTGCCTCTTCTCATTTGTCCATCTCCCAGCTGTGATGTATGTGTAGGGAGGGGACAGGAAGAAGTAGCCTGGGGTAAGGAGAGGAAGAGCTGCCACAGCTGTACAGTAGCTTACATCCAAAGACTGACAGACCCTCGGCACTCACTAGTGTGTGTTATACAGTGTGCACAGAGACATGCTATCCCTACCCAAGGTCACAGAGGAAGGAAGTGCCAGTCGTTCTGGGCCCTGGCTCCAGCCCTTTTGCTCTTAGGTCCCTGATTATTCAGAGCCAGCCCCCTGCACCAGCAGCTACCCATCCTTTCATCTCACCTCTGTCTCTCCAAAGCACCTGAGTATTCCTGCTCCTGTTTCCAATCAGTAGCTATTTCTAAGAAGACAGGACAGGGAAGGACTTAGCCTCTGTGAGGACAGCATCATGGCCAAGAATTAACTGACAGCCTTCGTACTCTAAAGATCATCCCTTGACCTGTGTGATGGCAGTTTGTGGGCTGCGGGAGGGCACCTGGGCACTAACTCCTATAGAGGAGTTCTGGGCTGAGGGAGGGTTCGAGGGCAGAAGGAGCCTCCCCTATGAGGGAAGGGACTTTCTGAGCAAAAGCTGCAAGTATGCAGATTGCAGAGAGCCTGGGATGGGAGAGGCCCTGGGAATAAGCCGAGCGTGGGCAGGGTGTGCAGTCAAGGTGTAAACACAGTCTGCTCCCACCAAGCCAGCCTGCTCCCTGGGGGAGAGGACCCCTCCCTCCCAGCCCACATGGCACCCCAGCTGCCAGGTTTCAGGGAGCCGTATCCCCTCACTGCCAGCGAGCCCCTTCCCATCCCGACCCTGACCCTGCCCTTCATTTGGGATGGAGCCCTAGAGGAGATTCACAGAACGGTGCTGCAAGAAGGTGCTGCCCTGTCAGAAGTGGAGCTGGGCTGGAAGCCAGCCCTGGTACCGCTCTGTGACCTTGGCCTGACAATTTCTTGGATCATTGGAAGGAGGCGGGCAACTTGGAAATGGCAGAGAGGAGAGACAAGGATGAAGTGACAGGAACATGGTGACTAGATTAGAGAGTGAATGCAAAGCTGGGATCAGAGAAGACAGTGCCCTCTGGCCATCAGCCTCACAGGCCTGTCACTGGCACGACTCAACTCATGCCTCCCAGGAGAAAACAGGCTGACAGGAGCCGAGACAGGTGGCCATGGGCTCACGGCCTGAGTAGGGGCACTCTGTCAGGTTCTTTCCCTTAGTGTCAGACACACACACACACACACACACACACACTTCCTGCCCTACTTCAGCAGCTCTCATAGAACTGCCTGTGTACATCCCTGAGCCAGGCTCTCGAAGTACCAGCCACTCCTCCCACTGGGTACCCCCCCCCCCCATAGTGGGTTTCTCAGCTGCTGCACTCTCATCCTTTCTCTCCCTCCACTGAAGTGGAACAGCGCTGGGATCCTGCTGTCTAGGGAACTGTCTTCTGCCGCCTGAAAGTCAAGGGCAGAAGCTGGCTAGACAGAGGCATCACTGCTGGGCTGGCAGCAGGGAGCTGGGTGGGGAGGAGAGAAGCATGGGTTGTGGCGCTTTTGAAGATGAATGGCTCCCAGACACTTGGGAGCAGCTGCCCGCAGGGTAAGCCTGGATCTGCCAAGCAGGAGCGGAAATGCGCTTTTATCTCTGCTCTGGATCAGGCAGGACAGTAAAGACAGAAATGGCAGAGCAGCTGGGGGCAAGGGAGACGGCCACCGAGTTACTGAGCAGTCAGCATGGTGACAAACACAACGTTATTCTTTTCCCATCGCACTCGCCGCTGCCCACTCAGAACATGTGTGCACACAGATACACACATACACAGACATACACATACACACAAGCACATACACACACACATACACACACACACACACACACATAACACACACACGTGCATGCATGCGCACACACAGACACAAAGCACATTGGGAGCACAAGCTGGTGTTTTCTCCCATCCAGCTTCAGGCAGACAGACATGCCACAGACCCAGCTGGCCTTTCTTACTGATAATTTCAGGAGAGCAGCCAATGACAGGGTGAGTTCTAGGGACTGAAAAGAGGCAGATGCCACAGGAACGAGAATCACTGTAGCGGAGTGACACAGCCCAGCCCTAGACCACAGGGGTTTAGCAGAATAGTTCCCGAGCTGAGGGATGGCCAGGTCAATAGAATCCCCTTTTGCCAATCAGCAGCAGAATTGAGTAGGAGATTAAGCCTGGATCCCCAACCTTAGTAGCGTGGTAATGGACTGTGTCTTCCCATGTGCATGCCACAAAGTACGTATGGTGTATGGTCTGTGGTTTAGGCTCAGGTTTGGATTGGAGAATGAATGGAAAAACCCTTATTGACTAAGCCCAAACCATCATTTGTTCTTCCCTTGGTTCTGGAGTCTTCTCACTCTCTGCTTGTATCTGACCCTTGCCTGAGATGCTGGGCTCCCTACAGTTAACCTGGAGGACCCTGAGAAACCCTTCTCCGTGCCTCCTCCACCTTGGCAGTCCCTTAGAGCAGGAACTTGGAAATGGGCACCTAGAAGCACAAGCATCCCATGTTCTCTCTGCCACCTCAATTTTGCTCAGGAGCCCGAGTCGGCCTGAGGGCCGTGGAGGAAAAGCCTACCTTCTCCATGGTCACTTCTCCCATTTTCCCTCCTGCAGCTGCTTCTAGCACCACAACATTCTCCTGGGGTGGGAGGTGAACCAGGACTCCAGCTAGAACAGAAGGACAGTTCAGTGCACTCCCCTGTGCCCAGAGGTGAGATGTGTATTTCAGGGTGACCCATTCCACTACCTCTCCCTTAGAAGTCAGCAGCACTGCCCTCAGGACTTAGCTCAGCTCCCACCTCATCCTCAAGCCTTAAAAACGTGTCAGGACCACACTCAAGTCTCTTCAAACCAGCCCTTGCCCCGTAGCCTGAAACTTAAGTAGCAAGCTCAAAGATAAACCCAGCCTAACCCAATCTCAGCCAGTGATTCTGGGAACTGAAGACTGATTCCCTCACCCCACAGGGCTGGACCAACGCCCTGCCTTCTGCACTCCAGGGCTTCTGGTCCTGCCTTTACCTGTCAGGGCCAGTGGGTGGGTAGCAGTCCCCAGAGCCGAGCTGACTGAAGAAGTGAAGGCCTACTTCACAGGTCCTTTCTCCCTGAACAGAGGGAAGCATTGGAGTCAGGAGATGGAAGGGTTAAACTTGTCATGTTAAGGGACTCTTCCTCCTATTTCTACCTAGCCATCCCCCTGTGGCAGCTCCCTTCAGCAACCTGCTCCTTGCTGTCTGACTAGTTCTTCCAGGTAACTGGGTGCCAAGGAGTTAAAAGGCATCAGGCTAGGCCTGCCCAATAGTCCCCATGTTTGCCCTTTTTTCTTTGGTTAGGAGGTCTAGGCCCATTTTTTTGGTAGGCAAGACAGGTAGGTATTTGGAAGTCAGATGGTCCCCCTTGCCGCTGCTCAGTCACTTCCAAGCAGTTCCAAGCAAGCATGCCCTGTTAAGCCTGTGCTTATTGAGAATTATTGTATAAGAAAAGTTTGGGAGATGGGAGTAGTATCACGTCTTTAATTACGGTGCACAGGAGGCAGAGGCAGGCAGATCTTTGAGAGTCTGAAGCCAGCCTGGTCTACATAGAAAGTTCCAGACCAACCAGGGCAACACAGTGAGACCCTGTCTCAATAAATAAATAAATAAATAAATAAATAAATAAATAAATAAATAAAAGAAAAAAAAAGAAAGGGGAAAGGTATAGGGAAACATAAAGCACTCATCAAGTACGCAGCCTGGAGTACGTACGGCTCACACAGGTTCAGCAGTTAGAGTTCCACTGTGTGTCAGCAGCCTGGCAGGCATTGTCCACAACTCCAGCTTTAGGGGGCATGGTACGTGTTTACCCTCTCTGAGCCAAGGTAGTAAGGAGGTCTGTTTTGCCTTTGTTTTCACTAGGAGTGAGAGTTGATCTTGTGATAGTGCCCACGCTAGCGAGTCCATGGGATATAATGCCTTACACATAGGTACTAATTTGACACTTTTTTAGTGTCTTGACGGGGGCGTGGAGACTCTGGTAAACCAGGGAAGGAAAAGTCTAGAAGAATGCACAACTTTGCCTCCCCCAAAGGCCACATGGCTTCAACCTAGGGAAGAGTTAACTTCTAGGCCACTGGAGACAGCGTCCTGCCCGCAGGGGCTGCCTAGCCAATGGCACTCAGTGTCGATGACGTCATGCTCCTCCTGCGCCTTCTATTGGGGATTGGACAGCGAATCCTGCTGGAGGTTCGGGCAACGGAGATGCAGAGCCCGTCAGTGGCAGAGGAAGGAGGAGGAGAAGAAGGAGGAGGAAGAAGAGGAGGAGGAAAAAGAAGAGGAGGAGGAGAAAGAGGAGGAGGAGGAGGAAGAGGAGGGCTTAGGACAAGAGAGCAGTAAATTGACCCAGACTGGCTCCTGCCTCTTCCCTCTGCTGTCTGCTCCTTCAACAGAAGGTCCTTCTGCCCTACACTCACATGACAGAAGCAAAGCAACACAGCATTGGTCCAGAAAGGGGGAGAAAGGACTCCTTCTCCTACCTAACCTGCCCACTGCACAAGGAGAGACCATGGTGAGGGTTACAAAGCAGCGCCCGTGCGCCCACGTGTACACACGCACCCCAATGGTCTCCTTAGCACCACGTCCCCCCTCCCTGACTCTCTCTCACCTGCCGGTAGACTGAAGGTCTGTGTCCGAGCCGCTGCCCACGAGTGTCCCATCCACTCTGCTGGGCTCTCTGCAAGGGAAGAACAGGCAAGAGAACCTGTAGGCAACGCTCAGCCTCTGCCCCACTCCCTTTCCACAGTTCAGCCTCACAGGACTAATGGGTCAACCCAGTACCACCAGCTCTAAGAGTGACCCCTCCAGGGTGTCCTTTGAATCCCTTCCCAGACCAGATCTGCTCACCCTGAGCGCCTCAGTAACTCTCCCTGGTGGTTCCTCCTACCCACAACCCCAACTACAACCCCTTCAGTTTCTCACGGTTCCACTTGGTTGGTGAATCTACGGCGCCACAGCATGGCCAAGCTGAGCAGGAAGAGGGTGGTGCACATGGCTCGGCTGCCCCATCCCCACCGATGACCAACTCTGCTAAAGAAGGCCACAGGCCAGGGGGCCACAGTGGCCAGGCCACCTCTCCCAAGCCACCGCTGTGTTTCCTGAAGTTCCTGGGAAGGGATTAGGGGGTTCAAGCTGATTAGTGGAGTGGGCGGATCTGACCTTGTGAAGAGAGATTAAACTCACCAGGCCCCTCTAGTAGCAGAGTAAGCCAGCCTCCTTCAAGACATGCAAGGTAACCCCAAGTGCCTCTCTGGAATGTTCTACCCGGAACATTCAATCCTATCCGGGCTTCGGCATGAAGCCAGGATAGTGCAGTCAAGTTAAGTGAGGTATTTCCATACACCGTTCAGTGTACCTGCAGAGCACTCGGGGAAGTGCGAGCAGCAAGCAGCGTCAACTATAGCCTCAAAGAGGATCTGGGGCCTTGGCCCAGTGACAAAGACCTGGGGAAGGGAGGGGCACCTCAGGTTCAAAGCCTGGCTGAGCTACAGAGAGCTTTGAAGGCCAGCCTGGGAAACCTAATAAGAGTATCTCAAAGAGGTCTGAGGAGATAGCTCAGTGGCAGAGCACTTGCCTGGGGTTCCAGGACCCTAGGTTCAGTCTCCCACACGGGAGAGAAAGAGAGAAGAGCAAGCTATCTACCGCAGGAGGTGTCTGAACGTGCAGGTGCCAGAGAGGGACGGGCCCTCAGCCAGCTCTGCCCGGCTGCTGACATGAAAGCTTGCCAGTCTTCAGGGAACCCAGGCTTCGAGGCAGAGGAGCTGTATTGTCGCCGCTGAGGCAGGAGAGAATGGCAGAGGAGAAGGGATGGATGATGGGACCAGGAAGACCAGAGATCGGAGCGTACGTGTGCATGTACATGTGAGTATGTGCGTGCATGTGAGCGTGTATGAGTGTGTATGAGTGTGTGTGTGCATGCACCAGGCCTCCCTCGCGTCCTCTGAGCGCTTCTACTTCTTCTAATTACACTCCCTTCGCAGGAAAAGGCAGAGTCGAGGTGTGCACACAGACAGAACTATAAATTCTATCTTATATAACAATCTTATATAATTTAGATACAAATTATAAGCTTATCAATTCTGTACTAGACTACTGTACCAATATAACCCTAGGTTATGGAGTCAGGACAATCAGAGGAGAAGTTGAGAATCAATAGAAATATTCTCTGACCATCCCACCTGGACCTCCTGGGCAGCTGCTTGGGGCCTTGGGCGACAGAGCTGGAGTCAGCACCGCAGGGCTGGGACAAGGGCTGAGTGTTGGGACCTAAACCCACACTTCCCCCACCCCCCCAGGACCTTCGGGTTTTTTTTTTCCTAAGCAAGATAGAGGTAATGCCTCCTGCCCAGGAGTGACATCAGGCACCCCAACACTGAGCTCCAGGGAGGGCCCTGCTGGGCCTTATAAAGGTTCTCGTTGACCCTCTTCAACTGAACTTTATATTTTTTTAGATTTTAAATTTTTTGTTGTTATTTATGTGTGTGCGCGCGTGCGTGCGGGGTGTGTGTGTGTGTGGCGTCAGAGGCCAGCTTGCAGGAGTAAATCCCTTCCTTTCGTCTTGTCGGTCACAGTGATGGAACTCAGACCATCAAGGTTTGTGGGGCAAATACCTTTAAAGATTTTAAATCAACAGGGACCAAAGCTGAAGAGGAGAGCCCCTTCCTGGGCAACAGGACTCCCCATCTTGAGCAGGGAGCCTTGGGGAGAACCAGAGACTGCAAGCACACTTATCTGTGTCAGGACCAGGCCTCTGTGGTCTCTGTGGTCTCTGGGTTCCTGCTGTCTACTGCCAGGCCTGAGCCACTGCTGGCAGGATGAGGTTTCTGGGTCTCTCAAGACTGCACTCCTCTCTGTCCCAGTGTCACAGATCCCTGAGCAGTCTACTGAGATGAAGGATCTACCTTCCGGTTCTCAAATGGAACTCTCGATAGTGACAAATGTCTTCACTGTCCGGTGCCTTACTCAGGACTTCCGGCTCCCCAGAGCCTCTCCATCATACCTGACTGACTGCCTCTCTGTGGAACTTCACTCCACCAAGGCCAGGGCAGTAACTCAGGACAGTGTCTGGTCCTTGCCTACCTATCATTAATTAGCCGCTCAGGACTTCCTGCGCGCAGGCATGGGGAGGCATGGGGGGAAGGGGGGAGTGGGGCACGGGGCCCTGGCTCCCCAGACTGGATATGTGCACAAGTTCAGAGAGCCGGCTGGAACAGCAGATGGGAAGAGAGACTACCCATCGCTCTAAACCTGCCAGAACTTGAGTCTCCACGTCTGACAATGGTGCCTGATGTCTCGGCCCAGTCTCAGCTCAGAAGTGGAGGGGGTTACAGGGGAAGCCCAGATTTGTCTGCAAGTTTCTCCTCCCCAGCAGGATGCCTGGGTGTGTTTGACTTTGAGTCAGATCCCCACCTCGTGAAGGGTACACAAACACGCGCGCGCGCGCGCGCACACACACACACACACACACACACACACACACACACACGTCCAGACACTACACGTCGAGAGCTGACACTCGGCTCCACGACAGCACGGGGCGCACTCCAGTACACCCCGCGCTACCCAGCGCCGCGTGACCCCCTGATCTTCCCGGCCCCTTCTGCACATTGGCCACACCTACCTCTCCCAGCCCGGACCGTGGTGGCCTTGCTAACGGGTGGGAGGTCAGGCGGACAGACGCCAGCCGTGACACCACCATCAAGCCTAACCGTCACCTTGCCAAAATTGACTCCCCAAGACAGGACTGAGGTTTTGGAGCGGATTCTTTTTTTTTTTTTTTTTTTTTTTTTTAACATTTCTTTTTTTCCCAGCAGACCACATCCCCGCCCCCAGCTCGCAGTCCCCCGCCCCCGCACATATACCCTGCACACCCGCGCGCACACACACCCGGCGCGCACAGACACACACACACACACACACACACACACACACACACACGCTCCCTCCCTCCGGCGCTCTACTCCGCTCCCGCCCGTCCGCCCGCCTCGCACGCACCGGCCTTGGCTCCCCGCGCCCGCCGCCGAGCGAAGCTGCGCTGGGCTCGGAGCCGCTCATGGAGAAAGTGCCGGGCGACATGGAGATAGAGCGCAGGGACAGGAGCGAGGAGCTGTCCGAGGCGGAGAGGAAGGCGGTTCAGGCTACGTGGGCCCGGCTGTATGCCAACTGCGAGGACGTGGGGGTGGCCATCCTGGTGAGGTAGGTGTCGCTCCCGGCTTGGCGGGGCCCAGGACGGGGAGGGTGACAGCGGCTGCGGGCAGAGGCGGGCTCGGCCCGCAGCGAGCTCCGGCGCCACCTCCCCAGTGATTGGGGACGGGTCGCGGTGACAGGGGTGCTTTGGAGCGATGGAAACCTTAGCTGATTCCTTCCGACCTCGGGGAGTGGAGCTCATCATCGGGAACTAGATGCAGGAGAGCGCTTGGTCTCCCTGGCCTCAGAATTCACCCAGCCCAGTCGGTCCTCCTCAGCGATCCAACTAAGATGTATGTTCGAGGACACGACCAGCCCTCAAAGGGACCTATAAGAGCTCCCCGTTTTAGAGACAGGCAGAGAAGCTGAGGTTCAGTCAGGAAGGGGGTCAAAGAGGAAACAGAACGCCCTGTCCAGTTGGGCCCTTTAGAAGAACACAGCATAGAGCAGGGGGTAAAGGTCAAGAGGCCCAGCTTCCCAGCTGCCCCTCAAAAGTGAGGCCGGGGTGAGCTGCAGGTGAGACCCGGAGTGAAGCTAGCAGGCTCCTGGGATGCAATCCGGGTTGAGTTTTTCTTGTTTGTTTGTTTTGGCTTTTGGTGGGGGGCTTTCAGGAGTCAGGGTCCCAGTCTGGACCCTCCAGTCAGGTAAGAAATATAGCATCCCGTCCCAGTATCCCTGAGGACATCCCCCCCCCCCCAACCAAGTGACGCTGTATTTATAACATTGCACCGTTGAAATGTCCCCAAGCCCCACAAACTAGAGACTGACTGTAGTTACAAATCAAATCGATGCTCTTCCTACATGCGATGGGCCCAGGGGTTCAGGCAGAACCCCCACATACACCCTCAGTCCCCAGGCTATCAAATCTAGGACACCAGGGCAGCCTTGTGTGGAGATAGGGTGGAACCTGGGGGCAGGACAGCTGTGTGGCAGCTGTTTTCCAGTCCCGACCCCTTCTCTGGTTCCTCTTCTCTTCTCTCTCTGCTTCTGCCTCCGTGCAAGCCTGAGGCCTACCCAGCTCCCTACCGATATGCCTGGATTCCAACTCAGAAATAGATTTTGGAGGAAGAGAACTAAAGCACTTTGGAGGAGTTGGGGGAAGATTCCTGGGCAAGTTCAGAGTTCTCTAACCCAGCAACGCTGCCCTGGGTGACAGGAACCAAGGAAAGCCAACTTGGACCCTGAAGCTGCAGACACTCGGAGACCCAGATGGCCAGTGTAGGCACCCACACACAAGCACACAGTGGAGAACAGAGCTGCAGATACAGCAGTCTGCATCCCAGTGGGCTGCTCTGGTCAGAGGTCGTACCCCCTGGGCCCACAGGGCACACATGGAAACAAGGCAAGGCCCGAAGGACCTGGAGATGCTCTTGTTATTTACCAGGGAAGTGCTTCTCTAGGAATGGGGAAGGCAGAAGAAAGACAGGATCTGAGAGTAGGGTTCTCTCTGTATCCCGTGAGCCCCTTCTCCCCCGGTTCACCTCCTGACACCCTAGGGACCAAGCCTGGCCGGGAGAGATATTTACTGATAGACATAGTACCCAAGGGCCCACAGTGAACCCAAGGAGACCTGATCTGGAGATCTGATCTTGCCGAGCGGCGGAACACCACACTTCACCTAACTCCACGGAGTCAAAACTGACAAACCTGGGCCAACACTGTATCGGCCACTCCCTGTGGCTCCGGATGCCACAGACTCCTCTGCTGCTGTCTGCCGCAGTCCTGACCAACGGAAAGGGGAAAGGCCAAGACCCCTTAGCTTCTCACAGCTTCACACGGGACCCATCCATAGATTCTGGCCACAAAGCCATGTGGACAAGCACGACGACAGACATGCTCACTCATGGGACCAGGCCCTCTGACCGCTTTCCCTTTCTGTCCCCACCACCCACTCTGACTGCAGGGTGGGGGCAAGGAGGAGGCTGGCTACCAGCAGCAGTTCCTGGCAGAGATGGTGTGGTGGGGGAGGGGCTGGCGGAGCTAGTAGCAGCCTTAGGGTCTGAGGTAGACCCCATGTTTCCACTCATGTCAGAGAGAAGCCTGGGGAGGGAGCACCACCCTCCCGCCTGGTTGTAATGCTGACACGTTCCCCCCTCACACGCAGATGGGCCTATTTCAGGCTCTTGGAAGCCCAGATGCCTCTGAGAGCTGAGAAACTCCCCAAGACTGTTTGCTAAGGCTTCTCCCTAGCAGCTCAAGCCTGCCAGGGACGGGTGGGAGGAAACACAGGTTTGGGAGAAGCCAGGATGATAGAGCTCAGGGCTCCTGGGAAGTTCCTCTCTCTTTCTCTCTCTTGGGGCCACACTGCTGCTGTGTTGAGACAGAGACTCACCTGTGCTCAGGACTGGTTCCTGCCAGTTGGGCAGTCTCAGATAGTAAGTGCTCAACAGTTGTTCCCTGGGATGCCCTCCGGGGAGAGGATACAATAGCTTCTGGGTTGTGGCAACTAAATAGTGTAAGAGATGTACCAGGCCAAAATAAAATCCATTATTTGTATAACAATCGAGAAAGGCCCTAAAGCCTGAGACACTGATTGTTGTTTTGCGTAGGAGTCGGGAGAGGTTACTCCTTCACGGCATTCACGTGGAGGTCAGAGGTCAACAGTCCGGAGTCGGCTCTTTCTTCCCACCTTGTTGAGGAAGCCTCTCTCTCTCTTGTTCCCACCACTGCCTGTTTCCTGGGGTCTACACTCCGAGTGACTTCACGCATTGGTTTGTCTCCCTGAACCCTGAGGCATCTTTCTTCATTCTTCCATCATTACTTCTAGAGAAGTCCTGTGTGTCAGGCCCACTGCCACCTTGGTCCACACCCACGCACCTCTGAAGAAGCCAGTGGCAAAGCTTCTCTCAAACCTTCACAGACAGGAGGAGGGGGTCATAAAGTGTCCAAGGTCACACTCAGCATACGAGTGGGTCCCTGTCCCTCTCCACATGGACAATGTCCCCTGGTCATTGTCAGAACCTTCCTGACAAGATCAGCTGTGGCCACAGGAAGGGCTGGCCAGTCTGATGTTCTGTGTCTCCCTCACATCAGACTCTCAGGCCTGAGCCACAAGCTGCGAGCTCCTCTAGGGGGATGGTGACGCCCAGTGACACAGGTCAGGACACTTTATATGCTTTCTGACTCTGAGTCCCAGCTAGGATGGCCCTAGGCCGCAGTGATGGATGGGTCAGAGCATTTGTGAGACCCTGCCTCTGCTTATGGTTTGGGGTCTGGTCTGACAGACTGAGAAGGTAGCAGAGAAAACTATCCAGTGGCACTAATGGCCATAGAGGGACAGCCACCCTGGGTGGCCAGAAAGGAGCAGGTCGGACATGGGGCCCTGTGTCAGGCATCCCACTGCATCATGGGAAGAAAGGCTGGCCAATGCTAAGTGCAGCTGTTGAGCTGGGACAGAGAGGACTCTGGGCAAAGGCAGTGTAGACATGGCACTGGGGAAGTGGGCAGGGACCGTGCATAAAAAGTCTGGAGCATCTAACTCGGTGTCAAACTAGAAAACCGAGGAGAGTTTCTGAGACAGAGAGTGATGTAATGAAAGGAGGGTGGGGAAATTAAACAAACCTAGATAAACCAGAGAAGGGAAGGGTCACTGTTGGGAAAACCCGAATTCCCCTTCAAGGGTTTTTTTCTAGGGCATGGGGGAGGGTGGTGCATGATTTCAGTCTCATCATTTAAGAGGCAGAGGCAGAGGCAGGGCATAATGTGAGCTTAAGACCTCGCAGGTAAGTAATTATAAACTACTCCACAAAGGAAAACTGGCTGTTTAAATTAGATCAACCAGTCAATATTGATTGAGGGGTGTCAAGAAGGGAAGAGGCTGATTGGGGTGAGAAAGGTTTCTCTTGGTCTCTTCGGAGGCTGAGTGAGCACAGACAGGCCACCCCTCAGCCTCACTCTGGTCACAGGAGGGGCTCTGGAGATGACTTCTAAGTGTTGACTGAGTGTCTCGGACACCCTGCTGATGGCATACTTTCTCTTCTTATCCCCAGCCCCCAGGGGGATTGGAACACCTATTTTATGGATGAGAAACCCCAAGGGTTAAAGATATAAATAATGAGTGCTTGCCTAGGAGCCACGGGCCTGGGTCAAAGCCCAGCGCTGAGGGAAAGCTAAGTAAAAAGCTGGGTATGGGAGAAGGGGAGCACCGTAACTCATGCCTATAACCCCAGCATTCAGGAGGTAGGGGGAGTAGGAATGTTGCAAGTTTCTGAGCCAGCCTGGTCTACACAGAGATCCAGGCTAGCCCGTGGGTACTTGGCAAGATCTTGTCTCAGAAAAGAAAAGGAAGAAGAGAAGGAAGGTCCTGTGGTACATACTTGGGAGGCAGAGGCAGGGTTATGGAGCCCAGGAGTTCAGGGCCAACCTGGGCAACATAATTAAATTGTCTTTAATTAAAAATTAAAACAATTGTCCCATGATTCTAGAATCTCTCTCTCAGTGACAAGAGTAGGCGTCAATGGGGTGTAGGCTCAGAAAGCACACAGAGGCGAGGCACACAGTGCCCTGGCAGCCAGAACAGGTCCAGTAGGTGGTCCCAGCAGGACCAGGCCTCTTCCACAGGGAGAGCCTGTGACAACAGAAGGACAGCTCCACCTCAGAGTAAAAACCATTACTGGTGTGGAAACATAACTACTATTCCCCCACCTCCATCTTGGCCACTCCAGAGTGACTTGGAGGCAACCCCCTGCTTCAGCACCCACCCCCTTCCTCCCACCAGGTTCTTTGTGAACTTCCCGTCGGCCAAGCAGTACTTCAGCCAGTTTAGACACATGGAGGATCCCTTGGAGATGGAGAGGAGTCCCCAGCTGCGGAAGCACGCCTGCCGGGTCATGGGGGCCCTCAACACTGTCGTGGAGAACCTGCATGACCCAGACAAGGTGTCCTCTGTGCTCGCCCTGGTCGGCAAGGCCCATGCCCTCAAGCACAAGGTGGAACCTATGTACTTTAAGGTATGTCCGTCCTTCTTCTCACTCTTGTCCCGGCCCACAGGCCACTGTACCATAGCTCCCTACAACCTGTGGCTCTGGAAGGACTCCCAGAATAGCAAAAATGACCATACTGCTGCTAGCCTGTTCCCCTGGAGAGGCTGTGACAAGGAGGGCAGCATAGCAGGAGAGAGGTGGGACCAGTCCAGTGCAGTCCTTGTCCTGAGATCGTGGTCTCCAGTGACCACCAGACTGTTAGTTTGTGTCACACAAGCCAGTGTGACCCTAGTGGGGATCCTGGGATGGTGGGAAGCAGGGTGGCCAGATGCTTACTCCACCTTCCCTCCTCTGCCCCCAGATTATCTCTGGGGTCATTCTGGAGGTGATCGCCGAGGAGTTTGCCAATGACTTCCCTGCAGAGACGCAGAAAGCCTGGGCCAAGCTTCGTGGTCTCATCTACAGCCATGTGACCGCGGCCTACAAGGAAGTGGGCTGGGTACAGCAGGTCCCCAACACTACCAAGTGAGGAGGGGGTGAGGGTGGGCTGGGCAGCCTCCCTGCTGTGTCCTCTCTAATCCCCTGGGCTTCCCATCTCTCCTGGGACCAGGGACTGACTGCTGCAGCAGGAACCCTTCAGGCACAAGGCCGAGGGCCTGTGAGACAGAGCCCTTCTTGCTGCAGGCCAGCTCCTATCCAGCCCGGACTCTTGGCTACACAGAGCTGTGAACTCCAAGTAGATTTATCTGGGTAGTGCTTTTCCTTGTCTGGAGCAGGGAGGACTCAGATCAGCCAAGGTTATGATGATCTCCCTGCAGGGTGACCGCTCCTCAAGCTCAGAGCACGGTGGGCCAACTCCACCCTTCCTTTCTGGTACCAGTCCTTTGGGCCTGCTCCCCATTCACAGTGAACAGTCAGTACGTCCATCCACCGTCTGCCTCAACAGAGCTGGAGCCAGGAAGCTCACGAGGACACATACACATGCCCAGCCCACAAGGGACCTACATGGGTGTCACTCACATGGACAGAACTAGGGGATATTTACTTCTAGTCTGACCAGAGGACAGCTCCCACTTCTAGGCTCCAACAGGGTGGCCTGACTCAGTGACTCCTGCTGGCTGGAAGCGCCAGCGAGGGCTGGCCTTCGGATGTGGCTGGCGGCTGGGAACAGTCAGACCCCCCTAGACCTCCAAGAGGGAGCTGACTCTGGGAGCTGAATGGAAGGGCAGAGGCAGGGCTGAAGGAGGAAGGAGGAGAGCGGAGGCGGGAACAGGAACCAGGGGTCAGCCAGTGGCTTGGGACACGTGTTGTAGAGAAATATTCCCAGCAGTTTCCCATGGAAAAGGCTCTTCCAAGGCCCCGTGCCACCTCCTGTTTACTGGCCTTCCCACCCAGCTCTGTAGAGGAGGTCCCCAAGGGCAGGGAGAGGCCAGGTCTGCTGCTCTTCCTGTCCCTGACCAACCAGTCCACTGGTGCCTCCCCGACCACCAGCAGCTCCCCAGGAGAGCAGATAGACGTCTCAGGGATTGCTCCTTGTCAGGTCAACTCCAGATGTGCACAGCTGGACCTAGCCTGCTCCAGACCCTGGAGTTTTACCTGCCAGAGGAGGGCATGCAGGCTGGAAAATTGAGGTTACCTCCAGCTGCCACCAAGAGGGACCAGGGAGGAGACTGGAAAGGGAGATGTCAGAGGGGGCTCACCCTTCCCCCTACTCTCCTCTCCAGGCAGCTCTGCAGCCTGAGATGAATTTGTTTACAGCCACGACACAAGACTTCCTGCTTTTGGAGAAAAGAGCTTTTTACAGGGCCTGGAGGGACTTTGGGGGAAGAGCCGGCCAGCCAGCCCCAGTGAATCAGAAACACATGGCCGGAGCCCCCTCTCCTGCCCCAGCTGGACCCCAGGGACTTAGTTCTAGCCAAACCCCAAACATCTGTCCCCCTTTGGTCCTAGTGAGCTGAATGGGGGTAGGTGATGAGGTGCCAGACACCCCCAGGGCCTTGCCACCTCTCCCCAGGCTGGAGCATCCACACTGGGTTTCCCCAGCTATCACGCTGGGGTTATCCCTCCCCCCCCCGCCCCCCACCACAGCCTTTATCCCCATTTCTGGTGTCCTGGGGGCTTGAGCATGAGCCAGGGCCTGTGAGACCCAACCTACTGCCAGGATCTCCTTGCCTCACAGGGTGGGGTGGAGTCTCAGGGCCAACTTCTAGAAGGGTCCAACTTCTCTTATCAGGGAAACATTGTGAGCCAGACACCACTGTTTATTGAACTGTCTCTGCTACGGGGTGTGTGATTCTGTGTGGGCGGAGGGGTGCTGGGGCAGGGGCATGTGGTGGCCGCTGAGCTAAAAGGAGTTCCATGGATGGAGACGCTACTACACGGAAGCCAGGGAGCGCTCACTCTGCTAGGTCAAGCAGCACATACAATTTCCAGATGAATGGAAAACAAGTTCAGGCTGCCCCTGTGGTGCCTTAGAGTGTGTGAGATGCTTCCGCTCTCAGTGGGCAAGCATATCTGAAGCCAGCCACGTTTTAGAAGGGCAGATCCAGGCACCCAACTAGCCTGAGGTAGCACAGAGAGGCTAGAGGCAATGGGGGGTTGTGCAGCAGTGTTGGGTCTCTCGGCAGAAAGTACCCCATCCTGTGACCCCCAAGTCACCTCTCCCAGCACCCCAGGTGTCCCATCCACCTTCCCCCACTGACCCCTGTAACCTGTTACCTTCATCTCCTGTCTCATCCACAGCTCACCAGCCACGCTGCCCTCTTCAGGGCCATAGGACCCCTCCCAGCTCCCCTCCCTGGCAACACTTTGGGCTGACTTCTGAAGACACTCCTTGACCTTCCATTTCTGGGTGCCAAGGAAGCTGGAGGAATCCCTGACTCGACTTCCCGAAAGGAGGCCTTTGTCATGGCTGTGGTCCCCCGGGCTACTGGGAGGTGGGGCTGGCTCCCTGGATGCTGAATCTAGCAGAGGGGACCCTTCTGCCTCGCAGCAGAGGGCACACTCTTCTTAGCTTTTCTACTGACTGTTAGAGGGGGACCTGGCAAGTGGCCGGTGGGAAGCGAGGACAAGCCATGAGTCACTTCAGAAAGGAACTAGCCCTGCTTCTCTGCCCACCAGCATGCAGGTCCTCCTCACCATCTCTAGAGCATCATGCACACATGTTTACCATATACACAGATATAGCCTATATACGATCTATATATAAATATATATACACACACATACATATCTATCGCGTGCACCCGCAGGCCCAGAAGCCTAGGTCTTGCCCAGCTCCGGGGGGGCCAGGAAGAGTCCTGGTCATACTTCTGGGCGGCTCTACCGGGAGCAGGGAGAAAGCTTACAACAGCACAAGAGGATGCGGCCAGGTGGGAGAGTTGGGGTGACTCAGTGCTCTGCATTCTTGCCCCACCCCCCAAAACAAGAGAACACCTGGTTTGCCGGGTGTAGTGGCGCACACCTGTAATCCCAGAGCTTGGGAGGCAGGGGAAGGACAGTCTTTGCAAGTCTGAGGTCAGGTGGTCTACACCTGATCTCCATGGCCGTGAGTGGTGAGTTTCAGGCTAGCTGGGGCTACACAGGGAGACCCTGTGTCAAACAAAACAAAACGTGACAATCTGGCTCCTCCCACCCCCCAAGGGTTTGCCTGACTTGCCCTGGAAAAGGCAAGACTTCAGGAGATCCCATTGGGGTGTTGGCCAGTGTATGTGTCCGGTGTATGGGGGTAGGGGTGAGGGGCAGCGTCAATGTGGAGCCCTAGAACATCAGCCTCACCCGCTCACTTCAGACAGCAGCCGGGCCACAGGACCAGGGGCCTCTCTCTCCTGCTCTCCTCTGGGGCCACCTGCCCATCCTCTCCATCTAGTCTTCTTAACATTGCTGGGGACCCCGTGTGTACCCCTTGGTCACGTGTACTGTCCTGGAGGATGTCTTACTGCTGTGGTTACCGTGCCTGCATCCCCTCTGGTCACCCTCATGCAGCCTTCCTGTAACTGCCTGTCTTTTTGTAGTTTCTGATGTTTGTAACCAGCCCCAGCTGTGTCATTAAACAGGTCTGTTCTTCCTGTATCTGGTCTCTGCTCGATCTTTTCCTCTGCGGCCTGCCTTCACCTCTGTCTCCCCTCAGCAGTTCTAGCTAAGGGCAGTTTCATTGAAAACAGGTCCATCCAGGGGACCCCTTCCCTTCTGCTGACCCTAGCTGCTCCTGGGGTAAGACCCTCTCTGGTTTGGACTGTCGATTGCTCAGAGGCTAAGAAAAAAAAGCTGGATTTTGTAGGAGCAAGGGATGGGTCTGTCTTATTAAAACTTCAGAGAAGCTAGGCCTGTGGCTTAGAGCTTTCTCAGGAGGTTGAGGCATGGGGGTGGGGCTGGGGGAGGTCATAAGTTTAAAGCCAGCCTGGGCAACTTAATAAGTCCTTGTCTCAAAATAAAAAATGAAGAAGGCTGAGGATCCGGCTCAGGGCAAGAACATTGGTCTGGTGATACCCAGGCCCTAGGCTTCATCTCCAGCACTGCCACTGGGGGAGAAAAAGTCCGTGCCTTTCGGATTTTGTCCAGGAAATCTGGCAAGGACAGGGGCAGTGTGGAATGAAGGGAGTGTTGTCAGAGCTGGGCCTGGTAGCCCACCCCCATCATCCCAGCACCCACCAGACCAGGGTAGGAGGATTGCAAATCGGAGGACAGCCTGGGCTACACGATGAGCCCCTGCCTCAAAAAGGGGTGTGGTGTGGTGGGAGTACTGTCCAGATGTCCATACAGAAGGGCCCTGGTTGTGTACACTAGTTACATAGCCGAAGATTAAACCTCACCCTTCTGCTAGGCCTGCACATGAATATTTCATTTCACTGGAGATGTTGAATAGGTCCCGATGCTTCCGGGATTAACCCTTGGGTATGGTAGAAAGGGAGCCTGCTGGAATTAACCTTCAACCCTAAGCTCTCAGCCCAGGACCTCTTCCCAAGCCCTGCTGTCCATCCCCCCATGGCAATGGTCACGACAACAGCATCAAATCTCTGAGGAGGGATCAAAGAGGTCACCATAGGGAGGGGTACAGGAGAACCGGAAACCGCTTCTGCCCCTTGGGAGCTTCATGCTGTCTGAGAGGACTCAGCTGACACGGAAAAAGTCTTGTCTCCCAGCTCAAGCGCTTGAATGTAGGCCGGGGCGCCTTTCTTCGTCTTCTGGGCCTGGCACAGCAGAGTACTCGCTGGAAATCCAAAGAATAAATAAATAGCAGTCTTAGAAAGCAAGACAAACACACGGGCCAAGAGCGAGCCGTGAACCGAAGGAGGATGCAGGGTGCGGAGAGGGCAGCGCAGGCTAGGCCTTTCCAGAGATGGAGCGTGCCAGACTGGTGGCCTCTGAGCTCTGAGCTCACAGTCGGCTGCACTGCTGTGTGACTCTGGGCAAGAGAGCAAATCTTTCAGAGCATCAGTTTGAAAACAGGAAGCCTAGTGTGGTGATGCTCCCAGCTCTGGAGAGGCCAAGGAAGGACTGCACAGCGAGACACAAAGCTAATTCCTATAAGCAAAAGTCTGTCTTGCAAGGCAGTGGGAGGAGCATGGGGGCGGGGCGCAAGAAAGGTGTTCAGAACAGGGCTGGCCCGGCGCTGAGAACCAGGGGAACGGAGGACAAACTGAGCCGCTGAGCAGGAATCCTCTGAGAGACATTGGGACGAGCCCGGAGAAGGGTAGGGGGTGTACCATGGCAACAAGAAAAGGCAGGGAGCCTCTGAACCTCCTGATCCCTGAGGTCCAACCAGAGCTGGTTGGTGGAGTGTCAGCAGGTCAAGATGGAACGTCATCCCTGAGAAGGCCTCCCAACAGACGTCTTGAGAATGGCGTGGGTGGAAAACTGGAAGTATCCTGGAACCTGCCATTGAGAAGAACTCTCCCTGATCCTTACCTTCTAGAGAGGATGAGAGCCATCCCTCTCCCCGTTCTCTCAGCACCCCCCCCCCCCACACACACACACCGGTGACGCTGAAGGACCTGGGGAGGATGCAGGCGACTCTTGGTTTTAAGCCATGGCAGGGATGCCTGGGCTTTTGTTCTCTGTTCCACAAGTAGTCAGCCTTCTTAGTGAGAGGCAGAGCAACTGGGTCAGCTCCCCCTGGTGAGATCAAGCTGAGAGCCACGGGGTGCGGGCAAGGAGCGGGAGCTTTACAAGGAGACTGCCGCCTCTTCCCGCACAAAAAGGCCCCCAGCACAGCCTCACAGTGACCCCTGCCGGCTCCAGCCGGAACTTCATCCAAGAAAGCCTCCATCTCTAGCCCGCCAGCTTCCTGTCTCCACATTACTCCATAAGGGAGGCAGCTTTACTGAAACCTGAGACAAAAACAAAAGTTGACTTGCCTAGCTAGCTACCGGAAATATCTTCCCGCACTTCCCAAGTGGAAAAAGTTAATAAATGAAGGTGTTGGCACCAGATAACAAGTGTCTACAACACTTGGGAAACCAAAGTAGGAGGATCCTGAGTTCAAAACCAACCTTGGTTCTTTAGTGAGTTCCAGGTCAGTCAGAGTTATATAGGCTGACCCTTCTCTAAATACACAAATAGGGAAGCCTGGGAGATGGTGCAGACTCCCAGAGCTGTCCTGGAGCACAGGAATCTCAACACAATACAGTAAAAAGCCGGGGCTGTGGTGACACTCGCTAAGAAGTTCAGTCAGATCCCTGTGGCTTGCTAGCCAGACTAGCTCAACTGGTGAGCTCCAGGTCCCTGGAGGAAGACAGAAGTGGGTGACTCCAGAGAGACTGTTCCTGAGGTCGCCCTCTGTCCTATACACAACAAAAGAAACAAGAGAAGCTGGGGGGTGGGGCAGGGTAGTGGCTGGGGTGGGGTGGGGCACAAGGAAGCTCATGGAATAATTCCAGCACTCAGGAGGCTGACGAAAGGGGACCACTTTAAATGCAAAAGCAGCCTAGGCTACAATGAGACCCTGTCTCAAAAATCAGACTGGAAGCTTTGTTGTTTGTTTTTGTCGAGTTGACACGAGCCATGGTCATCTGGGAAGAGCCTGTGGGAAAGCCTGGATGGCATTTTCATGATGAGGCATTAATGTGGGAAAGCCCAGTCTATTGTGAGCAGTGTCACCGACCTTTAATGCCATCTCTTGGGAGGCAGAGGCAGGTGGGTCTCTGAGTTCAAGGCCAGCCTGGTCTATAGGGTGAGTTCTAGGACAGCCTGGGCTACACAAAAAAAGTCCTATATCAAAGCAAAAAAAAAAAAAAAAAAAAAAAAAAAAAAAAAAAAAAAGAGAGAGAGAGAGAGAGAGAGAGAGAGAGAGAGAGAAGAAAGCAGGCTAGGCTGAGCAAGCCAGGGAGAACAAGCCAGTAAGCAGCGCCCTCCATGGCCTCTGCATCAGCTCCTGCCTCCAGGTTCCTGCCTTGACCTCCCTTTATGATGGACTGAAATAAACCCTTTTCTCCCCAGGTTGATTTGGTCATGGTGTTTATCAGAGCAGTAGAAAGCCAGCTCTGACAGGCAGCCTCACCTATGGGCTGGCCAACAAAATCCCATGTGGTTCTCTATTGGCACATTGCCTGTAAGAGGGGACCTGCTGTGCCCCAGGCCTGCCTCGGGGAAACACAGGCCCAGGGCAGGGAGAGCGGGGTTCTGCTGTGACCTTGACCAACAGCTTCGAGGAGGCCCAAGAACTCAGCTGGCCACACCTATGGCTGCCACCTGCAGACCTTGCCAAGAACTGAGAGTGGTGTCCAGCAACCTGGCCCATATGCTGGCCTCTCAGCCAGGGCCTCCGCAGAGCTGTCCAGCAGAGCCCAAGTCAATCTGTTTTCAAGGAAAGGCCAGTCTGACATCTCGTTCCTCCTCTGTAACCCAATCTCAGCACATCCACTCTGCCCGTGTTTAGATCCCATTAAAACACGTTTTTAGAAAGAGCGGAAGGAAGAAAAAAAGAAAGGCCTGCATAAGCGCTTGCTTTCCTTGTGTAGACACAAGAGCTGTGCGAAGTCATTAAGATCAGTAACCAAACATGGCCAGCTCCTGTTGTCCATGACACGTGCAATGCCCGAGGAGGCCAGAAGAGGGCGCCGGATTCCCTGGAACTGGAGTACAGACGTGAGTGCCAAAAACCAAACTGTGGTTCTTTGCAAGAACACCAAGAGCTCTTAACCACTGAACCATTTCTCCAGTCCCAAGGCCGGGGGCTTTTGTGGCCTGGAATACAGGCCCATGGTCTCCTCAGCCACAGAGACCCCCTACCTGACCAATCCTACTGGAGTTGCCATCCTTCACACCCTCCCTCTGGCCTCAGCTCTCTCCCTACCACAGGGCAACAATCCCTGACCCATCTTCTCACCAATGGAAATGGTGCTGTTTCCCTCAGGCTGCTTTGGCCTCCTTTCCAGAACCTTCCTTGACAGCCTTTCTGTGAAAGTACCTTCTTTGGGTGTTTGGAGAACAAGCCCAGCTGAATATTTTGGAGGCCACGCCTCTGGAGATCTGAGGGGATAAGCTCACCCTTCAAGACCCTTGGTCCTAATACCCCACTTTTGACACTTGGGGCTTGCTGCTGGAAGGTCATGTGACCGGATGCCCAACTATATGGCAAAGAAGGCCAATGCTTAGAAAGAGGGTAGCAGGGCTGGAAAAATGGCTCAGCGGTTAAGAGCACTGACTGCTCTTCCAGAGGTCCTGAGTTCAATTCCCAGCAACCACATGGTGGCTCACAACCATCTGTGATGGGATTTGATGCCTTCTTCTGGTGTGTCTGAAGAGAGCAATGATATATATATATATATATATATATATATATATATATATATATATATATATAGAGAGAGAGAGAGAGAGAGAGAGAGAGAGAGAGAGAGAGAGAGAAGCAGTGGAGACAGTAAGAGACAGTCAGCCATCCAAGAGGGATTTTCTTTTTCTTTTTTTGAGACAGGTTCTCGATGTGTGGTCCAGACTGACCTTGAACTTACAGCCCTTCTCCCTCAACCTCTGAAATGATAAGGTCACACAGACCCACTGTGACACCCAGCTTTGAGATGGAATTTTGAAGCTGATTTAAATGTTTCCTGATGGGGGTAGAGGGTGGGGGTGGGGTGACAGAGGAGAGCAGGGGTGACTCCAGGCTTATCATTTCCAAGGGAAATAGCCAAATGGCCGCCAAGAACAGGTCTGCGCATGCATTCCCTGCCGTTGGCTACTTCAACCCAGCACAAGCATCTCAGAGGTGCTGAGGCTGGGATTTCAGCTCAGGACTGGAAGGGATCAACAAGGAGAACATAGTGTCCTCAGCTCAGAGGAGAAGGGGAGAGGAGGGAGAAGGAGGACCAGGGAGCGGGCAGAGGCCATGAAGCTGCAGGAAGTGGCCAGCTCTGTCAGAGCTTAGCGTCTACTGCTTTGAGGACAGATGGATGGCAAGGTGGCTGAGGACCTGACAAGGCCGCCTCGGAAGAGAGGCATGGAGGGCAACGGCAGGTGAGAGCACAGCAGAGATGAGCCCAAGGGTACATGGAGTCAGGAGACAGTCTGCACCGATGAGAAAGGAGCCCTCGAACCAGTCGGGCCAGACAGAAAGGGGAAGTTCATAGAGAAACAAAAGGGGGTACCCTGCCCATTTGGGCATTGATAAAATGTACTGAGTACTGGAAGTTTGTAAAGCATTGGAACCTGTGTCTTACCATCTGGGAAACTGGGGAGCCCAAGACTAGCACATTTGGTGTGTCCAGTGGGCACACTTTCTAGTTCATTGATGCTCCTTCCCTGTGACCTTGAACTCCTCCTGATCCCCCTGCCTTCGTCTTCCCAAGTTCTCCCATTGCACAGTCCAGGCTTCAGGGCCCCAGTATGCCCAGCGTGAGGGCTCACATAATCTCTGCAATGTGGGAGACTTGGGTGAGAGAATTACAATAGGTTCAAGGCCAGCCTGGGCGACACAGTGAGTTCAGTACAGTCTGGGCTATACAGCAAAATGTTATGTCTTGGTTAGGGTTTCATGTGAGCTGTGAAGAGACACCATGGCCAAGGCAACTCTTATAAGGACAACATTTAGTTGGGGCTGGCTCACAGGTTCAGAGGCTCAGTCCATTATCGCCATGGCAGGAACATGGCAGCATCCAGGCAGGCATGGTGCAGGAGGAGCTGACAGTTCTACATCTCCATCCAAAGGAAGGCAGGGGCAGACTGTCCTCAGGCAGCTAGGAGGAGGGCCTCAAAGTCCACCCCACAGTGACACACTTCCTTATCTTTTTAAAAAAATATGTATTTTAAATGTGCATGACCGTTTTGCCTGCATGTCTGTCTGTGTACCACATGTGTGCCTGGCACCCTCGGTGGTCAGAAGAGGGTGTCAGACATGGGTGCCAGATCCTCTACAAGAGCAGCCAGTGCTCTAACCACTGAGCTGTCGTCTCTACAGTCCCAAAGTCCTTTGCAGCTTTCTGTGCAGCTTTAGTAGGCTTCGGCAGGATCGTCAAAGGTGCTGTTCGATCGTACAAGAAATCCAGGGGAAAAGAAAGCATGCAACGATCTTATCCAAGAAGCAGACAGAACCCAGCCAGAAGCACTGGAGTTGTCAGGGCCAGGACAAGAGAAATCATGGGTGAATCCTCTGTCCTAGAAGTGACAGAGGTAGGATCCCCCCTCCCCTGCTTCCTGCTCCCCCCCCCATCTTCTGTACACGCCCAGAATTATGTTACCTACACGTTCTATCAGGTCAGGATCACATCCTGTCTACTGGCTTTAATAAGATTCTTGAGGATCAGAGAGATATCTCTCAGGGTTGTGCAGTGAGTGGGTTTGCTTCATGGGGACATTCATTATGTACACGGGGAGGAGATGGCTCAGTTGACAGCCACACAAGCAGGAGGACCTGAGCGGCAACCCCAGCAGCCATGCAAATACTGCATGCAACAATACATGCCCGGAACCCCCGTGGTATAGGGGGCAGGATGTCCCTGGGGCTTGCTGGCCAGCTAGTCTAGTGGGATTGGCACGCTCATGACCAGGGAAGACGGCAGATATTGGCCTCCAGCCACAAGGCGCCCTCCTGTGGTGGTTTGACTGAGGGTGTCCCTGTAAGTGTGTACATTGAAGCATTTGGTCCAGAAGAGTTGGTGGTGCTGTTTGGGGAGGGTTGGGAGGTGTGGCCTTCCTGGAGGAAGCATGTCACTGGAAGCTGGTTTTTGAGTAGGAAGACTCCATCATCCATGATGGCCGTGGTCTCTCTGCTTTGTGCTTGTAGTGAAGAACTTGAGAGCTCAGAGTTCTGTTCCAGGATCACGCCTCCACTCTGTCAGCATGGACTCATCTCTCTGGAAGTGTAAGCCCAAATAACCCTTTTCTTCCTTAAGTTGCCCTGGTCACACACACACACACACACACACACACACACACACACAAAGCATAAAACAAGCACAGTGTGTAAGAGACTCCACAGAAGCTCAGGTGTGGTAACAGGAGGATTACCAACATCAGCCTAAGTTAAAACAAATTCCAGGCCAGCCAGGGATTTGAAGTGAGATCCTAAGAATCTAGGCCTGGTGTCACACACCTTTATTCCCAGCGCTCAGGAGGCAGAGATGGACAGATCTCTGTGAGTTCAAGGCCAGCCTGGTTTACACAGTGAGTTCCAGGCCAACCAGCAAGGTTGAGATCTTATCGCAACAAAAATAAAAAGTAAAAAAGCCAATCCCTGAAGAAAAGCTAGCCATGGGGACTGATGGAAGAGAATCCCCTCCCGTGGTCTGTGGTCTGAGTGGTGGTCCTGAGTTGTCTGGAGAGGCCAGTTCAAGGCAGGCCTATGCCCAAGAGCAAGGCTCCATTTGTCCACAAGAGATGAAAATGTTGGGAGAGCCAAGTGGATTTGTTCACATGGGAATCTACTAGCTTGCCAGGCGGTGGTGGCGCACACCTGTAATCCCAGCACTTGGGAGGAAGAGGCAGGCGGATTTCTGAGTCCGAGGCCAGCCTGGTCTACAGAGTGAGTTCCAGGACAGCCAGGGCTACACAGAGAAACCCTGTCTCAAAACAAAACAAAAAACAAAGAAGAGATCTGCCTGCCTTTGCCTCTAGAGTGCAGAGATTAAAGGAGTATACCACCACAGCCCAGCATTATAATTTTAAAATATTTTTATCATGAAGGTTAGCGGACAATTTGGGGGAGTTAACTCTCTTTTTCTATCATGTAGGTCCCAGGGATTAAAGCCAGGCCGTCAGGCAAGCAGCAGATCGCATGCAAACAGAAGCGCTTGCACAGATTCAGTGTAGCTACACAGCTTGGCATTTCACAACTTGTGCTTGGACGGTGGCCTGTATTGTTCTCCCCAGAACAGCGAAGCACCGCACAAATCCAGCTCAACTGGTTTATTTCACTCCACTCTACGACACTTCAAGGAAGCCAGCGGCTGCCTGGAACTTCAGGGCACATCTACACACTAGGGTCACCACCATACAGTATCTGTGAGCATCTGACATTAAAACTGGGCCTGAAAGTGTAGCTTGGTTGGTTGCGTAACATAAACGTGGCCCTGGGTTCCACACCAAGCACATTGTGAACAGTGTGATAATTCAAACAGGCTTTTCTACGAAATTTGCTGTTTTGAATGTGAAATATCCTCCATATTCTTAGGCATTTGAATTCATGGTCCCTACTTGGTGGCGCTGTTTTGGTAGATTTAGGAGGAGTTCTGTCACTGGGGGATGTTCTTTGAAGTTTCAAAGCCTGTTGCCATTCCAGACTACCTTACCCTGCTTCGTAATTGTGGTTTAAGATATGAACTCTTAAGCTGATTGTGGTGGTGCATGTCTTTGATCCCAGCACTTGGGAGGCAGATGCGTGTGGTCTCTGAGTTTGAGGCCAGCCTTGTCTACAGAGAGAATTCTACAACAGCCAGAGCTACACAGAGAAACCCTGTCTCAAACAAAACAACAACAAAAAGAGCGTGTGTATTTTATGAAGCCCCCCCACCTCGTGAAGCACTCTTGGGCAAGCCTGTGTGCCAGGCATTTCTAAGGCTCAATCCCATCACACCCTTCCTTCCCATCATGCTGATTAGCCAAGCACCTGCCAGTGGGTGGAGACACAGTCATTACCCTACATTACCCTAGGCAGGATGATTAGAAGTTTAAGGCCAGCCTGGGCTACACCATGAATTTAAGGCCAATCTTAATAACATAAAACCTGATAGATAGATAGATAGATAGATAGATAGATAGATAGATAGATAGATAGATAGATAGATAGATGATAGATGGATGATAGATAGATAGATAGATGATAGATGGATGATAGATAGATAGATAGATAGATAGATAGATAGATAGATAGATAGATAGATAGATAGATAGAAAGAACTGGTTCAAGAGGTTTGGGATCACTTGCTTCTCTTGCAGAGGACCAGGGTTCAATCCCTGCATCCTCATGAAGTGCTTCATCACCTCCTGTCACTCCAGCTGCAGGGACATCCAATACACATTGGGTTTCAGACCCAAGACAAGCCTCTGAGGTACCTATTTAACATATCAAAGTGGACCTGGTTTCCAGTTTTCCCAGGATCCCTCAGTTCCTCCCTATTACAGGGTATGGCTGGCATACCTCACCCTCTACCCTGAACTTTTCAGTCCAAGGGTTGGGTTTCCCCTCCCCCAAAGGCTCTTCTCTATACAATCTAGTTTGGTCATCAGCTCTCTCTGTCTCTCTCTTTGTGTGTGTCTCTCTCTCTTTGTGTCTGTCTGTCTCTCCCCGTCTTTCTCTGTCTCTCTCTCTCTGTCTTTCTTTGTCTCTCCCTGTCTCTCTCTCTCTCTCTCTCTCTGTTTCTCTCTGTGTCTTTCTCTCTGTCCCCTTCTCCATGTCTACATGGTGATTTCCTTGGCCCCCAGAAACCATGTCTTTGTACTTTTAATTTGGCTTGAATTGGCTTATTTCTTTGGCAGAGAAAATCAGTTTCTATCAGCTTAATAGGGTTCCCAGGACAAATTGACAAACATTATCCTGACGAAAAATGGGCCTCACGCAGAGGCAGGTGAATTTCTGAGTTCGAGGCCAGCCTGGTCTACAGAGTGAGTTCCAAGACAGCCAGGGCTACACAGAAAACCCTGTCTTGAAAAAACAAAAAACAACAACAACAACAACAACAACAACAACAAAAAAAAAAAAAAAAAAAAAAAAAAAAAAAAAAAAAAAAAAAAAAAAAAAAAAAAGAAAGAAAGAAAGATAGCCTCTGCCCTCCCTCTGTTGCGATGGCTACCCCCAAACTATTCTCAAGAGAGCCCGTAGCAGGAGCCCCATCAATATTTACCAATGGGGGGAAGAGGGGAGTTGCAGCAGTAATATACTACTTCCCTGAAGATGAACCCCCCATCCTCCGATTCAAAGAGCTCCCCACCACTCCCCCCAATATGAAGAACTATATGCTATTTACCTAGCTCTGAAAGAAGTCAAAGGCCCCCTTAACCTCTTTCCAGACAGCATATATGCTGTCAATTTGCTTCCCTGGTTGTCAAGATCATTTATCAAACTAGATGACAACCCACTCTCCCCTCTACTCATACAGGTCTCTGCCCTCCTACAGGAGAGAGCCTCCCCCATCTATATCCAGTACATCCGAGCCCACAGTCCCCTGCCAGGTCCTATATCTGAGGGAAATGTACTCACTGACCAAACTGCCTCAACAGGGACATTCGTAGCCTCCACTGAGCAAGCAGAAAAGGGCTTCCTGCTTGCTTCCCCCACACCCCCCTTGCTCAGCTCCAAAGGATAATAAAAGCATGTGCCTCTTGTGCATCCCTCATTACCACCCCAGCTTTACAAACCATGGGCACCAATCCCTGAGGCCTCAAATCCAATGCCTTATGGCAAATTGATGTCACCCACATTCCCCAATTCGGTAGACCAAAATATGCTTTTGTCACCATAGATACTTACTCACATTTCGTATGGGCTACAGCCCAGACAGGTGAAAACTCAAAAAGGCTGATCTACCATATGCTCTCTACCTTTGCCATCATGGGCATTCCTCAGCAGATAAAAACTGATAACGGCCCCGCCTTCACTAGCTCTCAATTTAAAACCCTCTGAATACCCTGGGAAATTGCCCATCATATAGGAATTCCCCACAACCCTCAGGGCCAAGGAATAATAGAAAGGACACATCAGACCCTGAAGGCCCAGCTCTAGAAACAACAAGCCACCGATTATCCCCCTAATGTACAACTAATGATGGCCCTGACTACCCTAAACATATTCAACATCTACAAAACCTCCAAACACCCTCCCATTTCCCTCCATTGGCACACGCCAAAATTAGCTCCCCCTATCCTAGTACGATGGCAAGATCCTTTAGATGGAATTTGGAAGGGACCAGACCCCCTCCTTACAACTGGGAGGGGTTTCGCTTGTGTTTTTCCACAGGACCAGCCTAAGCCTATCTGGGCCCCTGCCAGAAATGTCCGACACCACCCCACCAACCAAGAAGATGGCCCGCCTCTCACTGACAGATCAGGAACCAAGGATGGGGAAGAGAAGGCAGAGGAGTCACCACGCTCAGAGGAAGAGCAGGATCTCCTGGAAGGACATCCATGACCTGGTGACGGCTGCCCAGGCCATGTGCCCTCCACAGGGCCCCCTCTCCTCCATTCTCCTGGCAGTTTTGTCATCCTTCATGCTAACTCTGCTACCACCCAGCCTCCCCCTAGCCTTCCCAACACCTACCATTGGAGATTCTATGCTAGGAAAACCTATAATGGACACAATAAAGTTATAGGAACCCAGGACTGCCCACCTGAAGGATGTCAAACCAAGATTGAGATCTTCCTACACCCGGAATCCATCTCCACTATCCCCAGCCCTTTTCTCTGTTTTCCTTACCGAAACACAGGTGAATGTCTCCAGGAAATCTCCAATATGGAGGTTATAGATATTGGAGCTGCAGGATGGAATCCACCAGTCACGGTGGCACCATGCTCACCAACCTTAAAACTCATTTTCAGCTTTCCATCAGTGATCCATGGAATGAACGTTGGCGAACCGGAGTCATGGGTAAACTTTACCCCAACGGCTATGCCAGACACCCGGTAGCTGACCTACACATCTCCCGTGAACTTGTCCCTGTCCCCAAATCTGCCTTTACCCATGCTAATATTATCCAACAGGAAAACCAGTCTCAGGAGGAACTACAAGCTACCCTCTCCTGGCTACAGTACATCCAATATACAGCGGACCTCCTTCCCTTAACGACTCACCGCAATTCTTCCCAATGCTTTTTCTGTGCCTCTCTCTCCCGACCATTATTAACAGCCATTCCCATTAACTTTTCACTTTATGACCTCCATGGCCCCTGCCCACGAGGAAAACACAGGACATTCCTCTCTTTGACTTACCCCCCACCTCTTTGCCTTGTAGGGCCCTCCTCAAAGCCCATCTCACATGTGCTCATGACATCACCACTACCAAATCAGTATGTGTTAACCCTCCTGCCCTCCTCTGGTGCAAAGGCACTACAAGTGCCTGTATCAACCCTCATTTTCAGGGCTCCTGTGCCCCCGTGATTGTTGTCCCCCAGGTTTATCTCTACGAACCTGAAGAGCTCGCCTTGCAGATGGGAGAAAGACGAAAGAAGAGAGAGCTCTTCATCTCTCTGCTCATTGGACTAGGCCTTGCTATCTCACTTGGTGCTGCTGGAACTGCTGGGGCAGCCCTTGTCCAAACACAGCATCTGGCCCTCGACTTCCAGGACAAGCTTGACCAGGCAATGGCCTCTACGACAGACAGCCTTGAATCTCTTCAACGCCAGATAACCTCTTTAGCAGGAGTTGCTCTCCAGAACCGGAGGCCCCTGGACTTGCTGACTGCTGAACAGCGGGGGGACTTGTGTTTTGCTGGGGGAGGAAAGTTGCTTCTGTGTCAATGAATCTGGGCTGGTAGAACAAGATGTACAAACACTTAAAGAGCTCCGGGGGAACCTCCGTGCACGCTATACTCCCAACACCCCTACCCCTTGGTACTCTAACCCCTTGATGGCTTGGATTCATCCTCTTTTTAGCCCCATACTGGCCATTGGAACCTTGCTTCTCTTGGCACCCTGCCTCATTCAGTTTATAAAGCAACAGATAAGTAACATTGCAAAGATAACTACCAATCAGGCCTTGGTTCAGTATCAGTTCCCAACATAGGAGACCCTTATTCTGATGACACCTCTCCTTTATAAAAGAAAAAAGAGGAGTTGTAGGGCAGTGGGCTGTGAGAAGCAGCTGGGTGTTTGGTTGAGCATGAGATTCGAACCCCGGAACCTTTATCAGACAACAGTTCAGCTCTGCTCCCAGACCCTGGTTCTTTTCACTTAGCTTCAGTCCTCCAACAACCCCTCCCACAGAGAGGTTTATGACCATCAGTCTTGAGGAACAGTCCCTCAGGCTCTCCCACGTGCAGATGAGGTATCTCCAAGCTCTCAGGTCAAGCCAATAGACACTATCTGCTGTCAGACCCTAACCCACCCCAAAACTATATGTAAGGGCTCTATTTAGGGGAAGTAAAGTGCTTTCAAGAATCATCCTGATATCCGAGAGTTTCTGTCACAAGAGCTGTAACACTTGGGGAGAGCTCTGCTCTCCCGGAACCTGCCTGGGACTCGGAGCTGCCTCCTTGCCAGCTAGCCGGCTCCTTATCAGCCCAGCCCAGGCCTGGACTGGCTCAGTGTGGAGAGACAGGGGCAGCACCTGGGAGAGACCAGTCGGCGACAGCAGCAGGCCCTCCCTGCTCTCACCCTGTCCCCAGTTGGGAGATCATCGTGGGACACCCTCCAGAACAAGGGACCCACAAACACCCTCTTATGACCTCTGTAGGCATTGCACTCAGGTGGGAGCACAAACTCACCCACTATATATGTGTGTGTGTGTGTGTGTGTGTGTGTGTGTGTGTTTATAATTTTTTTAAAAATGTAAACTATTATAAAACATCTCAGTGGAAAGGCTGGGCTGTAGCTTAGAGGCAGAGTGCTTGCCTAGGATGTGTGAGACCTAGCCTCAGGACCAGCAAGTTTAAAATGTCTTAGGCTGAAAACCTTCCTAATACTGTGACCCTTTTATAATATAGTTCTTCAGGTTGTGGGGACCCCCAACCATAAAATTATTTTTGTTGCTACTTCATAACTGTAATGTTGCTACTGTTATAAACCATAACATGAATGTCTGATATGTGACCCCTGTGAAAGGGTCATTCCCCCAAAAGGATTACAACCCACAGGTTGAGAACTGCTGGCTTAGAGAGGGTAAAGGTTAATAGTTACCAACCCTGAAGACCTGAGTTCATGTCCTGGGACATTTATAAGTTGTCCTTTGACCTACACATGTGTGCTATTGGGGCACACACACAATAAATACAACTTCAAAGAATTTTTGTAAGTCGCAAGACATCTCTGTGTATCTGTAATGTGAGTCTCTCAGGCATGTGTACATGCCTATATTTCATGACTATAATGTATCTTGGTCACCTGTGGTCATTTTTCTGCTGTAGACAAGGAACCTCACCTGGCATGCAACGTGCTTTGTCCCAGGCCTGTAGCACTTAATTCCTCAGAGCACTCTGGTTCCTCCCTGGGTGCCAACTATTCACACAAACAAGGGTACTGTGGTCCCCATGGTTCTGAATTTCATTTTCCTAATGACTGACAAGCTGGGTGTCTCCTTATGGAGTCTCTGTGTTGTCACCCGGCAGATAGACCTCTGGGCACCTCTGTGAGCATTCTTAGATTCACTTAACAGAGGTGGAAAGACCCTGGGCACTCCTAGATTCACTTAACCACTCTGAGTGCTGGAGGCCCCACCCCACCAGTTGGGGTCCACAGCTGCAGAAAAAGGAGAAGGCTTCCTGGGCACCAACGCCCTTACCTCACCTATGCTCCCCACTGAAGAGGCCATGTGACCAGTTGGTACTGCCCTGCCTCCCTCTCACGATGAACTGCACCCCAAACTGTGAGCCGACACAAGCCTAATACTCTTTGTTTTTCTCCCAAGACAGGGTTTCTCTGTGCAGCCCTGGTCATCCTGGAACTCGCTATGTAGACCAGGCTGGCCTCAAACTCAGTGCCTGCCTCTGCCTCCTGAGTGCTGGGATTAAAGGCTAGAGCTTCAGGCTTTATGCTGTTGAGTCTGATGGTGGCGCACATGCGCAAAGAGGGGCCACTCCCCCATTTGGGTCTGGGGTAGCAGAGATTAAAATATAGATTTTAAAAAGTGTTAACTCAAGATATCAGAGGAGAGAGTGTGTTACCCACGTGGAGGTTCAGAGTGGCCTAGGTTGGGCATTTTAAAATATAAATGTGCGTGTCCTTCATTCGTGAATCCAGAACTCTTGGGTGGGTGTAGAGGAGGCGTGGGCATCTGCCGGAAGCTTAGAGCCGATTAACTACTATGGCCAGGCTAGCAGTAGCGAGATGGCTACATCTGAGCCTTCGTGTCAACAAAGCTGTTCTCTCAGGCCATGATGGAGACTGCCTGCCTCCAAGGAGGTGGAGGAGGGGCTCTAAGGAGTGAGTTGTCAGGGGGTGAGGTGGAGGGAGTGGGGGGTGTGACAATGTAACCAGCTGGGCAATTAATTGTAAGTGAGAATGGATCTGAAATAACGAAATCCATTCATTCCCAAATGCCCTGCCTGAGAGGCCGATGCTGCTCCTCCCTCCCCCGTGTTGAAGGGTGAGAATGGCACTAGGACACCGGACTAGGCACCGGACAGTACACAAAGCCACCTTCAGGGAGGGAAGTGCCAGGGAGAGATGAAAACTTCTCAGAATCCCAAGATTCTGGCCACATGAGCTTCCTGCCTGATTCCTCCAGTAGTGTGGCAAGGCAGATCCGAACGTGGACGCTGGCGCCCTTCCCAGGCGTAATGTTCTTCCGGGGAGGTGCTCAGAGACTTACCTAGTGTTTGGCTGAACAAACTCTCTGGACTTAGCCCTTGTCCTGCTTTTCAACCTTGAGGTGGCAGAATGAGGTTTTCCGTGGGAAACACAGGAATTCCTTCTTGCAGTACTGGGTATGGCCACTAGATGGAGACGATGCACTATGACTACGAGCTGCTGTTGCCCAATGATCTTGGTCCCTTTCTTCCCCTGAAAACTTCAGGGGTTCGGTGACATCCTGATCTTGCTCCCTGGGGGATGGGAGGCTTGACTATGCCCTAGTTCCTTGTCAGCCACACTCTAAGGAGACATCTTCATCATTCTCCTGTATGCTTCCTGGGGTCCTTCCTAATTCCCGCTCCCTTAGACTCTGGTAGCAGCTGTTTGATAGTTCTCCACCTTCACACAGTGTGCCCTGAACATGCCAGAAGGACATTCTAAATCACAAAAATTGTTCACCACGATGACGGGAAAGAACATGGCCTCCGATCCAGGACCCTGCCTCAGTCTCTGTGCTCTTCAGCCCTGGACCAATCCTGGATCGTTCCAAACCTAATTAGAGACCACATGAAAGGTTTTTTAAAAAGCCTGTCAGGATAATGCACATTTGAATCCCCAGAAGAGGGGAAGTGGGGACAGGTGGCTCTCAGGGGCTCACTGGCCAGATGGCCTAGCCTGATAGTGAGTCCCAAGCTAGTGAGAGACAATGTCTCAAAATAAGGTGGACAAAGCCTGAGAAACAACACCTGAGATTGTCTTCAGCTTACACACACACACACACACACACACACACACACACACACACACACACTGGCTCACACACATTCATACACACCGAACCTTAGTTTACAGAAATAAGAGTAAAAAGTTCATAATGGTTGCTGTCAAATTGTTTCCTTTTTTCTTTTTAAAGACTTATTTCTTTATTTTATGTGTGAGTGCACTGTTATTCTCTTCAGTTACACCAGAAGAGGGCATCAGATCCCATTACCGATGGTTGTGAGCCACCATGTGGTTGCTGGGAATTGAACTCATCTCTCCAGCCCCCAAGATCCTTTTATCTAAATCTTTTCAGAGTTGCATGGCAAGTCTTGAGAGCGGTCTCAGGGTGTGCAGGACAGAGGCCCATAGCTGGGAACATGCACCTGCTTCAATTACAAGGGACAGGGCATCTCATTTTAAAACAGAACACTTGGCCTGGTGATGTATACCTATAATCCTAGCACTCAAGAAGTAAAGGCAAGAGGTTTGCTGAATTTGAAGCCAGACTGGAGCCTGTCTTTTAAAAGCAAACAAAATAAATCCCAACAAAAATAAAACAATTTTAGCCAGGCACAGTGGTTCTCTGCCATCTAGCATTTGGGTGACTAAGGCAGGAGGGACAGGAATTCAAGGCCTGGAAAGGTGGCTCAACAGTTTAGAGCACTGACTGTTCTTTCAGAGGTCCTTGGTTCAATCCCCAGCATCTACATTATAGCTCACAGCTATCTGTATGTAACTCCAGTTCCGTGGGCTCCAATGCCCTCTTCTGGGCTCTTCAGGCCAGTCATGCAAACAGTGCATAGGCTTACATGCAGGCAAAACACTCATACATGTAACATTTAAAAATTAAAAAAATAATAAGCAAGTTGGTGGTTGTGCATGCCCCCAGCACTTGGAAAGTAGAGGCAGGCAGAGCTCTGAGTTCAAGGAATAGCCTGGTCTACAGAGCAAATTCCAGGACTAGACAGAAAAACCCTGTTTGGAAAAACAAACAAACAAACAAATAGTTGCAGGCCAGCTTGGTGTGGTGGCTCACACCTTTAATCTCAGCTTCCAGGAGGCAGAGGCAGAGACAGGTGAATCTCTGTGAGTCTGAGATCAGTCTGGGCTATGTAGCAAATTCCAGGCCAGCCAAGGCTACATAGTGAAACTTTGTCTTAACACAAGATAAAAGAATAAATAAAATTCAAGGCAAGCCTACTTCACAGAACAAGGTACTGCCTCAATTTTTTCATTAGTAATTCATTTTTTTCACTTTCAATTTTTTTTTACAGTTTTTAAAAAAAGTTTATAAAAACATAGTGAGAGTATGCATTGCACTCTTTATTTTTCTACTCAAGGTCATTTTGGAGATAATTCCTTATCAACACACAGTAACCTCATTGCTTTTAACAGCTGCAATGTGACATTCCCACATGTCACAGCCAACTCTTTCTCACTCTCCCACGAGGGGCAGGAGGGGTAGTTTACTGCAGCCAAGTTTGTGATCTCTCCACCTCCAGAGCTAGTGCAGCACGGCACACGTCTCTGATGTCACCAAAGCATCACCATACATATTCTTGTCCTTAGCCATCCAGCGGTGAGGACACGGCCCAGCTGTCCAGCAGTGAGGACACAGCCCAGGCCAGCCCAGGCCAGCCCAGGTGCCGGAGCATCATGTGCTAGGCAGAGAGTTGAATTGTTCCAGCAGCCCCACAGTGCCACCACGGGATGGGCAGAGTGATCCTCACCTGATGGAACTCACACACATGCCAGGCAAGTCCAGCCTCCCAACTGCACCCCTCACCCCCCAGGCCTGGGTCTTTTGCTGCTGTCAGCATGTATTCCTCAGAATGTACTGAGGTCACACAAGAAAGAGAAGAGGAAATTGAGTGGTTTTTGCTTGGTGAACGTGAAGACTGGGGTTATTATCTGCTTTTGCCCTGGCTATGCCTTTCCATGGCTGGGGACTTGGAAGGAAAGGTTTGTCACCCTGTCTGATATGAAGTAACTAAGTACATGGTGCATACGCATTTTATTTATTTTTGCATGTATGAGTGTTTTGCCTGTATGTGTGCATGCATGCATGTATGTATGTGTATGTATGTTTGTATACATGCATGTATGTATGCATGTATGATGTGCAGGCATGCTTGTAGAGGTATAATAAAGGCATGAGATTTCCTGGAACTACAGTTAGAGGTGTCTGCAAGCCCCCGAGTGGGTGCTGAGAACTGAACCTGGGACTCTGCAACAGCAGCAAAAGCTTCCAACCATAGAATTAGTTCTCCAAAAATTTAAAAAGAGATTTATTTATTTTATTTATATGACAACACTATAGCTGACAAACACCATTGGATCCCATTACAGATGGTTGTGAGCCACCATGTGTGGTTGCTGGGAATTGAACTCAGGACCTCTGGAAGAGCAGTCAGTGCTCTCAACCTCTGTTCTACCCAACCCACCAAGGTAGTAGACTGGGGGCAGGGTGGTTAAGAGCAATGCATGGGCCCAGAGTCCTGGCTTACCTCTGAAAGCAGCCCCGTTGCAGCGCCCCCTGGTGGTGGTCTCTCCAAACTCTCTGGCTGGGCCAGGACTTCAGAAAGAAAGACTGAGGCCGTTGGTGCAGGGCTCAGGATGGGGACTCCAGAGCTGGGGGTACAGATTCAGTTCTTTCCTCTGCCATTTCCTGCTTGCCACAAGTTCCCACATCAAATCCCAAGTGAGGGGCTAAGCCAGGCCCTAGGAGTTTGTATATACAAGGGCTACCCCTGCCCTTCTCTGGCCTGCGGCTCCTGTTTAAGAGCTGGACAGTCCAGTGAGTGCTCCAGTGGGGTCATATGACTGTTGGACAGGGTGTCACAAATTTTGGCCCCCGCACAGGGTTAGGTACTTGAACCTGAAGAATGGTACCCTACCAGGAAGTAGGTAAGAGCATCACAAGGTGTCCCCTCCCAGAGCAGAGTTAAGGCAGGGACTTCTGGGTCCAGAAGGGAGATGAGGAGGCGCAGGCAGCTCCTATTGGTGTAGCGTGGCTGGAGATGTAGGCTGAGGAGGACACCCGTCACCACTACTAATAATAGCAAAGATAACAGCAGCTGCTAGTTAGAGCCAGGTGCCCTCCCTACAGGGGCTTCCTGTTATTGTCACCACTCAGAGAGGGGAAAGCTGAGGCCCAGGAGGCTCAGGGGATTTGTCTAAGGCCACGGGAGTTGTCAATGGCAGGCCAGAATTTGAACCCCCGACTCCTGAGGGTACTCTGTTAGCTAGAATCATTTATAGTTATTTCTTGTTACAACCAACAAAGCAAACTACTTGGTCAGTTTTGGCTAGGCTAGAGTGTCTAAAGCCTGGCCCTGGGCCACCCACTGTCCGGGAGGCTGACCACTACACCGAGATGTGGATGGCCTCCCTCTGCATCTGTTGCAGGTTACTGTGAGAACCAGCTCTCAGCCTCTGCAGGAAGCCTCTGTGTCCTTGGCTGCATAGCAGCAGCCATATTTTCATAAGGGAGAGTCCTAAGAACTAGCTGCCAGTCTGGGATACCAAGCACACTATCCCTCTGCACACCTCGGTCCCCTTTCCAACTGCTCTGTGTTTAGTCCTGGAGTGGTAAAGGGGACAAGACCCAACTTCGAGCAAGGCCCCGGTTGGGCCTAAAAGGGATCCAGGCCTGAGGAGAGGTCATTCTAATGGAAGAAGGAGAGACAGCAGCTAGAGACGACCAAGACTCACTCCCTAGAAGATGGAGCTGCAGCGATTGGGGCAGCTGGAAAGGATGCAAGCCAAGTCGAGGCTCCTGGAATCAAAGGAGCCTGAGGTCGGACGTGAAAGAGAAGGGGAGACTGAGTGGTTTTTGCTTGGTTGTTAGGGGGGTGTGTCCGCGTGTGCGCGCATGTGTTGCTGGAGATCGAACATAAGATCTGTATGCTAGGCAAGTGTTCAAATGCAGCCTTTAGTGGAGCAGAAGGTGACACAGGCCCAGGCAGACGCAGCGGGCCGACCACGCCCCGAAGCCCCGCCCACACACAGAGGCCCCGTCCCTCCCAGGCCCCGCCCCGCCCTCGCGCAGGTAGGGAAGAGGCGGAGCGCCGGCGCCCAGCCTAGTAGCTGCCGCTTCGCTGCTGCCCACTCTGCTCGCAGCCGCTTCCCGGGACTTGGGGCCTCCGAGAGGTGAGCGCGGGAAGTTGGGCGCGGCGGAGCTCGGGTCCGCTAGGCCGCGAGTGTCTAGGGAGTCACGGGGCTACCCCGGACGGTCGCGGGGAGGGTCGGGGCTGTGCGCCCCGCGGAGCGCCCTGGAGGCCGAGGCTGGACTCTGTGCCCGGGGGACCGCTGGATCCCTCCCGCAGATCCTTGGCCTCTGCTGGGACCAGGACGCCTAAGGGGCTCCCCGGGGCACAGTCACCAGATGTTTGGGCGCGTGGTTTGCGCAGAAGTTTAAAAGCCCTTGGAGGAAGAGAGGGCACTGCCCAGTGCTGGAACACGCGGCTCTCTGCCTTCCAACCAGAAATCCCTTTTAGACCTTAAGACTCCACTCCCCTGTCTCCCGGGTGAGCTTCTGAAGTCGCCGGGCTGCAGTTTGTGCGTGGAGCTTCGCCGCCGTGGTGGTAACAGGTGCGGGGTTGGGGGATGGGGGAGGCTCATACCACCAGAGTAGACCGTGGCTCAGATAGTGTATTCAGGAGTCCTGGCTTCAGGACCGAGGGGTTTGGTGAGTTGGGCCCCTAGCTGATGTTTCTGCACTGGGTTGAAGGTTAGGGAGCGTAAGATCTGTAGGGCCCAGTACTCTAAGGCAACCCCAGGGCAAAAGGGAACCCAGGTCCATGCCTTGATCCAGCTCCAGGAAACACTGAGCCGGGAGTCGGTAGGGCTGGGACTTAGAGAGCGAAGGTGAGGTGTACCTGAGGAATTGCCCCATAAGTGGAGCGGTTGTTGTTTCTTAACCAGCTAGATTGGGGGTTCCAGTGTGTGTGACATCTGCTGGTGAAATACTGCCCCCAGAAGAAAATGAAACTTGGTTTTAAGAAGTAGTTCTCAGCTCAGGGGTGCTTTTTGCCCGCTAAGGATATTTCAATGCCTGGAGATACTTGACCGGCACGGGTCAGCCCCACAGTACAGAATTGGGCCCCCCAAAAGTCAATATTGAGAAACCATCCTATACCCCCCCCCAGCCCACTAGGGTACTTCTTGTGTGTCCCTCTCCTTACCTCAGTTTCCCCAGGGGCTGTGGGAAGAACCAGGGAGAATCTAAAGAAGACGGGAGATAAAGACACATGCGACAGGTTTTGCCCTGGCAAGTGTCCTGTGCTGGTGCCACAAATCTATCTTGCCGGCTGCCCACTGGCCCTGTGGAGGAGAAGCTGGAACAGTGGCCCCCTCAAAGCACAGGTCTGCAGTACTTTACCTAGGATAGCTTCGGACACAGGGTAAGCCCAGGCTGAGCCAGAGTAGCCCTGGGGATGGAGGAAGGGCAGGACCAAGCTCCGTTCCCATGGAGTTTCTGAAAGCTGGACAAGCTGAGGCCTCATGGATGGGGGAATGCCACGTGACCAACTGGAATTTTCCTTCTGAACACAGAACTAACTCCCCTAGTTATTTAACCAGGACTTCCAAGGAATAACAGATCTACTGATTCCCTGTGGCTCCTCTCTCTTTCCTTCCAGCAGGATGGGTTGCCCCTGTGGTAGTGGGAATCCTGGTCAGGGTGTGCTCAGGCCCTGCTGTAGTGTTTGCTGAGTGACGGATGAAGGCTGTTAAAGAGCTTTCCACCCACACAGCCCCCAAAACCACTGAGCTGGGCTCCTGGGCTGTACTCCTAGCTTTCTGGGAATGGAGGTGGAGGTGTTGCTGGCTGCATAGGTCAGGGTCAGAATCCTCTCTTCTGGCAACTAGCATTTCTATCTCCCTAGTCCTGTCTAGTTTTGGACTTCGTGCTTGGGAGCCCTGGTGGGGTGAGAAGGGAGTGGCGGGAGCAGGGGTGTCTCAGGTTGGTTGGTTGATTTCGGTCTTTTTAACTATAAAAGCTTGATTGATGTGAAGGCAGGCTTGGTGGCATGTGCTTTGAAATCCCAGCATTGGCAGGTAGTGGCAGGAGAATCTGGAGTTTGTCACCCTCAGTAACAGAGTGAGTTTGAGGCCCAGTCTGGGATGTATGAGACTCTGTCTCAAAAAACAAAACAAACAAACAAACAAAAAACAAAACCAAAACAACCAAAGAGTGGAAGACCAGACTTTTTCAACTGGGTATACACGGTAGCAGTTACCACTATTACATATGCCTCTGAAGGCATAAAGTTAAAGACCCAAACCTCCTCAAAGCCACCTACCCCAAACCTGTGACTCCAGCTTCAGGTGCTCATTCTGGTCAGTGTCCCCTTCACACACACACACTTCTATACACTCTGCTGCCCAGGGAAGAGGCTTCTAAAAGAGCAGGGCTAAATCACAGCAGCCTGGAGCAGGAGGACCACTGGGGTCTCAGGCCTACCCTGGACTCTTGTGACCTGAACTCTGGACAGTGCCCTCCTTGATTGTGTGTCGGTGTGGCACATGTGTGCTTGATGCTTGCCGAAACCAGAAGAAGCTGCTGGATCCCCTGGAACTGGAGTTACTGGCAGCTGGGGGAGGAGTTGCCAGCTGCCACGGAAATGCTAGAAATCTGTCTGGGCCCTTTAGAAGAGCACCCAGTGCTATTAACTGCTGAGCCATCTCTCTAGCTCCATAACTTGTATAAACTGTGACCCAGACAGGCACCAGATGTCAGCAGGAAGGCATCAAGGGGCCAGCAAGTGTTCATGTTTGTGTTTGGGTAACTTGATGCTGTCTTCTGGGCTTGGGTCCCCTCACACAGCATAGGGGAGCTGTGTGTTCTCCAGGAGGCTCACCCCCGACCCCAGTCCAGCATGTTCCTTGGAACTTATGGGATCCTGCCTAGGTATTGCCCCATTGCTCGAGGGGATTTCCAAAGTGACCTCACCATCTGTTGGGAGCAGCTCCTAGTTTCCTATCCAGCTCAGACAGGCTGGGGGAGGAGTGCTGGCTGACCTCAGCAGCCAGCATGGCCCAGGGACAGGGACGCTGCCAGGCCAGGCAGCTCTTGGCACACAGGCAACCTCTCAAGAGGAGCCAGCCACACCTGCCCCGTTGTTGGGAAGAACCGAGGCTTTTCCGGGACTGCCCCGAAGTATCCCTGGCCTCCCCAGGCAGCAGACCAGCATAAAGAAAACCTGTCGTCTCATCTTCAGGGAGCCATGGAGAGTTGCTGGGTACCATCATCCCTTTACTAGGTTTCTTCAGGGACCCAGAGGCAAGCATTTGGGCTTCAACAGCTGCTGGAAGACAGTTTCAGTTTCACTGTCCCAGCTCCCCACAGTGGTTTGAGCCAAGTGAGTTCTGTCAGGGTGTGGGATGGTAGACGCCATGGTTGGCCAGAAGGGCAGGTGATCCACACTCAAGGCCCAGGAGGCAAGATCCTGCAGCCAGTAGACTGAAGTCTATAGGAAGGGTAGGAGTCACTTGAGTGGGCTTGCCTCTGTTTCTACCTCGCTGTACAGTGGAGGGAGTCATTTAAATAGACTTACCTTGGTTTCTCCAGCTATACTGTGGGGGATTATGAGGTGCAGATTCTAACAGTGACCTTGTGGACATGTGGGCATGACTGGCAGGGACACTGAAGTGAGCCATCATTACGGCAAGGCTGCTGTACATGGCGCAGGCTTGGATCATGGGAGAAACCCTGCCTTGTAGGCTGCTGGCCCCATGATCATCTAAACGATACAAGGAGCTATGTTGGGTAGAGAACCCCTTGGAGCTGGGAGTGACTATATAGCAAAGCCCTGTTCCCCTGCCTCAGTAGGTGGCCAATGAACCCATGTCCACAGTATCATAGTAGCATAGGGGAGCCACCTGCCCCTGGTGCCTTTTCCCTCTTCAGGTGGGTCCCTGAAGGGTCCAGAACCTGTTGTGGTATTCTGGGTAGACACAGGACTGAAAACTGAAGGCTCTGGGCCCATAGGGACTTTATCAGTCAGGCTGCATAAGGACAGTGGCCTCCGCCCTGCCTCGGTTAATGAGATAATGGTTAGAAAGCTCTTTGATAGCTAAGTCGGGCTACACAAGCAGTAGGTGTTGCCACTCATCGTGGATGCTACAGGAGGGCTTTCAGGAACCAAAGGCATTTGCACCCAGACTATACAGAGCTAGCTACCACTCCAGACACGCCCTTTTGCCGCTCGGCTTTTCATGTTTCAAGAGGGGTAGTGTTAAGAACTAGTGGAGAGCTGGTTCAGTGTCTAAGAACACTAGCTGCACTTACAGAGGACTTAGATTCAGTTCCCAGCGTCCACATGCTGGCTTGCAGCCATCTGTAATTCTGTCTCTGGGGTACCTAACACTCCCTTGGCCTCCACAGGTACTGTGTGTATGTGGGGTATAGAAATATATGCAAGTAAAAACACCTGTACAGAGAGAAAAATAATAAAGGTAATTCTTTGGGAGCCAGACCAGTGATTTAACATTGACATCAGTGAGCCTTGATTTATAACTCTGCTTGTTAGGAAGAATCCTGTCACACGGCTCTTGGCTCATAGGCTGAATGGGTGGGTCATGTTGGCAACGCTCAGCTAAAGGGGGGACAAAAGCAATTAGTTAGCTACTGGTTGTGCACCGGGCATTATACATGCAGGACCTGCCTGCTATTCGTGTAGTGACTGTCACCCATCTCACAGAGGAAACCATGACAGAATAACCAGACCACACGTGAGCCCTGACTCTGGCTCCTAGCATGCCAGGAGAGTCCTACACTGCCCCAAAGTGCTAGCAGGTAGCGTTGAAGGGCTACCCGCTATGGGTATAGCTTGGATGGCCCTGTGTCCAAGTGCCCTAATCCCTTGGCACCCACTGTGACTGGGACCAGCCTCTTCCTGGGGAAGTAGGGTGCCCCAGGGCAGAGTTCTGGGAAATCAAGTTTATTAGTTTCTTAATGATGGTTTACAAGCTGAAAAGTGTTTGGTTGGCATGTTTCCTTCCTGCTGAGGGGCATCTAGCCTACAGGAGCAGACCTGGGCAGGATGCCGAGCGCCCTGTCCTGAGTGTGTTGTGGAAAACATCACAGGGCAACCCGCAATCCTCTGGTGCTTTTGAGTGCTTATACCTGGCCTGGGTACCGCCTGTTTCTGGCCGAAGGACCTACACTGTGCAAGGACTCTTTAGGATAGGGTGAGACTTTGTCCCTCAGTGGAGCATGCTGTATGAGAGGTGAGCCCTGGTTATTAGTGACAGTCACCCAGGTCTCGGAAGACCACATAAACTACATATTAAGTTAGAGGGGTTAAGTAGCTGCTTCTCCTAGTCAGGCAGTTCCTCTCTTTGTCACCACACTCCAAGATGACAGATGGAAATTGGGTGGGCGATTGGCTTGCAAGTATGAGATGAAACCCAAGCTGTGTGGTGTCAGGGAACCCCAGAGAGGTAAAATGTACCCCTTTACTCAGCCTTTCCCCCCCAGGCTGCACCACATCCTGCCCCTGCCCCAACCACTGGGCCTGTACTTTTCTGGTTTTGAAGATGGATGAAAACCCAATTCCCAGTAGCCAGTGTACCTATGACAGGCAGATCTTCCATACTGAAGCAAGCTCATGCTGATGTGGTACCCAGTGTTGAGTGCTCCCTCTGTGGGAGCCTCCTTTGCCCGGACGTCTTGACCCCCAGAGAGGGGCAGCAGAACTGGAGCAGAATACATAAGTCTTCTCAGGAGACCAGATGGCTAGACAGGCATCCTAGAACCCTGCAGCCCTCCCTCATGATCTGCTGCTGCTCACCTGGGGTGTGTTGGGGCTCAGTTCTGCTCAGAGCACCTGCATCTCTGAGGCTGGAGGGGACCTGCTTCTGCCAGCAGCTTCTAGAATCATAAAGTTTTCAGAGGAGCTTTAAGGTGGGGCTCCTAGCTGCGTACCCATTTCCCAGTATGTTAGCATCACACGTGTGTGTGTGTGTGTGTGTGTGTGTGTGTGTGTGTGTGTTGCCGTGATGGAATCCAAACCCTTGTATATGCCAAGCCAGCTTTCTACCACTGAGCTACTCCTGTGCCCAGTTGTTGTAGCTTGAGCTCTAGGGAGACGTAACCTGCGTCCTACCTCAGCCTGCTCATAGGGCTGGAGTCCCCAGCAGAGGAGGAAGGCGTTCACACCTCTGCTGGGCTGGTTGGCTATAGTAGTCCAGAGAAAGCCCAGATAGATAGTGCAGAGTGAATCTAGGGCTGGTCCTCTCTAAGGGCACGGTGCCACACCCACACATAGACACGCTCACATAACACTGCTGTGGGCAACTCCCTGGAACCTGGTACCCGCTTCCCATGTCTGTGGTGGGTTGTGATGCCCAAGCTGCTCTAATAGGGTGATGGGGAGCCCAGAGCTTAGGGTCTTAATGTGGAATACCCCCAAAGAAGCCAGCAGGTTGCCAAGCCCTGGAGCCTGCCTCTGCAGGTCTGGTCTTGTGAAATGAGTTTGGCACAAACCCTGGGAAGAAGAGGGGAGAAAGAAGTGAGGGCTCTGGGGGCAGGGAGGCCTGTTGCTTGTGAGGTCTGTACAGCCTGTGAACCCACAAGCCAGTTTTCTTTTCTTGTGGGTAGCCACCAGGCGCAGGCCAGCAGAACGAGCTGACTTGGTGCAACCACCTGCTGGCCCATGCCTCTGGAGAAAAGCATGCCAGGAAGGAGCACACAGCCCTCTTTCCTGTCCTTTCTCTGTGGTCCTTGCACCAGATGGAACACCCAGCTGCTGGGAATCCCACCCCCACCCCACCCCCATTCTATACTTTATGATTCTTTCCCAGGTCCTGTTCCCAGACCTGGCCTTTGCAACTCTCTGCCTTCAGCTCCATCATTCCTGCCTCTTCCCAGGGCCAGGAGGGGCTCAGCAGTGAGTCACTGGCTGTGGAGACTTCTTAGACGACAGCTCTGTCTTACATGAGCTAGCCTTCCAAGGCCACCAGGGCTGGTGGGTGAGCTTTGGGACGTCAGCAACAGAAGCCTTTTTTTTTTTTTTTTTTTTTTTCTTAACCGGATTACAACAGTTGAGGGTTCCACTTCCCCTCTGCAGCTTTCTAAAAACTCAGAGGTTCCCAGCAGGGCCACGGGAGGGAAGATGCACTTCTGGTTTCTGTGGCAGGGAAACCAAGGAGAGAAGTCACTTGCTTGCCCCCAGCCCACACTGTCATCATCCTGTGACTCAGCAAGGACATGGCATGTGGTCTGTCTGCCACCACCCCCTTCTCCTCTGCCCACTCCCTGCATGCCCCAGGACCTGCCTGCAGCCCAGAGCCAAGCGAGGCTTCTGGGGCAGGTGTAGTCAGTTGAGTCCTCCGGTTAGGTGACTTGTGATCCGCTTTGACCTTATTCAGTTGTGAACAATGGTCTTCCCCCTTTCCCTGGAAGGGAGAGGACTACTCACTCCTTGTCCATTGGCCCCTCCCTCTGTCCCCATTTCTGGCCATATGTGGCCCTGGCAATTACATCAGGCTCCCTCTTGTTTGGGAGTACAGTTGTCAGGCCACCTTCCTTAATGTCCTGTTTGCTCAAGTCTACAGAGCTTACGGGTGTAGGGAATCATTAAGAACACTGGGCCTCCAGGATAGTGGGGGTGCATCGATACCAGGAAGGGCCTCAGGTCGGACCTGTGGGTACAGGTTGAGGTGCCAGGAAGGGCCTCAGGTCAGACCTGTGGGTACAGGTCCACCCCCTCCTGGAGCAGAGTGGGAGGAATCTGAGCATATGCCACCTGCATGGTGTGGTTGGGGGAGCACCCCTGGGGTGACCTTGCCTACCATGTTACCATGCTTGGGTTGGACCTGCCTCATTTGGGAGTGGCTGGGCCCCACCCTTTGTGGGGAAACCGGATTCTGTAGGCCATTCTGGGCAGTCTCTGAGCCTGTGTCTCTGTGTGCCTGATCTGGGCGGGTGGTACTGTCTGAAGGCTCTCGGGAGCACACACTGACCCCAGTGGAGGTCATCTACCAAGGGCACCTGGAGGGAAATCTCAGCTCTGCACTGCATTCTTTCTGTCTGCCCCACCCCTTGCTAGACGCCACCCTAAAGGAAGAGGAAACACTGACACCCCCCCAACCACACCACACCCCACCCCTCTGCCCTGGGCTCTAGCTAAAGATGCTTGTGGGAAAGACTTCTCCCTAGAAGTTAGACTAGGATCCAACTTGAGCAGGTGGCAGAAGCCACAACCCTTAGCTTTGGTCCTGTCCATCCCCACCCATGGGCCAGCTGGGCAGCAAGTCCAGGGTCTTGGAGAGCTCAGCGGATATGACTGTGGGCAAGAGGAAGGCTGCTCCCAGGATGTCACAATTTCCTTTGCAGTGAGCAAGCACTTCTGGGGGCGGGAAATAAGTGGCGGGTAGGGCGGCTCCTGCAATTTTTTTTTTGTCTAGTTTCAGTGGCCTTTCGTGGACATAGGTCACACGGGAGACTAGAGCAAACCTGATCATTCCCACTGCTGTGCCGAGCAGTTGCCAGCACACCCAGTCCTGAGAAGGGTTAGACTTTGGGCCCACCCCCGTGCAGGTTGGGGCAGAGGGGTCAGGAGAAGTTCTGGGAGAAAGTAGCAGAGAAAAATCTTCATTATCTAGGCTGCCTGTGCTCAGCGGGTCTGAGCCATCACCTTGTCCAACTGCCAGTGGACAGAAAGGGAAACTGAGGCACAAGGATGCAGCTTATGGACCATCACTCAAAGCTCGGTGCTGTCTTTGCAGATGGTGGCAGAGACTTTCCTGGCACGTGACTCCTTACCATCCCTGACCCACCCCTGCCGTCAGGCTACTTTCTAGGGGACCCTGAGATTGTCCCAGAGATTGTTAACTTTCCCTGCCCTGTGGCCATAAGTCATATCTGCCTTTTCCATGTGGAGATTGGCTAGGGGGGTGGGGTGGGAGGGATCCTGGGTATATTTGGGGGAGGGGGTTGTCCCCAGCTGGTATGGCTTATGCTCTGAAGGAAGCTCCTCAGATGGGAAAGAGTGTTTGTGGCTAACCAGGGAACTAGGCCACTAGGCCTCAGCCTCACCCAGCACCCAGCACCCTTCATCCAAGCCCTGCAGTGGGACTGGGCAGGGTGAGCGACCTCCAGAGCTAACCGCAGAGTTTGGGAGGTGGCCTCAGCCCAGCGTCCATGCAGACCGTCCCCAGCTGCACAGGCTCCTGCCCTCACCAGACTCATCCAGCTAGGATGTGATGGACAGTGACTGGGTGTGAGAGTAGAGTAGGGGACTCCTGCCGTTGACAGAGCTGTGGAATGCAGCATGAGGCAGAGCAGGATGGTGAGAGGCCTCCTGGAGGTGACACTTCTTAGAAACGCAGTAAACACAAAGGTTGTTCCCGGGCAGCCAGTGCGGAGGGCAGGGTGGTGTGTAGCAGCCGGAGCTTGCCCAGGCCCTGCCCCCGACACACTGTCCAGCCACATGGTCACCCTGACTCTGAGCAACAAGAAGACACCTGAGATGAGCAATGGTTCATTTTCTGGGTTACATCTCCTCGAGAGACCTCTGTGGTCCCTGGTCTGTGCGGTGTCGATGTCTGTGACCATTGCTGTCACCCTAGGCCATGTTGATGTCCCTGATCCTGCTGTGGGTGGGAAAGCTTCTTCTGCAGTGGTATTGATGGCTGTAGATTTATAGCTGAGAATGGGTGACATTGAGGTTTCTATGACAACCTCTCACCACCGCTGAGAGAAAGAGAGAGCGAGAGAGAGAGAGAGAGAGAGAGAGAGAGAGTGTCAGAGTCCAGTCCAGACATGAAGCTATTGAAGAGAGTCCTTAAAAATTGTGAAAAAGGCAGAGCAGTGGAGCACACCTTTAATCCCAGCACTGGGGAGGCTGAGCCAGGTGGATTTCTGTGAGTTCGAGGCCAGCCGAGAAAGAGAGAGAGAGAGAGAGAGAGAGAGAGAGAGAGAGAGAGACAGACAGACAGACAGGGAGAGAAGAGAGAGAGACAGGGAGAGACAGAGAGAGAGACAGGGAGAGAGACAGGGAGAGGAGAGAGAGAGAGACAGGGAGAGACAGAGACAAGAGACAGGAGGAGAGCACTGGGGAGGCTGAGCCAGGTGGATTTCTGTGAGTTTGAGGCCAGCCGAGAGAGAGAGAGAGAGAGAGAGAGAGAGAGAGAGAGAGAGAGAGAGAGAGAGAGAGAGAGAGGCAGGAGAGATAGAAACAGGAGAAGAGAGAGAGACAGGAGGGGAGAGAGAGATTGACCGTTCCAGCATAGCCTGTCTCAAACAAACAAACAGAGATAAAGATGGTAAGTTGGTGGCTTCTGGCAGGGATGGGGACGGGGAAGGACTCAGCTCTCTGTAAGGGGCTGGCCACTGGGAGTCTGACAATGCTTCAGTGAGTACATGGGTAATACCAATTGAGCCTGGTGGTTTTGGGGAGCACAGGGGAAGAAGCTGGCCTGGAGGAATGGGACATGAGCAGGATAGGGCTACATTTTATGAAATTCCTAAATCATTAATAAACATATTGTGTTGGGGATAAAGAAGCAGCTGAGGCTGGCCAGGTCGACAGGCTGGCATAAGATTGCAGGGTCTCAGAGACGGAGGTGGGAGCTTGCCCGAGGTGCGGGGATAGATCTGGGTCTAGCTACTGTTCTGTTGCTGTGAAGAGACACCATGACCACGTAGCTTATAGAAGAAGGCATTGAATTGGGGGTTTGCTTACAGATCGGAGGGTGAGGCCATGACCATCGTGGCAGGGAGCTTGGTAGCACAGGTATGAGGCTGGAAAAGTAGCCGAATCTTTACATCCTGATCCAAAGGCAGCAGATAGAGAGACAGAGAAAGAAACAAACCAGGCCTGGTATGGGCTCGGGAAGCCTCAGAGTTCACTCCCACCAACACCCTGATCCTTCCCAAACAGTTCACGACTGTGAACCAAGCATCCACACATGAGTCTATGGGGCCATTCCCATTCAAACCACCACAGTCTGGCTGGCTGAGTGGGGGACAAGCCTGCCCTGCTGGCTCCTGGGCTGAGCCTTCAGCTTCTCATTCCAGAAGGGTCTCATTGCTGTTAGCTAGAGAGCCACGGGCTGTGTTTTCAGAGTGCAGAGAGTTGGACCCATCTCTGCTGGTGGCTTCCTTTGCGCTCTCTCTCTCTCTCTCTCTCTCTCTCTCTCTCTCTCTCTCTCTCTCTCTCTCTTCCTGCCCTTCTCCATTGGTGCCAGTTTCCCAGAGTAATGCCCGCCAAATGCCCTCTCCCTGCACCCTGGTCCCAGGCCAAGCTGAGGAGCATCTGTGTGGAGGCCCCAGGGGAGGCTGTTGTCCTGGAGTCATCCCCAAGCGGTGTCTTCGTGTGACTAGCAGTGCTCCCCAGAGTCTGCCAGTCCAGCCCCCAGTGTCTTCCCTCTGTGATCTCAGAGGGCTGAGGGACAGGACTCTTGGCGTGGTGGAGCCAAAGCTGAGGCCATTGGTCCCACTTAAAGAAACAGTAACGACCCGGGCCAGCTCTGCCTCCTCCCCACCTCGTGCTCCGGATCTGTGATGTGGAGAATTTCACAAGTCTCAATACAGCAAAGCCTAGAAGGGCCTGCATGGGATCACCTGGGCCTACACCAGTTCTTGCTTCTAGTTCACCCATGGTAGGCCATCTCTGAGCAGCCCAGGCCTCTGGCAGTCATGCTTTGAGAGGCACTACAATGCTAGGCCATAGCTCCCTGCATGGGTAACTGACTCCCTTGGCCCCACAATAAAAGTCTTCCAGCCCCTATGTACCCTGGCTTTAGAAAAGGAGGGGGCCAGACCCCCACCTACTGTCAGATGACTTGAATCCTAGCTGCACCCCTTTCCTGCTGTGTGAGCTTGAGTAAGTTAATCAACCCCTCTGAGCCTACAAATCAGAAGCATAGTGACATCTCTTTTGGGAGGATTTGAATGACAATGTGGGGGGGGGGGGGCTGAGCCAGGCCTGGCACAGGAGGCAGAAATTGTGCCCGGGCACTGAAGCACTCCCCAGTTGTTCCTGGAGCTCCCCCCAAGGAGGACCTGCTGTGCCCTGGTGCCTTGTTTATAGTGTATGTCTGCACAGGGCTTTCTAAAACACAGGCCCCACGCGTTCTCTTTCAATGGTTAATATTCTGTTGTGTGGATTTTACATCAATAAATTATTAGGAAAATGCAAAAACAAACAAATGGCAGGAGGGTCCCCATTGCTTAAGCACTAGGATCAGGCCGCCTAATGGAAATTAAACGTTGTGATTTTGTAGCGCTGGAAAGTTGAAGCCAAGGCCTCCTGCATATATGGCAGGCACCGTACGTCGAGCTACAGGCTCAGCCCCTTTCCTTTCCTCTTTCACGCGTTCACACATGTGTCAGTGGGGTGTGACCGTCATGGCGCAGGTGGAGGTCAGAAAACAGCCTCAGATGCTGGTCCTCCCCGTCTGCCTTGTTTGGGACAGGATCTTTTTGTTGTCTGCTGTGTGTACACCAGGCCACCTGCCCCTTGGGCTTCTGAAGGTCCTCTGTCTCGCTGGAGTCGTGCTGGGGTTACGGGTGCTGCTGTTGTTGGGTCCTCATGGGTTCTTCACACTCCATGGCAAGCACTGTATCTATTAAATCATCCCTAGCCCCAGATCTGTCCCTTCTTTCCCCCCCCCCCCCCCGCCCCCCGAGACAGGGTTTCTCTGTGTAGCCCTGACTGTCTTGGAACTCACTCTGTAGACCAGGCTGGCCTCGAACTCAGAAATCCACTTGCCTCTGCCTCCCAAGTGCTGGGATTAAAGGCGTGCGCCACCACTGCCTGGCTTTGATCTGTCCCTTTTTCAGTGTGTGTGTGTGTGTGTGTGTGTGTGTGTGTGTGTGTGTGTGTGTGTGTGTACGCGTGTGTGCGTGTGTGTGCACGTGTGTGTGCATGCATGCGTGTATGTGTGTGTGTGTGCATGCATATGTGCATGCATACACGTGTGTGTATATACGTGTGTGTGCGTGCATGCGTGTATGTGTGTGTCTGCCCCCTAGCACATGGGCCTGAGCCTGCCACAGGACAACCACAGGCATGGTTCTCACGGATCATACATGCACCCTTCTTGTTTTTAGATAGGGTCCCTCACTGGCTGGAACTTGGCCTCTGGCCAACAAGCCCGTGGGTCTCTTCCTGCCTCCATTGATCCAGGGCTGGGATGACAAACCCACGAGGCCATGCCCAGCTCTGGAGTTGCTGTTGCTGTTGCTGTTGTTGCAAGTGAGGACACTGGAAATCAAACTCAGGGCTGCGTGTCGTGTAGAAAGCATGGACTGAGCCCACCTCTCCATCCTCAGAAACTGAATCTTAGTCAGAAGTCAGAGTAAAGCAGATAGATCAGCTGGTAAAAGCACTCGCCACTGGGGCTGGCGACGGCTGAGTGGTGCAGCTCCCAGCACCCACACGGCCACTCACAAACATCTGTAACTCCAACTCCTGGGCATCCGACGCCCTTTCAGGCCTCTGTGGGCATCAGGAATGCGTGTGGTACGCGGGCATATGTTCAGACAAAACATCTATACATGGTTTTCCCAAAAGTGCTTGCCACACAAGCTTGATGAGCTACGTGTGATCCTTGGCGCCCACAGTGGAAGGAGAGATTCATTAATTTTTTTTTTTTTAAGCCAACAGCAATTCCCGGCCTTGTGAATTGAATATTTCTCTTGAAGTGATAGTGAACTGGGAGTGGTGGCTCGTGCATGTGATCCAGTGCTTACGAGGTAGAGCAGAAAGATCAGAAGTACAAAGCCATTCGCAGCTACGTAGCAGGTTCAAGGCTAGCCTAGAGCCTGAGACCTGATCTCTAAAGGTTAAGATGCTTTTTAAAGGTAATATTAAAAACAGAATAGAACAGGGCAGAGCTTCCTGCCTGGCTCCAGTCAAGCCATGGCGCAGCCCCTTGTCCGAGTGGTGGCAGGTTAACACTCCAGGGCCACTGCTACCTGGGTCAGTGCTATGAGGCGCGCATGCCCCTGTGGGAGACTAAGGTCCAAAAAAAGTGGGAAGACTTGACAGTCGGCCTGACCCCTCACCTGCACTTCTGTTCTCACAGGTTGGACTGCTAGGACAACTGCCCAGCCTGACCCACAGCCATCTGTCAATCCATCTGTCCACCTTGACCCCAGGAGACCCAGAGATTGCGGAAAGGAGCGGAGCATGGTGTAGACACCTTCTGGCAAGCCCAGGGAGCCCAAGCCTGCACGTCCGAAAGAAGCGGGTGGCCAGGTGAGTGGTCTCAAGACCTCTGCTCATTTGTTTGGTTTAGAGGACAGTAAGCTCTCCTCAGAGACATGCACACTGCAGGTGGGGCCAGGTGCATCTCAGGAATCAGAGAGAGCCCCAGGGGGAAGTGGCATCCAGGCTGAAGCCAGAAGGTGACCACATGATGGTCAGCAGTCAGAGTGACCAGTGCAGGCAGAGGCCCAGCATCTGTGGGCACCTGCTGGAGCTAGAACCCAGGACATGAACAGGCTAGACCATGTGCTAACCTCTGACCTCTGTCTCAGCTTCTGTTTGTTACTTTTTATGTGAAACAGGCCTTTGCTATGTAGCCTTGGCTAGACTTGAATTCACAGCAATCCTCCTGTCTCTGCCTCCTGACTACTGGGATTAAAGCTTTGCACCAACACCTCTGGGTTTTTTTTTGTTGTTGTTTTTTTTTTTTGTTGTTGTTGTTTTGTTTTTTTTTAATGTGTATATATGTGTGTGTGTTCTTTATATGTGTGGGTGCCTGCTGAAATCTGCAGAAGGTGTCAGATCGCCCGGAGCTGGAGTTACAGGCTATTGTCAAGCACTTGATGTGGGTACTAGGAACTGAACTCAGGTCCTCTGGAAGAGCAGCAAATGCTCTTAACCTGGACACACACACACACACACACACACACACACACACATACACACACACCCCAACCATCTCTTTCTTCTACTTTTTTCCCTTCAGTAGAATCTCATGGTCCAAAATAGTCTTGAATTCTTTGTGTAACCTAGACTGGCCTCCAACTCTCTCTTTTTAAAACACAATTTTCCACATTGATTTATTATTTTGTGTGTATGTATATTTATGCGCTACACACCACAGCGTACCATTGGAGGTCAAAGAACAACTTGCATGAGAGACAGTTCTCTCCTTCCACCATATTGGGTTCTAGGGATCAAACTCAGGTTGTCAAGTTTGGTGGCAAAGCCTTTACCCTCTGAGCTTCCTCACCAGCCCTGGCCTGCAGCTCACAATCCTCCTGCCTCTGCCCCGAGTGCTGGCATTACAAATGTGTGCCCCTGTGCCCAGCACAGGTGGTCTTTTGTGAGTGACATCTTTACTTAGACGGTGCTTTCAAGGTTGCAGCCTGGGTCAGCACCGTGGTCCTTTGTGTTGAGTGGGTGTTAGGATGAGGACAGTGTATGGACCTGCACCGTCTGCCTGTCTAGTCCTCCACTAGCTGACATTTGGTGGTTGTCACCTTCTAGCTCTGGTGGACTCACTGCTGGGACATTCCAGCAGTGTGTGGGGACGTGCTTGAGGGATGCTTTATGGCTGGGGGAGGGGAGCCCATGGGGCCTGGAGGCTACATGGCGGAGCTTGGCCCTAAAGAGTAGGAAGTCTTGGGACTGTGCAGAAAGGTCTACTGGAGTGACTTACGGGTGGGCGGCAGATGGGAGGGTGGGGAGTGCAGCCTGGCTGCAGAGAAGGGTGAGGGTGGAGAGAGCTAGGGAGGCGAGCGATGGCTCAGCAGTTAAGAGATCTTGTTCTTACAGAGGACCTGAGTGTCATTCCCAGCACCCACTATGTGGAAGGCTCCATGACTCCAGTTCCAGGGGATCTGTGGCCCTCTCCTGGCCTCCATAGGCTCCAGGCATACTTATTATGCACTAATGATCATGTACTGTCACCAGGCGTGCCCATAGTGTCGTATACACATGCAGACAGTCTGGACATAGCGCTCCATGTGGCCATGTGGCGGCTGTCAAGCCCCACCCACCCGCACTTTACCGGGCACTGACTCCTGAGCTTCCCAGAGCTGAAAGGAAGGGAAACAGACAGCAGGTACCTGGCAGACAGCAGAAGGAAGTGGGGTTCAGTGACCCAAGCAGGGAAAAGTGACCTCCTCTTTATGGGTCCATCCGTTTGGTCCACTGAAGTGTTCCACACCCCTGTTCTTTCCGGCCTTCCACTTCTAGATCTTTGTCTTAATACACCTCGAAGCATGGGCAGCCCTAGACAAGACAACCTGTGTACCCATCCATCAGGAATGGAGTCTTGGTGTGTTCCATTCAGTGAGGCCTTTCCTGTCAAAGGCAAAGACGCCAGCCTGTGTGTCCTCAAGGGAAAGATGCCCACACCAGACCAGAGAACCTCGGCTGTTTTTAAAACCTGTGCTGTTTCCAGGGGAGAGGCTGCCCTGAGGGGATGACCCCAAGCTCAGTTTCTGCTTTGCCACGCTTAGTCTTTTTGCTCAGTGAGCATTTATCACCTTTATTGTCACCAGGACTGGGGTATGGCTTATCTGTGGGAGGGCTTGCCCAGCAGACATAAAGCACTGTGCTTGATATCCAGCACCACATATACCAAGCACGGCAGCACAAGGCTATAACCCTAGCACATGGGAGGGAGAGGCAGGAGAATCAGGAATTCAGGGTCACCTTTAGATACACAGCAGGTTCAAGGCCAGCCTGAGATGAAACATTCCCTTAAACGAAGAAAAAGAGAAATACCAGGCTAGTGGCAGTTTCAATTATCTTTCTCATTCCCTCTCTTCTTTCTAACAGATGTAGCCCAGGCTAGTCCAGACTATCCTCAAACTCACAATCTTCAGTTCTTGGTCTTCTAAGTACTGGGATCACAGGCTTGTACTAACTACACAGAGGCCCGTTATGTTGCTAGGCTAGCCTTGAACTCCTGGGCTCCAATGATCATCTCTCCCTCAGCTTCCTGAGCAGCTGGGATTATACCACTAAAAGTGGCTTCCACTTAACTCCCAGGAGGGCTAGGTATGGTGGGTTTTTCTTCCCTCTGGGAATTAGGCTGAACCACCACTTCCTGTGCATTACTCTAGGCCTGCTTCCCCAGGAAATGCACCTGCAGAGTTGATCCCTGGTCGCCCCAGCCAGCTCCTGCCCAGCGACGTCAAAGAGTGTGTCTCGTTGTCTGGAACGTTCTTGCCCCTTGAGCCTTCCCTCAGCACCAAGGAAGGCCCCTTGCCTGTGCCCCACACTCTGGCCACTGATTGCTCTGACCACACCCACTTCTTTCTGCTCCTTTGGTGGTTTGGTTTTCACAGAAGCAGAACGACCACAAAGGGACTAAGGCAAGAGATCCTGCTCACCCTGGCTAGTCTGAAATGCAAATGAAAGTCAGAAATAGACCCCAAGATCCTCCACCCAGCCCAGGTGTGGTCTAGCCACATCTCTCTGGAGCTTGGCCTGAGACCACATGGGGCAGGTTGGTGCTGGTGCCGGGCTGCCTTCCCTGGTGCCAAGGTCTCATCTCCTCAGGTCCGGCCGCCCCTCTGGATGCCTGTGCTGTCCTCCTTTCCAACATCGTGCCCACCATGGCCTCCACTGACAAGAATGGCAGCAGCCTCCCATCTGTGTCTGGCAGCCGCCTGCAGAGCCGGAAGCCACCCAACCTCTCCATCACTATCCCGCCACCAGAGACCCAGGCCCCCAAGGAGCAGGATAGCATGCTTCCTGAGGTGAGGGGCTGCCCACACAGTACCTAGACCCACTCATCCACCCCAGTCTACTGACAGTCCTCCAGCCTCAACGTTCGCCTGAAGGCAGAGAGCAAGGCTTTGAACTCTGAAACTTGGGAGTTCTGTTGCCTGGTGGCCAAGGGACAAGGAACACTGTGAGAAGGGCCTTGTTGGAAAGCCTTGGCTCTGTCTGCTTACAGTTCCCCTCCCTGGCTCTGCAGGGTTGTGGGCTGTCTGTGGAGGCCTGAGTGGGCCAAGGGTCCCACAGTGCCAGCAGCCCACCCCTGCAGTGCCTTGTTCTTGGGGGGGATGGGTCATTGTTTACATCCATCTGGGACTCCTGTCCCATAAAGAGCTCATTGAAAACAGGCCGCAAATAGCGTGGGCTTTGCACACAGCCTGAGACATAAAGGAGAGCTATGTGGGGCCACCCGCTCACTCCGAGAGCGCTGTAAGACACGCGAGAAGAGGCAGGGCATCCTGGTGTATGGGCACATCATGGGTAGAGTGGGTTTGCTGGAGTACAGTGGAAAACATGTGTTTTGTTTGTTGAGACAGGGTCTCCTGTAGCCCGGGCTAGCCTCGAACTTGCTCCATAGTCAACAGTTACTTTGAACTGCTGATCCTTCTTGCACTACCTCCTGAGTGCTGGGTGCTGTGTGTTCACCGCTGCACCTGCTGTGTGTAGTTGCTGGGACAGGAACCCAGGGCTTCAGGCATGCTGGGTACTCTGCCAACCTGAGCTACATCCCCAGACCTTGCTAGAAAATGGCCACTTTAGGTTCAGAATGAGGGCCTGTGGAGGGAGTGGGTGCAGCCTGTGGCCTAGTGTTACAGTGCCCGGCCTGTTAGAGGGTCTGAGTTATGTCCTCAACACTGAATAAAAAGGAGTGAATGGGAACCCAAAAGCAGGCGGCAGGTAAGTGGACTAGACACACATTCATGTCCTCCTTGCCTCCCCACAGAGGCCCAAGAACCCAGCCTACCTGAAGAGTGTCAGCCTCCAGGAACCACGGGGACGATGGCAGGATGGCGCCGAGAAGCGCCCTGGCTTCCGCCGCCAGGCCTCCCTGTCTCAGAGCATTCGCAAGTGAGCACCCATGCCCTGCCAGGGCACCCCAGCAGCCTGCACACTGTGGGCGCCTGACCTCTCACGGGGCCTGAGCTCTGTGTCCCCTGTCCAGAGGTGTAGACAGACAGTGAGCAGCGGCTTCCGTGGAGGTGGACCGCCAGGATCTGATGTGATGGTGCTAAGGGGGGAGGGGAGACGGCAGACTGTGCACCTGACAGGAAGTTCCACAGCATGCTGCAGAGGGGTTCTCTAGTCTTCTGAATACAACCCCTGATGGGGGTAGCCTTCACTCTCAGCCTGGTCAATGGGCTGTAGTTGGGAACTCAGGGGCCTCAGGGAAGGCTGATTGATTCCCTAGGGCCCAGGGGTTCATGGCACCATCCATGGTACAGCGGTTACCCTGCATACACACAGGAGCACACATGGCTCCCCCTCAAGTCTCCTCTGTTCCCCATACACACTGCCATCCCCTAGACCACCTTCCCTAAACACATGTGCCATGGCTTCCCATGTACCTTCACCCTCACCCTTACACGTGTGCATCAGGACGCGCGTGCACAGGTTTCCGCCCACACCATATCTGTTCTGCAGGGGCACGGCCCAGTGGTTTGGTGTCAGCGGCGACTGGGAGGGCAAGCGACAAAACTGGCATCGTCGCAGTCTGCACCATTGCAGCGTGCACTACGGTCGCCTCAAGGCCTCGTGCCAGAGAGAGCTGGAGCTGCCCAGCCAGGAGGTGCCATCTTTCCAGGGCACTGAGTCTCCAAAACCATGCAAGATGCCCAAGGTGGGCTCCCTGGAGGTGAGGGGCAGCAAGTGGCTCTCCCGGGGCCTGGGCAGCATTGCTCACCCACCGTCTCTTGCAGATTGTGGATCCACTGGCTCGGGGCCGGGCCTTCCGCCACCCAGATGAGGTGGACCGGCCTCATGCCGCCCACCCACCCCTGACTCCAGGGGTCCTCTCCCTCACATCCTTCACCAGCGTCCGCTCTGGCTACTCCCATCTGCCCCGACGCAAGAGGATATCCGTTGCACATATGAGCCTTCAGGCAGCCGCCGCCCTCCTCAAGGTAAGGCCTGCATTGAAAGATGCTTGTCCCCATCCACGGTAGCCTCTCCGCTCACCTACATGTCTGCCCTCTGCATCAGAGCAGTGAATGCATGCGTACCCTAAAACCCAGAACCTGTGTCCTTCAGACCCTAGTTCCCCTATGAGCTCCTCAGTGCCCCCTCTGTTTTAGGTTACGGGAGGAGTGGCGGGGAATAAAGGATCACACCAGTGGGAAGGGCCTGGTGAGCTGGGCCAAGAGGCTGCAGCGAGGGGACAAGGCCCCAGACTTGAGCATGACAGTATGGGAAGGAGAGGCTCTGTAGGGCTGGCTGCGGCCAGAGCCCCGTCCTGGCTTTCTGCTCTGAATAGTTCCTTCGGCCCATCCACTTATCCGATGCTCTGCGCCTTTGCCAACCTGGCCCTGGGCTTCTGGGTCCTCCTTGAAACTTCCGTTCCATGCCCAGGGGCGCTCCGTGCTAGATGCAACTGGACAGCGGTGCCGGATTGTCAAACGCAGCTTTGCCTACCCCAGCTTCCTGGAGGAGGATGCTGTCGATGGAGCTGACACCTTTGACTCCTCCTTTTTTAGTAAGGCAAGCATGGGGCGTGGACTCTCTGGGCAGGGGATGGGGTGGCCTGAGAGCTGGGAGAAGTGACCTTGGCCTTGACTGTCCTGCCAGAATCCTGGGGAGTCCAAAGGCAGGATGCGGTATGTCCTTTGTGAGCCATTAGCCTGGGCTCCCTTAAAGGGGGGCGTGGTGTGCGGGATGAACCCTGGGAAAGTCAGTTCAGGGATGCCGAGCATGTGGCTTCCCTTCCATCCTGAGGAGACTGTATAGCTTTGTCTTGCCCTTGATTGAAGTGCTAGATGACAGTCGTTGGGGCAGCAGCTCCTTACACTGTCTTTGGTGTCCCCCTACTCCAGGAAGAAATGAGTTCCATGCCCGACGATGTGTTCGAGTCCCCCCCACTCTCTGCTAGCTACTTCCGAGCCGGAGGTGTCCCACGCTCTGCCTCCCCAGTCTCCCCGGATGGAGTGCAAATCCCGCTGTGAGTACGGGGTGGGGACTCTACAGTCCCTGCTAAGCCCCAGCAGGGTCCTCAGGCTGAGAGCCTTTGTCATCACCAGAAAAGAATACAGCAACCGAGCCCCAGGTCCCGGGAGCCAGCGTGGCAAGCGCATTGCCTCCAAAGTAAAGCACTTTGCATTTGACCGGAAGAAGAGGCACTACGGCCTGGGCGTCGTGGGCAACTGGCTGAACCGAAGCTATCGCCGTAGCATCAGCAGCACCGTGCAGCGGCAGCTGGAGAGCTTCGATAGCCACCGGTGAGCCCCGGGAGCGAGCCTGAGCAGAGGACCAAGAGGCTAGAGCTTCCAAACCACTCAGAGCCCTTTACCCCAAACATGGCCCCTTCTCAGTCAGTAAACATTTCAGGAGCACCTCCTGCAGGTCCTGCACGTAATGACAAGCTCCCAGGCACACTTACGCTTGGACTGTAGCCTGGAGAGAACCAGCTGGCACTGCTGCCTTATCCTCAACAAGGCCCCAAACAGCAAGCAGTCAGTCAGTCAGTCAACAAACGTTGATCAAGCACAACTATATGCAGGCCCTGGGGCTGGCAAGACAGTGAGACTGGGGGTGAGTTTGATCCCCAGAACTCATTTTAAAGGAAGGAGAGAAGCGACTCAACGAAAAGTCCTCTGACCTCCACATGCCTGCGAGTCATGTGCACATACACACATACCACACACACATACATACACATACACACACATACACACATACACATATACACATACATATACACATATACACACATACACACACATCTTTGAAGCCCAGCATGCTGGCACATGCTTTTATTTTTAGTATTTAGGAGGCAGAGGTAAACAGGTCTATGAGTTCAAAGCTAGCCTTGACTAAATAGTGAGTCCTAGCTAATGCTCCATAGAGAAACATTGCCTCAAAGCCCAAGGCAGTTAAAAGAACAAAGGGAGCCGGAGCCTGGAGTGAGGGATTCTGGGGGAAGCTGGGCACAGAGATGTTCAGGGAAACTGGAGAAGATAAAAGAATGATGTCAGTGTGACCTGATAGGCATTCAACTCCAAATTATACAAAGTAAGAAATGGCAGGTGTGGCAGGCGAGCAACTGGGGTGGAGACAGGAGCAGAGGCCTGTGGGCCCCCCAAGGTGATGTGAAGTGTGCCCAGAGGCTCTGGGGCTTCCGGGGCTGTGGCCTGTTCCAGGAAGCACAGAGGAGAAAGGAATTTTGGGTGAGCACAGTAAGACTTGCCAGTTAGCAGCAGGGGTGGTTTTGACCTTCCGTGCTGTAGGCAGTGGGAAACCATCATGGGTTTGAACTGAGAGAGCTGCTCTCGGGGATGCATCTTCCAAGTTTCTATGGGGAAGGCTGAGCTGAGGTGATCCAAGAGCCTGGGAATGTCTGCCGTGCCCAGGTGAAGGGCATGATGGGCGGGGTGTGAGCGCTGCCAGGCTGACTAGAGACCTCCGCCTACAGGCCCTACTTCACCTACTGGCTGACGTGCGTTCACATCATCATCACCTTGCTGGTGATCTGCACCTATGGCATTGCACCCGTGGGCTTTGCCCAGCACGTCACCACCCAGCTGGTGAGTAGGGTTCCTCCTGGAGGGTCCCAGCCTCCCCCAAGGGGCCTCAGCACAGTGGGCACCAAGTATCACCCACCACAGCACGCTGGCCCAAGCTGGAGGTGCCTGAGGCTCACATAACCTGAGTCTTTCCTAGACGCCCTATTCTGGGGATACCCCCACCCCACCCCCATTCCTCTCTCTCACACCCAGGGCTCTGGCTCCTCTAATGCCACAAACTACCTCCCTGATAGGTGCTGAAGAACAGAGGCGTGTATGAGAGCGTCAAATACATCCAGCAGGAAAATTTCTGGATTGGCCCCAGCTCGGTGAGGCCCAGGATGCTTGGGAGCCCTGTACCCTACCGCTCCACACTGGGCAGGTGGGTGGATGTGGGGTGCCCCGCCCCTTCTGAGTATGGAGTGCTGGCTCACTGCCCCTCCCCCCACTCCAGATTGACCTCATCCACCTGGGAGCAAAGTTCTCACCCTGCATCCGGAAGGACCAGCAAATTGAGCAGCTGGTACGGAGGGAGCGCGACATCGAGCGCACCTCTGGCTGCTGTGTCCAGAATGATCGCTCGGGCTGCATCCAGACCCTGAAGAAGGACTGCTCGGTGGGTCCAGCCCCTGCCCCTGCTGGCCTCCTTCCCTCCCCAGCACAACAGCAAAGCCTGTTGGAAGCCAGGCTTGGAAGTTGGACAGTGGTTCCTAGAAGTACTCGAGTGATGGGGAAATGGGAATAGCCTTTGTCCTGGAGGGTTCGCTGCCCACGCCATCTGACTGACATGGCCTGACCTCCTGTCCACCCTCTAGGAGACTTTAGCCACATTTGTGAAGTGGCAGAATGATACCGAGCCCTCAGACAAGTCTGACCTGAGCCAGAAGCAGCCATCGGCGGTTGTGTGCCACCAAGACCCCAGGTACAGCCTAGAGCTTCCTATGGATCTGGAGTGGTGCCCAGCTGTTAGGGCTGCCTTCTGTGATGCTGGTGGTAGGTGTGGCAGGCTGGGGTGACCCAGCTCTTTATTTTGCCCAATCTAACCACTGCTTCCAGGACCTGTGAAGAGCCAGCTTCCAGTGGGGCCCACATCTGGCCTGATGACATTACCAAGTGGCCGGTGAGTAGGAGATGCATGGAGAAGTAGGATGAGGGTGGGGACAGCTGGCTTTCTGTCATGAGGCCCACTGCCATCGGTCCCCTCTCTCTTAGATCTGCACAGAGCAGGCCCAGAGCAACCACACTGGCTTGTTGCACATAGACTGTAAGATCAAAGGTCGCCCCTGCTGCATTGGCACCAAGGGCAGGTGAGCCGCCGGTGTCCCCATCCCCCGCAGGCTGATGCACCTCTGTAACTGTCTTCTGTTCTCTGCCCTTGGGTGATGGGGGAGGCAGAGACTGGGGGGCAGTGAGATAGAAGGGAACTTGCTCCGTCCTGCCTGCCGTGCCCAGGTGCTGGGCTCCCGCCTAAGTAGAAATGCGATAGCCATCTGCTTCCGTCCACAGCTGTGAGATCACCACTCGGGAGTACTGTGAGTTCATGCATGGCTATTTCCACGAAGAGGCAACACTCTGTTCCCAGGTAGGCGAAGGCTGTCTGCATAGCGGAAGCTCTAGGGACTCCGAGGACCACTGGGGTCCATACCGTTTGGAAGCCTCAGACTTGGCTTGCCTCCCAGGGCAGAACTAATGACCCTGTGTCTCCTCCCCAGGTGCACTGTTTGGACAAGGTGTGTGGGCTCCTGCCTTTCCTCAACCCTGAGGTCCCTGACCAGTTCTACCGGATCTGGCTCTCTCTGTTCCTGCATGCTGGGTAAGAGGGGCCTTGTTGCCCCGTGCCCAGCTCCTGGGTATTCTGTCTTAGATGCTGGAGAAAGGGCTTCCGGACCCAGCACACTGGGTCAACCTGCTAGGGCCTGGCTGCACCTGTGCTGGCCTGCTGGTGGCCGTGGGCACACAGGGAAGGCTGGTGATACTCATGTCTCTACCCCAGCATAGTGCACTGCCTTGTGTCTGTGGTCTTCCAAATGACCATCCTGAGGGACCTAGAGAAGCTGGCTGGCTGGCACCGCATCTCCATCATCTTCATCCTGAGTGGCATTACAGGCAACCTGGCCAGCGCCATCTTCCTCCCCTACCGGGCAGAGGTACAAACTTGGGAGACTAGGGCAGAATGGGTGGGATGAGCCCTTCCTTTTGGATCTAAAGCATTATGGCATGTGGGGAGGACCACTGTGGTTTGTGGGGAAGACCACTGGCATGTGGGGAGGACCACTGTGGCATGTGGGGAGGACCATTGTGATATGTGGGGAAGACCACTGTGGCATGTGGGGAGGACCACTGTGGCTTGTGGGGAGGACCATTGTGATGTGTGGGGAGGACCACGGTGGCATGTGGGGAGGACCACTGTGGCTTGTGGGGAAGACCATTGTGATGTGTGGGGAGGACCACTGTGGCATGTGGGGAGGACCATTGTGATATGTAGGGAGGATCACTGTGGCATGTGGGGAGGACCATTGTGGCATGTGGGGAGGACCATTGTGATATGTGGGGAGGACCACTGTGGCATGTGGGGAAGACCATTGTGATATGTGGGGAAGATCAACCCTGCTGCTTCTTGCTCTGGTCCCACCCTAGGCTCTGCAACAAGGGCACAGAGCCCCTATTGTGTCAAGCTTACCTACAGATGGGCAACTAAGCTGGGACCTATTGATTGGAACAGGGATACTTTTGAATCCCCAGGGACCCTTGTTCCTTGTTCTGTGAAACTCTACATGTGATGCTCTCCGCCCTCAGGAGGAGAGGTCTTAAGTCTGTGGTGCCTTCTAGCCTGTGAGCTCTCCACTTCCTGTGGTCTCCTAGGACAGGCTGGCTTGCGCTAAGCACAGGGGTACCACACCCAGGTTTGCTGCAGGGTTTGACAGAGCAAGCCCAGCAGCTCCTGCGGCATCCTGAGTGGGCGATGTGCCCCATAGCACCCAGAGTCAATGTGCCACGTCTCTCCTCCCTGACCCCAGGTGGGCCCAGCCGGGTCGCAGTTCGGCCTCCTCGCCTGCCTCTTCGTGGAGCTGTTCCAGAGCTGGCAGCTGCTGGAGCGGCCGTGGAAGGCCTTCTTCAACCTGTCGGCCATTGTGCTTTTCCTCTTTATCTGTGGCCTCCTGCCCTGGATAGACAACATTGCCCACATCTTCGGCTTCCTCAGTGGGATGCTTCTGGCCTTCGCCTTCCTACCCTACATCACCTTCGGTACCAGCGATAAGTACCGCAAGCGAGCCCTCATCCTGGTGTCGCTGCTGGTCTTCGCCGGGCTCTTTGCTTCCCTGGTGTTGTGGCTGTATATTTACCCCATCAACTGGCCCTGGATCGAGTACCTCACCTGCTTTCCCTTCACCAGTCGGTTCTGTGAGAAGTACGAACTAGACCAGGTGCTACACTAATTGCAGAGGTCGTGTCTGCCCCGGGCCGTGTGGACCAATGGGCCCCTGAGCCCAGCAACTCACTCCACAGACAAGGCTGACTCCAGATGAGACCGGTAGTAAAGGCAGGCTCCCCAGGGAGATGACACCTCCCTTTCTCAGGTCTGAATGTTCCTGACCCAAGTCTGGGGGACATCCAGGACACCCGCTTCTCTAAGGCTCAGGTCTCAAGCCCTGCCTGCCTCTCTGGCCCTATAGGGATAACTTTTCTTCCCAGGGCTTGGGCCTCTGGTCTCTGTGGGTGCTGTTTGTTTCCCCACTGTCACTGTGACTGTGACCTCACCAGACACACAGCTGCTCCCTCAGTTGTCCCCAGGGTTGAGGTCCTTACCATGCTGCTATGACCCCTTTTCCTGTCTCTCCTCTCTTTCCTGTCCTTCAAGCCCTTCCTGCATTTGTCCGTGGACTCATGAGCTTGTTCCTGAGGCTCCTGGACAGAGCATTGTGGGAAGGCCCTGGCTGTTGTCTACAGGGGATGACAAGCAAGGAGAGATGGCTCTACAGGGATGTTAAGGGCTTTTGTTAAGCAAAGAAGCCAGATATCCTAAGCCTATCAGCTGCCCTAGCTCCAGCATGTGTTTGGCTGCACAGGTTGACTCTGGTGCCAGGATGCCCCTACCCCCTCTCCTCACTCCTGTGTGGCCATGGGCTGAGCCTCCCTGAGGACTAGCTCCCAGGGGAAGCCTGAAGCTCAGTCAGGCCCGGTGTTTTGTTTGTTTTCCCAATTTATATTATGGCCCTGATTTTGTAAAGTAACGCTAACTTTGTACGGATGATGTCTCGTTTATTAAATGATATTCTTTATCAAAATACTGCTCTTAGCCTCAGACCCCAGGAGATGGAGAGCTAGGACTTGGGATGAGACGGCTCACTTCCTGTCTTTATAGAGAACCACCATGTCAGGTGGCTCACAATTACTGCAACTCCAGCTCCAGGGGATCCAGTGTTCTCTTCTGGCCTCTGTGAGCACCCGCCCCCTCTCACACACATACACATAAATAGAAATGAATATTTAAACAAACTCAAGCTAGGTGGTGGCACATGCCTTTAAGCCCAGCACTTGGGAGGCAGAGGCAGGTAGATCTCTGAGATTGAGGCCAGCCTGGTCTACAGAGTAAATTCCAGGCCAGCCAGGGCTACAGAGAAAAACCTTGTCTCAAAAACAGACAAACACAAACCTAACCGAACAAAAGCCATATGGGACTGGAGAGATGAAAGCACTGCTCTTTCAGAGGACCTGGGTTCGGTTCCCCAGGCTCATGATACAGCTCTCAACCGCCTGTAATTACAGTTCCAGCAGACTCAACTCCACCTGGCCTTCACGGGCACTTGCATGGATGTCTGGTATACAGACATACTTTTAAAAATATTTTTAATTTTAAAAGCAAAGCATGGTGGTACATGCCTTTAACCCCAGTACATGAGAAGCAGAGGCAGACAGAGCACTGAGTTCATTCAAGGCCAACCTGAGCTACAGAGTGAGTCCCAGGCCAGCCTGAGCTGTAGATTGAGACCCTTTATCCAATGTATGTGTGTGTGTGTGTGTAAGTGTGTACATATGTATGTATGTCTGGGTTATTTTTTTTTTTCAGAGAGTTTCTTTGTGTAGCCCTGGCTGGCCTAGGAACTTAAGAGATCTGCCTGCCTCTGCCTCCCATGTGCTAGAATTAAAGGTGTGAGCCACCACCGAATGGCCAAAACAATGTTTTTATTTGAAAGAAAAAAAAACAAACCCTCTGGCTGTGAAGTCAGCAGCCATGAGGCTGAAGCAGACTGGAACACTTGGGATCTCTGTCGTTTAGTTGAACCAGAAACCGGATTGAGATCTCAACAGAGCCCCCAAGGACCCTGAGAGAACTGGGTTACATGTAGAGCCCCTACACCTCAACCCCAGCTGCTCCACTTTTGCTCCAGGGCTGTCGGGCTGACCAGCAGCAGAGATGGCCTGTTCTGGCAGAGGTGGTCCAGTGGGGTGAGGCCAGGTGTTCGTTTGCTCCAATCAAATTGAAGAAGACCCTGCACACACCCATGAGCCACACCCACTGGGGACATAGCTGCTTTATTCGTGGGCAGAGGTGCCAGGAGGACCAGGATAGAAGGGGAACCCAGGGAGGCAGGTGGGTGAGCCAAGCACATTGGTGCCCAAGTGCAGTTTAGTGTGGCTCAGCAGCATGTCCCTACCCCAAGGATGCCACCATGCACAAGTCCCCAGCTCCTGGCTGCCCCTCATTCCCAGCATTAGGAGCTAGGAAGGGGTGTCAGCCTGGTTAAGAGTGAGGGCTCCCAAGGACCAGGGCACTGCACTGGAGCACAGAAACAGAGCAGGCAGAGGAAGAAGTGTGGGGACAGACCTCCCACTGCTCCCATATCCCCCTCCCCCGTCCTGGTCTTGCTTTCGTGCACAGTTCAGAAGGCACGAGGTCCTCTGGGGACAGACAGCAGCCTGTGCTGAAAGGAAGTCACCTCCTGTCCTCTTTATTGACCCTTACCTCTCTACTCCAGTTGGGAACCGCTGTCTCCCTTCACGCTAGCCAGCTCTAGTTGCATGGGCTCTAGGCAGAGGAGGATGTGACATGGGAGGTGGACAGGAGCCCCCGAGCTGCTGCTCCCACCCTCGCCATGGCCAAGGGCGCAGCTTGGGTCAGCAGCCACTGTTCCTGCGCAGGAAGGCGTGGCACCGTAAGGAACACTGTAGCTCCGTGAAGGTGAGAGAGCCCACGGTGATGGCACATGGGCCCACAGCCTGGAAGCCAAATTTCTCATAGAAGGGTACCAGAGCATCTTCACACATGAGCACAGCCCGGCGCACCGCCGGCTGACTGCCCAGGTGGTGAAGGTATCTCCACAGCAGGACAGAACCCTTGCCCTGCTGCCGGAAGGTCCGGTGCACTGCCAGTACGTGCAGGTGGGCTGTGTGGCCTCCGGGCCTGTGGAGTGTCAACGACTCCTGGGGATGGGTAAGGGACAGATGTCTGGGTTACTTCTGCTGATACCTGCTCCTCCAAACCCAACCAGACCAAAAAGAGGGGTGTCCAGAGAACCCGGAGTATCCAGGCCCCCCTTCTTACCAGACAGGACCCCAACTTTTACCCACATCCACAGTCCTACAGTTGGAGACTCTAAAGCAGCAATTCTCAACCTGTGGGGTGTGACCCTTTGGAGGTCAAATGACCGTTTCATAGGGGGTCTCCTAAGACCAGCAGAAAACACCGATATTTACATTACAATTTATAGCAATAGCAAAATTATAGTTGTGAAGTATCAATGAAAATGATTTTATGGTCGGGGGTCACCACAGCACGAGGAACTGTATTAAAGGGCCGCAGCGTTGGGCAGGCTGAGGACCACTGCTCTAAAGGGATGGGCAGGGGTCTCTTGCCTTGGGAGGGGTCTTGCTGCTTGGACTCACGCTTTGCTTCTGAAGGAGACTTCCATCTCTGAGGAGCTCACCCTGCCCTCACCTGAGTAAGTCTCTCCTTGTCCCAAAGTGAGCCGATGATGAAGGCCACAAGGCAGCCCTCCTCAAACCAGCCCAGTGACAGCTCTGGACACAGGGTTAGGAAGTGCCGGATCTCATCCAAGTAGAGGGGACAGGTACCCGAGACAGAGATAAAGGCTGCAGCAGAAGGTAAGGATGAGGGGCTGCTTGCTATGCACTTGCCTGGTGTTTGTGTACAGAAGTGGTCACTCGGATGATCCTGCCCTGGCTAGGAAAACAAGTGACTCTGGTCTGTTGCTTCCTATTCTAGGGCACACCTCCCTCCCTCCCTCCCTCTCCCCCCAACTCCCTTTACCTACCCCTATGCATGTATGTGTGTGTGTGCTAGAGAGAGAGAGAGAGAGAGAGAGAGAGAGAGAGAGAGAGAGAGAGCTCAAATTTGACTCCCAAAGGCAAGAGCTCTGGGAAGCTTGGGAAGACGGTGCTCTCTCAGAGCACCCCCCAAATGCCACTCACCTTCCCGCTCAATCTCAAAAGCACTGATGGCATCCTCCGGCGTGAGGCAGCGGAACTCACTAGCAGGGAGTGTGTGGCGCCGCTGGCAGCCTAGGAACTCTGAGGTCCCAAGTGGCAGGTGCAGGGCCTCAGGTTTCAGGGAGTGGATGTTCCACATGGGCATCTGGCCACTGAACCTTCCCTGGGGTTCCCCAGCTTCAGAAGTGGTCCCTTAGCACCTGTCAGAAAAGAGAGTCTAGCCTTCATTGCAAAGACAAGTCTTGCGTCTCTTGGGGTAGAGCCAGTCCCCAGGTGCCTGAACCTCATGGCAAATTCCAGGAGCTTGCAGTGTCAGCATGATTTCCTCTATTTCACTCATGACCTAGAGGTCTTGGAGCAATTGGTCAAAGCTCCAGAGTCTAAATGCCCTCCAGCCTTGGGAGACTGTGGGCATTATAACCATATGTGGACATCATACTCTCAGAGGACAGTAGAGCAAAGGACCAGAAACCTCCAGCCTCTTCTGAATCTGTGGGGTGGACAGGCTCCCAGGCCCTCATACCTCCAGTCATGTGGCTACTGCCAATCATGTGACTTGTCTCACCCAGAAGGAGACTTCTTGTCTTGTATGGCCAGGAGGTTTTTTCCGTTTTGTTTTTTTTAAAGGAAATGTATGTGTCTGAGTATCTGTGTGTGGCTCCGTGCACAAGCCTGCAGAGCCCAGAGGCGATGCATCTCCTGGAGCTAGAGCCACAGGTGGTTGTGGGTGCTGGGATCTGAGCTCAGGTCTGAAGAAGAACTCATACACACTGTTAATCTCTGGGCTGGCTATCCTCCCCAAAGCTGAGAGCTTTTTAGGTTGTCTTAGACCTTAGTCCAGGAGAAAAAGCTCTTTAATTAATGTGAGCCTGACGTCAGACTGGGTCATGCTGGGGAGATGGGGGATAAGACGGTTAAAGAGCCTAGGACTAGAGAATCTGAGGTTAGGAGGGTCAGGTGTGGAGGACACTCAGATGACATGCCTGTCCCATCAGCTTAGGCACATAGAACATGCCGGTGCCATACCCTCTTTCTCATGACATGACACCCTCAAGCGGTGATCCTTAGAGGATGTCTTCTGTCCCTCTGCCTTCAAAAGGGGCTGAAGAGTTCAGGTGAGATGGTTCAGCAGGTAAGGGACTTTCCACCAAGTCTGAGAAGCTGAGTTTGATCCCAGGGACCCACATGATAGAAGGAGAGAACTGACTCCCACAGGGGTCCTCTGGCTTCTGCATGTGTGCACCGCACATGCACATAAAGTAAGTAACTAGAATGGAATGCAGATGTTCTTTTTAAATGGGTGATGGAGACAGCGCAAGCATGAGGACCTAAGCATGAGCCTCGGAACAAGAAAAACCCGGTGCAGGGCCCATCACCCAGCATCTGTATCATAGCACCAAGACACAGGGTTGAGCAAATCCCTGGGACTCGCTGTCTCCTCTAGCCAACCCAGCCCCCAAGAGACAAAGACAGTTCCTGCAGTTCCCAGAGAATGACACCTAAAGCTAACCTCTGGCCTCTACTCACACACACATACATAAACATATACATACATACATACACAAATACATGCACATACATAAACAAATATACATACACATATACATGCACATACACACATGCACATACATGCATGTGCACACATACACACACACACACATGCATACATAGAACCAGGGATGAGCCCCACTTACCAGAACTGTAAGGAGTCTAGGTGTCCCTACCACAGAGCCAGTCACCCTGGGGGCTGTCACCAGATGCAGGAACCAGGAGAACCTGAGACTCCTGCCTACAAGGAAGCTGTAGCACATACTCCCCCTGGCAGCATGTGATGGCTCAGAGATTCTAATCCCCCTGGCCCTGCCTCCCATGTTACCCCAGGCAGTATGATGCCAGCAGGACTTGGCAGTCGGGCCCTGGCCCCATCCTGCTGAGGGCAGGCGTCATCAGTGGCACTGAGGACGTAGAAAGAATTACTAGTAGCCCATCTCAGGCTACAGGGAGAGCATTAAGCCTGGGGGTCTAGCTGTAATCCCTGCTCTGTCCCCAGATGGCTGGGGACCAGCCACTACCTCCTGTCCATCAAAGGCCAGTTTGCCCATGCCTCTGAGGGTCCTTCCTGGTTAAGAAGCCTGCTATCCCTTATAACTACATACCTGGGAAGGCAGCTTCTACAATCCACAGGGTATCCTGCCAGGTGAGTATAACTGTCCATTTTACAGAGGAGGAAAACTGAGGCTCTGCTCCACTTGAGGGGCCCCAGTCAGGTTCCAAGAGAGCAGGAAGGTCCCTAGAGAGAGTTTTCACAGTCTCCAGAGTAGAAACATCTCAATAGTATCAACCAAAGAAAGAACTGTGGGTCTATACACAATGTCACAGAGGGGCACCATCATGTAGCACCCAGAAAGAGACCAACACAGCGGTGACAGGAGCCAGAATGCAAGAAACACATGGTGGTTTCTAGTTCAACATCTAGGCCAGATGTTAGGAACTGACTGCTGGATGCTCAGGGAAGAGGCCCGAGGGACACTGGCAAGGTGACTGTTCAGCTGGACAGTAATAATTCATGCAGCCATCCCTATGTATGTTATGCTCAACTTCTTCTTAAACTCCGAAGATCTCCCACCACCATCTCAGCTCCAACCATGCCAGTACTGGGACCTTCAGCACCTGCAATCTCTCTGTCCCTCACACGATTCTGTTTTTCCCCTTCCCTTCCCACTCACACTTCATCCTGCCTCCCTTAGTTCTTCTCTGGCCAGCTCCTCTTACCATATGCTCCTCTGATCCACCAGGGAACTGTAGTGCTTTGTCTGCATCAGCTGTCCTTGCCAGCTCAAGGCACTGAGCCAGGAGGAGCATTCCCTGAAGCCACCAGCAGAGGGTGCACCTGCTAGGACCAATGATCCTCATAGAGGGATGCAGTTCCAACTTTGACCCTTGGGGGCGGGGCGGGGCCAGTACAGACACCACCACACCCACACATTTTGCTATCTGTGGGGTCCTCTTCCCCCAGAGTCCTCTGCTGTCTGATGCTCCAGGACCTCCCATTTTTACCTTAACTGCACACTCCCTGGACATTTCCGTCTTTCCTTTGCAGGAGCCCTTCAAGGGGCTTCTCATGGCTGATCAAAAAGCCCTTCTTAGGCTTAGCCCTTGGGCCTGGTGGGGGACACAGTCAGAACCTCAGCTAGGCATCCATACTGCATCTGTGTCATTCTTAGCTGGTTCCATTGCACCCGTGGTATCCCATGGCAACCATCTGTTGATACCCACAGTTCTATGGTGAGTCTGCGTTCCTGTTCCTTGATCATCTTTGTGACTGGGTACTTTCTGGAAAACACCTCTAAGCACAGTGAGCCCCTGAACACCGGAAAGGGAAATGTAATGGGGTAGTCTGGAGAATCCCAGCCTGCACCAGGCAAGAGAGGGAAGTGGAGGGGAGGGAAGGTGATGGCGAAGATCTCTTCCAGCCAATAGGAAGAAAGCACACTACAGACGTGGGCACATGGATCCGCTGCTTACCTAGCCCAGCACTGCATATACCTGGTGTGGTAGCACAGGCCTGGATCCCAGCACATGTGAGTCGAGAGGCAGGATCAGGAGTTCAAGGTCATTCTGAGTGAGTTTAAGGGCAGTCTTTTTTTATGACTTTATTTATTTATTTTTATGTATATGAATACACTGTAGCTATTCTCAGACACATCAGAAGAGGGCATCGGATCCCACCACAGATGGTTGTGAGCCACCATGTGGCTGCTAGGACTTGAACTCAGGACCTCTGGAAGAGCAATCAGCGCTCGCTCTCAACTGCTGAGCCATCTCCCCAGGGCAATCTTAGTTACAACTACTGACAGAGGCAGAGGTGGGAGGAGGGAAGAAGAGAGAAGGGGGGAGGAGAGAAGGAGAGAGAGAGAGAGAGAGAGAGAGAGAGAGAGAGAGAGAGAGAGAGAGAGAATGGAAGAGGGGAAGCAGGTTGAGGGGGACAAAGATCAGGATGTCCTCAGTATCCAGAGGGAGGTTGTTCATTTCTAGTCCCTAGCCGGTGGAATGAGACTTCACGAGACTTTTCAGAATGCCCAATCACCTCCCACCTCCAGAGGCTCCTCCTCTCTAGAGACCATGATTACATTGGTCTGACCGTAGCTTTTGTGTAAGACTGCCAGATTGTTCTGTTTTTTAATTTAGGTTAAAATTGTTATGTGTGTGAGTGCATTGCCTGCATGTATGCTGCACATGCCTGGTCCTCTCAGAGGCCAGGAGAAAGCACCAGATCTGCTGGAATTGGAGTTACAAGCAGTTATGAGCCTTGTTGAGATGTCAGGACCTGAACCCAGATCCTCTGTGCTCTGAACCATGAAAGTCATCTTCAGATGGAAAGCCAGCTTTCCAGTTCCTTATTTGGTTCCCCCCTCCTCTTTTTCCTCTTCCTCCTCTTCTTCTTCTTCCTCTTCCTCTTCCTCCTCCTCTTTTTCATCCTGGGCTGTCCTGGAACTCACGATGTAGACCATGCTGGCCTCCAACTTGGAAATCCACCTGACTTTGCCTCTCAACTGCTGGGTGTAAAGGTAGCCACTGCCACCCTGCCCTCACTTGGTTTCTGAAGGTGGGTCTTATATAGTCCAGGCTGGACTCAAACTTGTGCTGTGGCTGAGGATGACCTTGAATTTTTCTTTTTTCTTTTCTTTTTTCTTTTTGTTTGTTTTTTTGAGACAGGGTTTAGCCCTGGCTGTCCTGGAATTCACTCTATAGACCAGACTGGCCTCGAACTCAGAAATTCGCCTGCCTCTGCCTCCCAAGTGCTGGGATTAAAGGCGTGCTCCACCAAACTGGTCCCCTTCCTGTCTTTTGTACTGAACTTTAGCCTTGAATTTTGGATCTTCCTGCATCTGCCTTCTAACCACCGGGATTACAGGCTCCACCATGCCCACCTTGGTAGGACTTCCAGATTTAGCAAAGAAAAATACAAGTGGCTGCTGAAATGTAAATGCCAAGTAAGCAACAGCAACAACAAACTTCAGTCATTTTATTTGCTTTTATTATTTTTAAATTATGCGTGCCTTTGTGTGGACAGGGGTGGAGCTACAGGGGAGCACAGTCTGCTTGCTTAGGGCAGGAGTGTGTCGGATCCTCTAGAGGTAGAGTTGCGGGTGGTGGTGAGTCACCCACTGTGGAAGCTGGGAACCAAACTCGGGTCCTCTGCAAATATATATTTATATATTTACACATACACACTCATGGATGCACGCACACACGCATGCACGCACACACGCACACGGTGCTCTTAACCTCTGAGCCGTCTCTCCGGGATGAACAATCTGTTAAATAAAAGCCCCAGCTCTATTTTGCTTTCTGTCGCTGTGATAAACACCATCAGCAACTTGGCAAGGAAAGGGTTTATTTTTACCTCAGAGCTTAAAGTCCATCATGAAGCGCGGTCAGGGCAGGAGCTGAGGGCTCAGGAACCTGGAGGCGGGAACCGAAGAAGACACTGTAGAGGAAGGCCTCTCACGGACCTGCTGTGTATGGCTTATTTTACAACTGATTTTATCTTGCACAACCAAGGGCTACCTGTCCAGGGGTGGCTCTGCCCACAGTGAGCTAGACCCTCCCATGACAATCAATAATCAAGAAAATACCTGAATCT